>NC_136317.1:3557526-4068097 GCF_964198595.1 Lampetra fluviatilis | reverse complement strand
TGTGATATCCCCTTCCAATCGGCCGTTCCTCGAAGTCGATCGATTGAGCTGCCCATCGAGAGGTGTTAATGGGCACTTCGTCTCGAGACTCCTATCCTGTGTTTGTATTGTTTGTTGTAACTTTCTGACTCGCCCTTACTGCACAGCTCATCGGATTCCTCCAGTCCAAAATATTCTGATTCTGATGTTTCTAGTGGCTTCCACGTCAGTGCAGATACAAGGATTTCCACGGTCCATCAGGTGGATCGCGAAGGAGTCACCATCATGGATTACAACACCGTGGTTACACTATTCGTCAGAATTACGCATCATGAAAGTGAACTCCTACTCAAATGGGAGATTGAGGCAGTGTACATGCACGTATGTTGAACCTCTTTCCCACACCGCACGTAGTACTCAGTGCTAATCGGAGGTTTATCACCCATTCCCAGCGCTGAGCCAGTGGTGAAATCTGTACCAAATGGCATCTCCACCACTGAAATCTCCACCACTGGTGACATCCCCACGAAGTGGTGCTCGTTTTATCAACCCCCCTTCCCCCCCAAAGAGATGGTTTCGTGAGTCAACGCCCCAAGCAGAATTAGAATTCAGAGCCGCTCGCTCGGGCGCTGAACCGCCCGGCCGAGTTAAGAATCACATCTTCACATTTGGTCATGGAAACGCAAACAACAACGGGGCAGCACAGTTTTACACGATTAATTTTTATTTTATTTTTTTCATCCGCGCGCAAAATAACCACGAGGCAATTGTGAAAAGTAATGACGGCGTCGTCGAGAAAGATGCTTACGACGGCGCTGGCGGCGAGGGGAATCGATGCGCTAGGAATAGCGTGAACCAAACGGCGTTGCGCATTTTAACCCTGAGCCTGGACCATTCTCATTCGAGCGCTCCCAGGGAGCGGACGATCTCAGAGCGTTGCTCTCACGAGCTGATGGGATCGTTACGTTCGGCAAGGAGGAGGGTGGGTGGGGGGGATTGATGCGATGGTACGACGGGGTTAATGCTGGTGAGCTATTGAGGGCTGCCAGGGTGCGTTGTACCCGTTGATTATCGGGTAGAATTCTATGGGGGTCGTACTTTTGGGGGTAAGGTGGGGGGCGGGTGCTGGTCCCGGGGCAACTCACACCGCGTGAGTGCCCCAATGCCTTCAAACTAAACGGGGGAAGCATTTACATCCGATCCATAATAGAGATGGGTTGGTTAAACGCGTCGTTAAACCCACCACCACCACCCGATACAGCCAATTAGTAGTGGCTGTCACGTAAACAGAACGTGGCCAAATCGTTGCTGCTACCGCACACGCCGGTCGTGTGTTGGAGAGTAAAACCGCTACAACATTTACAACTCGAGTACGACGTTTCGCCTGTTATTGCATCTGACACTGTGCGCCCCCCCCTCCATCCAAAGCTCGGGGCCCGGGGCAGTCGGTCGCCTCGATTCGCCGTACCTCCTGCACCTCCGATTTGTACGGAAATGGCTATACGTACGGCGCATACTATTTAACTTGGAAATTCATAACGTGGAAATTCATAGCAGCCAAATACTCCAAACGTGTCTCTCTCCCCGTGGTCGCGTAGATTTTTCTCCGGGATCTCCACATTTAGAATCAACATCACGCGTCGGAGCAGCGGTCCACAATCTTTATGGCACCAGGGACCGGTTTCGTGGAAGACACATTTTTCACGGACCGGAGGGCGGGGGGGGGGGCGCTCATCATTGGGTCTTTCCCCCTTTTCAAAGAAGTTTTCCAGCGACGTTAGTTTTTGACTCATTGTGGCTGGGGGTGAGCAGCTTGTGGGCTTACCAACACCGTGACTGAGACAACTGCGAGGTGCGGGGAAGAGGCGCGGACGGAAGTGGTAAATAATAAAACAATGGGGGCAGGCCACATGCGGACTCACCGCTCACCACCTCCCAATGTGCGGACCGGTTCCTAACAGGCCACTGGCCGAGATTGATCCGCGGCCCTGGGGTTGGGGACCGCTGCGTTTAGAGTATGTGGCTGCTACAAATGTCCACGTGACAAGCCACTTCGTTTGACTATCATTTGTGGCCAGGTCGCTACTGAAAAATTGCCATATAGCTCAGTGGGCCTTACCTGGTAGAATACTAAATAGTTGAGGTTAAAAATAGTTGTAATAACCACCGCTCGACGCACGGGGGTGGAGAGAGGGGGTTAATCACCGGGCATCGCCATGGAGATAAGACGGGCACACAATTAATCGGCCACACCTATTGCGCAGCTTAATGAGAGACTCTGCGTGTGCGCACAATTACATTGATTGCAATGCGGCTAAGTATTCACAGAGGAGTCGCGCTTTGTAAACACTGTCACAGGTGACACGTGTGTGCGTGTGTGTGTGTGTGCGCACGCACTGGTGACACGCGTGTGTGCGTGGCGTACAGGTGACACGTGTGTGTGTGCGCGCACACTGGTGACACGCGTGTGTGTTTGGCGTACAGGTGACACGCGTGTGTGTGCGCGCGCACTGGTGACACGCGTGTGTGTTTGGCGTACAGGTGACACGTGTGTGTGTGCGTGCACTGATGACACGCGTGTGTATGTGTGCGTGGCGTACAGGTGACACACGTGTGTGTGTGTGGCGCACTGGTGACACGTGTGTGTGTGTGTGTGTACGTGCGACTAACCAACCGACCAGGGCAGCAGGAACACGCGAACACGATCTCCTTGTAAGTTCAGGTCACCGCCGATGGCGAGTCGAGACGGGACACAATGCCATGCCCAGGGTTTCAGTGTGACAGTCAATGTCATGCTATTGCGTTGAAGCCAAGCCATCAACAAAGCGTCAAATCTCGAAAGCGAAATTGGCTTTAATAAAAAAAAGCATCGTGATTAATGTTATATGTTCGCGTCGTTCCTGCGAATTGCATCGCACAATCGCCGAGCATAAACAACAGAGCAAGCTGGAAGGCTGCCAGGCGGTTAAGCTAATAATTTGCTCTTCTTGGTTCTATCGGTAAAGTCAAGTAGCATGGAAATAATAAAATAATAAAAAATTTAGCATAATAAATAATACAAATAAAACATAATATTATGTTCTATTTTTATTATTTTATTATTTCGATTCTACGTGACTTTACCGAAATAACCAAGAAGATGAATCCCTGCAGTCACGAAAGCTTTAAATCGAAATTTAACAATTTGCTCTGAAGTTCTCTACATATTGAGATGTTTTCATCCGCCTAGTGCGTCGTGTTTATTACACACGCAGACGAGAAGGGGGGCGACACTCGATCCCATACAGAAGGGGACAGGTGATATCGATCAACACTTTGCTCTACTGCGTTCTGCTGGCGAGCCAGGGTATTGCACCACGTTGCCCACGGGAAGGGAGCCTCAGAACATTTTTTTTGTAAAGTCACGTAGAAGGGAAGTAATAAAATAATAAAAATAAAACATATTAAAATAATTCACGACGTTTCGTGAGAATTAAAAATAAAACACAATAAAATAATTCTCACGAAACGTCGTGAGAATTATTTTATTATGTTTTATTTTTATTATTGTATTACTACCCTTCTACGTGACTTTACCGAAAGAACCAAGAAGATGAATCCCTGCAGTCACGAAAGCTTTAAATCGAAATTTTTTTTTGTAATTTCTGTGATCCACAAACACCAGGCCCGGACGGGCAATCGGTGATATCTGGGCAGCAGTCCGTGAAAATTCCCGGTGGTGCCGATCTGTGTGGGGCAATTGCAAAATGTGATCGGAGTGAAGTGTATTTATTGAAATATGTTATTCGAATTTAAAGCTTTCGTGACTGCAGGGATTCATATTCTTGGTTTTTTCGGTAAAGTCACGTAGAAGGGAAATAATAAAATAATAAAAATAAAACATTATAAAAATAATCACGACGTTTCGATTGCAACACAAGCAAACATCATCATGTGTGAAAACTGCAGCAAGAAAATTCACTTCAGCTAACATGTTCCACTCACTCGAGACAGCAGGGGACAGTGTGGAGGTCACAAAGGTCACGGGGGTGCTGGGTGGACACCGACGGCTCTGAAATCCCACACAGCCAGCTAGAGGACAACCCCACTCGAGACTTGTCGGACTTTTCAGCATATTCTTGGTTCTTTAAAGTAAAGTCACGTAGAAGGGAAATAATAAAATAATAAAAATAAAACAATAAAATAAAATTCTCACGACGTTTCGGCCACAACGCAAGCAGCCGTCCTCAGGTGAAGAAACAGAGCTGTCGGTAAGACAGCGTCTTAACTTTTCTGCATGGGCGGGGTGCATGGTGCTTGGTATTTAAGTATCAGATCACGTCAATGCTTCGTGATCTTCAGAGGTGTGGACTCGAGTCATGTGACTTGGACTCGAGTCAGACTCGAGTCATGAATTTGATGACTTGCGACTCGACTTGGACTTGCATAACAATGACTTTGTCCCACCTATGAGATGTGGACTCGAGTCATGTGACTTGGACTCGAGTCAGACTCGAGTCATGAATTTGATGACTTGCGACTCGACTTGGACTTGCATAACAATGACTTTGTCCCACCTCTGGTGATCTTACACAGGTTGGTTTTTAAACGCCGTCTACGCTGTTTTCTTCCGTGTGTAAGGGTACCCCCTGGTTTCCTCCCAGATTCAACAAAATAGGATGTACGCAGACGGGAGGGACAGAGGCAGTTTCAAGTTGTAGGCCGCTGCATTTATTGCAGCAATCGCAGGATCACGAGAGATGGGGGGGGGGGGGGACACGTTCATCGAGCAGTGGATTGATGACGGCTGATGATTATGATGGGATGGGAATGTCCAACAGCGCCAAGGCAGGACCATCGTGAAAATGAGTCTTGGGATTCAGTGAGGCGTTCATCTCCTCTTCCGCCTACACAAATACAGCCCGATTTACATCTGTCCCTTTACGTCGTTTCGCAGATACGTCGTCACTTTCATCATTGACATCGCTATCCGATTTGTGTCGCCTCTACGTCACCTCTCAGCACTTCGCCTCCATCACTACCCACCTTTTAAATCGTTTTGATTGACTTTGTTTCGATATACGTCGTCACTGTTATCATTAACATCGCTAGCAGATTTGTGTCGCCTCAAGCCCCACACTTACGTCGCTGACAGCAGCATCGTTGCCCTTCCTTTCCCGTTATCCATCGCCTCTCAGCATTTCGCCTCCACCACCACCCATCCTGTAAATCGCTTTGATTGACGTCGTTTCGATATACGTCGTCACTTTCATCATTAACATCGCTATCCGATTTGTGTCGCCTCTCCGTAACCTCTCAGCACTTCGCCTCCATCACTACCCATCCTGTAAATCGCTTTGATTGACGTTGTTTCGATATACGTCGTCACTGTTATCATTAACATCGCCATCCGCTGACACCACCTGAAAGGTGGTGTCAGCCCGACGCAAACTCGGGGGTACATTAAACATCACCTTATTCTTGGATGATTCATCTTCAGGATTTTGTTTGTTTTTAAATCGCATTTACAATTCAAATGTAATCGTTCTATAATCTCCTGAAGGGCAGCACGGACAACCGTGCAGACCTGCGGCTCATAGAGATTATATTCAGGAAATGTATACAGTAATATGTGTTTATATACCGGATGACATTAAAAACAAATATACAGTCCGTACAAATGGAAATGAATCTGCATCACGCAGCACTCAGCGAAATTTAAAGTCTCAGTCTGCGGTCACAACCATCGCACTCCACTTTCAGAATCTTTCCAGGAGCCTATTTGATAAATTATTCTTAACTGCTGTACACATACAGTACTCGGGACACATTTCATGCAGTGATGAATAAATAATAGACTTGTTCAGATGTTCAAACAACAAAAACGGGCACCAATTGGAATGCGTGCAACGTTTGTCGTGTGTGTTGAACTTATGAGACATCTCCTTTACCAGTGGCATAATATAGTAATATGTTTTTACCCTTTCAACTGGTACAACAACTGACACCTTTATACAAGGCATCATGTTTGCAATAACCACAACACAAGCAGTCAAAATGCAAACAAAAAGAAACAACTCTGATGATGATAATGATATGCACTGTCTTTTGGCGTCATCTGGTCCAACACCAATAGAGACTAGGCTCTAAGAAAAGCTGTCTCGGGTGTGGACCAATCAACTTCAAGGACAGTGCATATTCAGGGACAGTGCATATCATTATCATCATCAGAGTTGTTTATTTTTGTTTGCATTTTGACTGCTTGTGTTGTGGTTATTGCAAACATGATGCCTTGTGTAATAAACGACTGGACCACGATGTCTGGCTCAGTGTCCTTTATTATTCGGTTCGTGCTGTACACCCACACGGCTGTCTTTACTCTGTAGCTTCTCCACGGTGCTGACTCCAATGTCGGCCCGATCCACAACAGCAGCTCCGCTGCTGTTTCTCTCACACAGCCCCCCTTGGCTGTACTCTCTGCTGCTCTTCTCCCTCCGCAGCTCTCACAGCTTCTTGCTCTCTCTCTCTCTCTCCGCAGCTCCTCCTGGCAGCCACACCGCTGCCTCTAACAAGCAGCCCCCTCTCTCTCTCTCTCCGCAGCTCCTCCTGGCAGCCACACCGCTGCCTCTAACACGCAGCCCTCCTGGCTGTCTCCTCCCCAGCTGCACACCACTCCGCAGCTTCCTCTTATCTTCGGGGTTGGCTCCCGATCGCCGTCGGCGCCCCCCCTCTCCACACTTGCCCGCGTGGCCTCACTCTTTTCCGCTCACACCCCGACTACCTTCCCCTTCCGGTTTACCCGCTTAAAGCCCCGAACCTTACCCCCACGTCACATGACTCCACCCCCCGTGACGTCACCTCCGGAAGGTCGCTTACGCCCGCATTACACCACCCTCCCCCGTAGAAAAATTCCAGCCGACCTCGGCTGACCAATAGCAAATCGTAATGCGGCGAACCGAGCTTCCCCCCCTAAAGGACACTAAGCATATAATGTAACAACAAGAACAACAACAACGCAATGAACATCAACGATCGTACAAAAGCATGCAATAAATACAACTGTAAGAAAAAAATAACAAGACAGCAACAATCAACGAAACGTAAGCGATTTGGAACGTGTGCGGGTCGCCGGCCCGTCCCGGACGGTCGGCGGCCCACTCGCAGAACGGGAACGCGATGAAAGTCGAGGAATGACAGGGGGTAATCCCCCTGTCGCAGCTGGAAGTCCACCGACGTCCCGTGTCCCTAAAGAGTTAGTCTTGGGCTTGTCCTGTGACCGTGCCCGCAGCTGGGTCGGAAGGGCTGCAGGGCTCGAAGGTCCCGCAGACCTGGCAGGCGTCCTCCGAGCAGGGCCCCTCGTCCCCCGCAATGTCACGGCCGGCCTGTCTGTTTCGGAGGATCTTTAGCCGACTTGACCGGTGCCGAGGCCTCCTGCTGCGGCGGAGCCGGGAAGCGGGCCCAGCAGTCTCTGGCGTAGTGGCCCCTACGCCCGCAGCGGAAACATTCGGCCTCGTTGCGCCGAAGCGCAGGCCTCGCCTCCTGACGGCCCCGTTCTGGTAGCACCGCGCGCGGTCTCGGCCCGCCGCGTCCCGTCCATGGAGCGGAGGCGGCCGTCAGTTGTTGAGGGCCCCGGTCATCCGGAACATAGACGGCCTGCGCAGGGTTCCACCCCAGCGCCTCCTCTTCTTTGACGGGCTCCCCCGTCCACGCCGTCACTTGTTTCCAGCGACGGAGGTTGAATTGCGCATCGAGACACTTAGCAGCCATCCGGGAAGTTAGCTTCTCATGCCCACACACAGGCATGGGGATCCCTAGATCCCGAGACAGCTCCAACATTTTCCCTAATATGAGAGGCTCCAGCAGGTCCTGTGGCGTCTCAGGATAAGCTGCCATGGCCAGCTCCAGCACCGCACCCCTGAACGCCACGGGCGACTCCTCTGGTGCTCGTTGTCGTTGAGCGAATCGCCGATGCGCATCATCTGGTGGCTCATAAGCATCGGCCATTTCTTGAAAAACACCACATAAAGTTGCCTTCTTATCGGTCGCTATGGAACGGAAGAATCGGACAGATTCGTCGTCCAGGAGAGTCGGCAACACCTCCAAAGCCTCCGCATCGGTCCATCTTGCTGTGCGTACCGCCGCCAAGAAGCGGCAGGCGAACGCGCTCCAGTCCCCACCGACGGAAAATTCTTTAACTGTTGTAAGGTGGCGACTCCGACTCCTCTTCCCGCCGTCTTCCAATGGTGGTGGTTGTGATGGCAAATTCAAAATGGCGTCGGCCCGCGGCGTGGCCAAGATGGCGGTTTGGCGCCACGGAGCGCGCAAAATGGCGGCCTCTTGCCGCGTGGGCAATGGCGGCGGCAGGACAGGCAACGTGGCGGCCCGCGGAGCACCACTTGCATCATCCATCGTCCCTGGCGCGACGAGATGGCATAGATGCGCCAGGACGTCCTTAAGTGCCTCCAGTTGTACCGCCATCGCTTGCCATCGTTGATCCGCGTCTGATGATGTCGACGGACCCGCCACCGCGCCAACATCCTCCACTCCCGTTCCCGTGGTCTCCTCAGCCGGGCTCTCCTCCACCACCCCAACAGGATCCGCGGTTGGAGGGAGTTCGTCGTCGTCGGACGAAGAAGCCGATGCAGGCGCTGGATTAACTTTCTTCCTCACTTGTTTCGACATGCCGTTGCACTTCCGACACCAGTGTAATAAACGACTGGACCACGATGTCTGGCTCAGTGTCCTTTATTATTCGGTTCGTGCTGTACACCCACACGGCTGTCTTTACTCTGTAGCTTCTCCACGGTGCTGACTCCAATGTCGGCCCGATCCACAACAGCAGCTCCGCTGCTGTTTCTCTCACACAGCCCCCCTTGGCTGTACTCTCTGCTGCTCTTCTCCCTCCGCAGCTCTCACAGCTTCTTGCTCTCTCTCTCTCTCTCTCCGCAGCTCCTCCTGGCAGCCACACCGCTGCCTCTAACAAGCAGCCCCCTCTCTCTCTCTCTCCGCAGCTCCTCCTGGCAGCCACACCGCTGCCTCTAACACGCAGCCCTCCTGGCTGTCTCCTCCCCAGCTGCACACCACTCCGCAGCTTCCTCTTATCTTCGGGGTTGGCTCCCGATCGCCGTCGGCGCCCCCCCTCTCCACACTTGCCCGCGTGGCCTCACTCTTTTCCGCTCACACCCCGACTACCTTCCCCTTCCGGTTTACCCGCTTAAAGCCCCGAACCTTACCCCCACGTCACATGACTCCACCCCCCGTGACGTCACCTCCGGAAGGTCGCTTACGCCCGCATTACACTTGTATAAAGGTGTCAGTTTTTGTACCAGTTGAAAGGGTAAAAACCTATTACTGCTGTGTTGAACTTCGTCAGCACCGTACGTATCCACCCAGGCTAATCGGAGGATTTGCTGGGGAAGGACAGCAAACGATGGGTCTCTGTGCGAGTCTTTGTGTGTGTCTACGGTGAACTTCTTTCGCACCGTACGTTGTCCGCCGTGCTCACGGTCGCAGCTGCTGTTGTTGCTGCTGCTGCTGCCATGGTTGTTGTTGTTGCTTCAGATCTGAATGAAGATGATGGTGGCACCGGGTCTGTAATGCACCGTCTGGCTTTTTTTTTTCCCAGACGCCACTGAAACATTAATGAGGAGGATGAAAGTGTGGCTGGGTCACTGCGCCCTCTCTGCTTTTATATATTTTGTCTCTCTCCCCCATACTCCAGCAGCACTAACAGGGAACACGAAGAGGCGACACTCACCCTGTTAATGTCCAACACACACTCACCCTGTTCGTGACCAACACACACTTACCCTGTTAGTGTACAACACACACTCACCCTGTTAGTGTCCAACACACACTCACCCTGTTAGTGACCAACACACACTTACCCTGTTAGTGTACAACACACACTCACCCTGTTAGTGTACAACACACACTCACCCTGTTCGTGACCAACACACACTTACCCTGTTAGTGTACAACACACACTCACCCTGTTAGTGTCCAACACACACTCACCCTGTTAGTGACCAACACACACTTACCCTGTTAGTGACCAACACACGCTCACCCTGTTAGTGTCCAACACACACTCACCCTGTTAGTATCCAACACACACTCACCCTGTTAGTATCCAACACACACTCACCCTGTTAATGTCCAACACACACTCACCATGTTAGTGTACAACACACACTCACCCTGTTAGTGACCAACACACACTCACCCTGTTAGTGTCCAACACACACTCACCCTGTTAGTATCCAACACACACTCACCCTGTTAGTATCCAACACACACTCACCCTGTTAATGTCCAACACACACTCACCATGTTAGTGTACAACACACACTCACCCTGTTAGTATCCAACACACACTCACCCTGTTAGTATCCAACACACACTCACCCTGTTAGTATCCAACACACACTCACCATGTTAGTGTACAACACACACTCACCCTGTTAGTGACCAACACACACTCACCCTGTTAGTGTCCAACACACACTCACCCTGTTAGTGACCAACACACACTCACCCTGTTAGTATCCAACACACACTCACCCTGTTAGTATCCAACACACACTCACCCTGTTAGTATCCAACACACACTCACCCTGTTAGTGTACAACACACACTCACCCTGTTAGTATCCAACACACACTCACCCTGTTAGTATCCAACACACACTCACCCTGTTAGTATCCAACACACACTCACCATGTTAGTGTACAACACACACTCACCCTGTTAGTGACCAACACACACTCACCATGTTAGTGACCAACACACACTCACCCTGTTAGTGACCAACACACACTCACCCTGTTAGTGTCCAACACACACTCACCCTGTTAGTGACCAACACACACTCACCCTGTTAGTATCCAACACACACTCACCCTGTTAGTATCCAACACACACTCACCCTGTTAGTATCCAACACACACTCACCCTGTTAATGTCCAACACACACTCACCCTGTTAGTGTACAACACACACTCACCCTGTTAATGTCCAACACACACTCACCATGTTAGTATCCAACACACACTCACCCTGTTAGTGACCAACACACACTCACCCTGTTAGTGACCAACACACACTCACCCTGTTAGTATCCAACACACACTCACCCTGTTAGTATCCAACACACACTCACCCTGTTAGTGTCCAACACACACTCACCCTGTTAGTGACCAACACACACTCACCCTGTTAGTATCCAACACACACTCACCCTGTTAATGTCCAACACACACTCACCCTGTTAGTGTACAACACACACTCACCCTGTTAATGTCCAACACACACTCACCATGTTAGTATCCAACACACACTCACCATGTTAGTGACCAACACACACTCACCCTGTTAGTATCCAACACACACTCACCCTGTTAGTGACCAACACACACTCACCATGTTAGTGTACAACACACACTCACCCTGTTAGTGACCAACACACACTCACCCTGTTAGTGTACAACACACACTCACCCTGTTAGTATGCAACACACACTCACCCTGTTAGTGACCAACACACACTCACCCTGTTAATGTACAACACACACTCACCCTGCTAGTGTACAACACACACTCACCCTGTTAGTGTCCAACACACACTCACCCTGTTAGTGTACAACACACACTCACCCTGTTAGTGTACAACACACACTCACCCTGTTAGTGTAACAACACACACTCACCCTGCTAGTGTACAACACACACTCACCCTGTTAGTGACCAACACACACTCACCCTGTTAGTGTAACAACACACACTCACCCTGTTAGTGACCAATACACACTCACCCTGTTAGTGTACAACACACACTCACCCTGTTAGTGTACAACACACACACACCCTGTTAGTGTACAACACACACTCACCCTGTTAGTGACCAACACACACTCACCCTGTTAGTGTCCAACACACACTCACCCTGTTAGTGACCAACACACACTCACCCTGTTAGTGTCCAACACACACTCACCCTGTTAGTGACCAACACACACTCACCCCTGTTAATGACCAACACGCACATTTTGGGCAAATTGTATGAACGCAACTCATCGTTAAATTGGGCTGAAAACATCTTGAGAATAAAATCCAATGCAGCAGCTGCAGCTGCAGCAAGCACTCTGCACAGTTTTCAGCCTTCGTTCCATGTTCTATTTCAAGTGTCCGTGCGTCTCATCTGTGTCACGGGAAGCTAATAATGCACTCACTGCGAGCATTCAGCTTGCAGCATCGTCGTGAATGCGTTTCATGGCCGACTTCAGTTTTGTTCAAAATGACTACATCGTAAACTTTTTAACTTTTTTATTCCATTACTCCCAATGCCAGCCCGTATCCATAGGTGCATACTGATATATCTGTGTGTGTGTATATATTCTGGGGCGTTTATCGACGACTCAATGGATAAAGGAATACAATATTATCATATTCTTGGTTCTTTCGGTAAAGTCACGTAGAATGGAAACAATAAAATAATAAAAATATAAAACAATAACATAATAAAAATAATAAATAATATTATTATCTAATTGTTTCCCTTCTACGTGACATTACTGAAAGCACCAAGAATATAAATCCCTGCAGTCACGAAAGCTTTAAATCTAAATTTACATTATTATCATTATTAATTCTAAGAGTGCTTTACTATACTATATGTAAACTCTGCGTTGAGCATGTCATGCTGCATATTTTAGTAAGTTCATATCGCTCTCAGCGCTTGTCTTCATGCTTGTACGTAGAGGCGTGGTTCTTCTTCTGCACCTGGGGTGTGTGTTTTAAGGTAAATCACAGGTTTCCACGTGATTATTTTCCTGCTGTAATTGTCCCACCTGATGACGATCGCTTGTGTGTTGCGATCGAAACGTCGTGCTCTATTATTTTCTACCTACGTGACTTTACCGAAAGAACCAAAGAGTGTGGTTGTTTGGTCGTTTAAACGTGGGGAAGAAAGCAGAGCACTCGAAAAACACCCACGCGTGCGAGGGGGAAACACTCTATCGCATACACAAGTAGGAGTCCACGTGTATTTTTCGTCCCATCATCTGCTGGCGAGCTCGGGGTATGGTATCTCCACGACGCCCAGCGTGTTATCTGTGAGTGAGATCGCACCAAGACCATCGCAACTGCACAGTGGTTGTATTCCATGCGGCCACGTGCTTGAGGTTCCCACGTGATATCGCGCCACTTTGTTGAGCTATCGTCTGTGGCCAAGTCGCTTCTGTAAAAAAATATAAGTGAATGGCTCAGTGGGCTTTACCCGGTAAGATGGGAAAAAAAATGAGTTGCCCGCAATAGAGGTTTTTTTGGGGGGTTAGATCGCGTAAATATAAACGTGTCATCTTCTTGGTTCTTTCGGTAAAGTCACGTAGAATGGAAATAATAAAATAATAAAAATAAAACATAATAAAATAATTCTCACGACATTTCGGCCACAACGCAAGTAGCCGTCCTCAGGTGGAGAACAGGTCTGTCGAGAAGACAGTCCGACAGACCTGTTCTCCACCTGAGGACGGCTGCTTGCGTTGTGGCCGAAACGTCGTGAGAATTATTTTATTATGATTTATTTGTATTATTTCCATTCTACGTGACTTTACCGAAAGAACCAAGAAGATGAATCCCTGCAGTCACGAAAGCTTTAAATCGAAATATAAACGTGTCGTTAAACCCGCCACCACCCGACACGGCCAATTGGTAAGGTTTGTCACGTCAACAGAACATGCCAGTTACGTGCTTCACGTAGAAACGTAAAGCACGTGGCCGCCTGGAATTCAACAGCTGTGCGGAGGAGGCAGCTGCGATGGTCTTGGTGCGATCCCACTCACGCATCACACGTGGACGTCGTGGAGATGCCATACCCCTGGCTCGTCAGCAGATGATGGGACAGAAAAAAAACACGTGGACTCCGACTTGTGGATGCGATAGAGCGTTTCCCACCCGCACGCGTCGGTGTTCTCCGAGTGCTGTGCTTTCCTCCCCACGTCCCACGTGTCAACAACCATCCCTTGTATCTATACGGCATTTAATTTCTCAGTATCAATGTATGAACAAATAAAGAAGAGGTTTTTTACCCTTTTTGCCAATAAAAATTGGTGTTCAGATGTTCAAACGCCAAATAGATTTTCTTTTGCAAGGAATCCTTTCTGGCAAGATTTAAAAAAAACTCTTATTATTTTTCATTCTTTGATACTGGCAGATAAAGTTATCCCATAGATATAGCTGATCAGCCCAAGCTATACGTGCTCTGATACTTGCTTTGTCTTTGTTACTGTTCGCCTTTTGGCGTCCTCTGGTCGAACACTGGTGAGACGAGGTTATAAAGAAGGCGGTCTCTGGTGTAGGCCAATCAGTTTCCAAGACAATGCATATATATATATGACCAGAGCATGCTTACCCCGAGCTCTCATACTCTGATGGTGCATTGTCTTTGAGTTGTGCGCCTTTTGGCGTCATCTGGTCCAACACCATGTGAGACTGGGCTCTAAGGAAAGCTGTCTCGGGTGTGGACCAATCAACTTCAAGGACAGTGCATATATTATCAGAGTTATGTTTTTTGTTTGCATTCCGACTGCAGGTATTGTGGTCAATGCAAACATGACTCCTTGTAAAAAAGGTGTCAGTTTTGTTGCCAGATAAAAGGGTAAAAAAACAATTATCAGAGCATGTTTGTTTGCATGCTTTACCACAAGTACCGTGTAGTTCATGCAGATTTGATTCCTTGCGAAAAGCATCTATTGGGTGTTTGAACATCTTGACGCGTGTTTTATTTCCAGAAAGGGCCAAACCTACTCTTTAATACTCAACCCATTCATTGACTGGAAACCCTCACCACGTGGTTGCAGCTGCCTTCCCGCTCGTCTGTGGCTTCTCCTCTTGAGTCATCCTCTCTCCCTGTCGGGGTCATCCTCTCTCTCTCTCTCGTTCAGAAAATGTGTTCAATTAATTAATTAATTCGATTCGTCCATTCAATTCATTCAATCCATTCACTTATCTCATTCAATTCGTCAATTCAATTAATTCCCTCCATTCAAATAATTCATTCCATCCGTTCATTTAATAAATGCTTTCAATTTCGTCCATTCGACTCGGTTCATTCGCAGCGTTTCTCGCCACTGACGTCATCGTCAGTGTAATTTCACGAAACTATGCTAAAGTCAAATTTCGATTTAAAGCTTTAGTGACTGCAGGGATTCATCTTCTTGGTTCTTTCGGTAAAGCCACGTAGAAGGTAAATAAAAAAAACATTCAATAATTCTCACGACGTTTCGGCCACAACGCAAGCAGCCGTCCTCAGGTAAAGAACATTCAGACGCTGTCTTTCCGACTGACCTGTTCTTCACCTGATGACGGCTGCTTGCGTTGTGGCCGAAACGTCGTGAGAATTATTTTATTATGTTTTATTTTTATTATTTTATTATTTCCCTTCTACGTGACTTTACCGAAAGAACCAAGAATATGCTAAAGTCACGTAGAAAGAAAATAAATTAAGTAATAGAATACGACGTTTCGATTGCAACACAAGCAGTCGTCATCAGGTAGAACTAAATTTGAGACAAAACACAGACACGGAGACACACAGACAGACACACAAGCAGAGAGAGACAACACAGAGACACACAGAGATAGACACACACAACATAGACACACAGACAGACACACAAGCAGAGAGAGACAACACAGAGACACACAGAGAGACACACACATCATAGACACACAGACAGACACACGAGCAGAGAGAGACAACACAGAGACACACACAGAGAGACACGCACAACATAGACACACAGACAGACACACAAGCAGAGAGAGACAACACGGAGACACACACAAAGGCTCTGATCCTATGGAATACATTATATTGGTCGTGTGTGATTGACCTATTTCGCATTGAATCTCTTCTGAATGACCCTAGGTCTAATACTTTCATTATTATTCTTTGGTTTATGCTTGACCAGGATTCGTGGTATACCATAATTGTCACCAAGGGTATTCCGATGGTTTCATTGACCTTAGTTCCCCGTCTGTATCACCAGGGATCCGTGCTTCTTATTCTCAAGTTATCTTTTGATATCCTGAGGTTGAAGAAACAGCTACTTTGAACTGTACTGTTGTTGTATTTTAAAACCCCGTTCCAGTTCGCAATGTCCCACCGCCCCTGGCTGACTCTCGCTGTTTGTCGATGTACGTGTTTTTACAGGTAGGAACAACAGTCCCACACTGCCCACCAGGGATTATTTGTCTGTCTGTCTGACTGTCTGTCGTGCATAAATAAATATATAATATAAACAGCTCTTTGATTGGTGGAGACCTACTGCCGGGTACGGAGAGGGGAGGGGCCTAAGGGAGGAGGGTCAGGGGAGGGGCCTAAGGATATGGGGGGGTGGTCAGGGGAGGAGACTGAGGGAGGGGGGTAAGGGGAGGGGCCTAAGCAAGAGGGAGGGGCCGATAGTGAAGGGGGCTGGCTACCTGGCTGGCTGCCTGGCTACCTCAAGTCAGTTATCTTGTATACAGGTAGGAACAACAGGTTCCATACTGCCCACCAGGGATTATTTGTCTGTCTGTCGTGCATATTTGTCTGTCGTGCACGAATGCGCTGTCTAACCAAGTTCCTACCTGCCCACTCCGAAGGAACGTGTTTTTATGGCACCGGGTTTTTTAAAATTACATTTATGACCTCCCAAGCAGCCTTTGGTGTGGCGAGGCAGGAGGCAGCGGGGGAGGGGGGTGACTCAACCTTTCCGTACCCCATCGCTCCATCCAGATCAAACTCATTGAAAAAAAATAGGCAGAATCATTTTAATATACATTTTCGGAAAAGGCATTTATACAACAGAACGCGTGGGTTGTGAGGTGGCCAGGAGACGGACGTTTGGCAGTTGTCATTATTGTTGTTATTATTTTGCTTTTAAATCTATCCGTGCAGAACTTTAATTTACTCCATTAAACTACTGGGTTACTCTGCCCTCTCTTGATTACAAAGCGTTTCCTGCTACTGCTGCTGCTGCTGGTGCCGTTATTTGACACTGATTAGCTCAGCTCTGACATCGGCCGGCCCAATGCTCCCCCTACCCCCCCCCCCCCCCCCGAATGAAATGAATAAAAAGTGATAACAACAAACAAATGAAATGATACTAAACCTTAATGGATTTTCCCCCCAATCAAAATCTCTCACTCGGCCTCAAATTATCCTGTTGACGAGTGTCATGCATCGGGGTGTCTGGTCAAATCGCGTTCATGTTTTTTAAGCCACGTGGCAGGAAAAACTGGAGTTCGGAACGGCAACTCGGAGGAGGCACGCGTAACCTCGCGCGAGGGTGACGGTCAACGCTCCGCACAGATGGAGTTAAGAATCCGTCTTCCGTCGCGAAATCTCGTGGCCACTTGTCAGTGAAATCGCCGTGCGCCACCTGGCACTCTCACACGCGTCTCTTATCCAAATGCTCGCCGAGCTCAATGAAAATGTAACGCGTTAAGGTATAGTCGTGCACGAGGGAGCGGTGGCGCAGCGGTTAGCGCACTGTGTGACGAATCGGGTGTAGGAACGGACCGTGCGCACACCGCCACCAACCCCCACCCCTACACGTCCCCTCCCCCACTTCACCAATCCGCAGTGACCGGCTTGGTGAAGTATGGTCAAACAACTCCCATGACTCACAGTGCATGGGGGAACCATGATTAATGATTTACACAACTGTTGAGAAACAACATTCATTTTACGATCACCAGTGCAACATACCATCCTCTGGTTGCTCTTTAACCATAAACCCCACCGCGAGCATCGAGCCCTGTCATGAAAATTCCACCGCCGAGCATTGTCCACAAACAATCGTGCGTACGTATGTTGAACTTCTTTCGCGCCGTACGTAGCCAATTCAATTTCCATTGGTTGCGGAGACGGTAGCTCTCTTGCAGAGGCCCTCACCTGTCACGGCGGCTTTCCGTGTTTCCTTCGACGCAACGAACGCCGTCATCGAGGTGAAATGGACGCACATTCATTTTTGGCCTACCCCATAACAACACCTTTTTGAATGCGTAGGAAGCGAATTCATCAATGCAGCTGGGCGAGAGGCTGCCCCATGCCTTGTCAGTCACGAGAAGGCGGTCGGCATCCAAAATAACAAGAAGAGCTGCCATTTTTGCTTCGAATTCGGTATTAGAAATAAACTGAATATTTCAAGAGACGCGATGCATTGTGGGTGAGCCGCAGGTTTTCCGACCCGTGGTCATGATGGTTGTTGCTTGAGCCGTTCCAAACAAGTGGGCGGATGTGATCGAGAGGAAATTATTGAGGATTATTTTTGTTTTTGTTTTCACAAAGAAGGCTGTGAAATTGTGACCGAGGGCAAATAGAGCGAAACAAAATATTTGTGCAGTGATTTTGCAAAATAAATCACGACAATTTGTTGGCTGAACAAAACTGACAAACACAACAGAACACACACACATACTTAGAGATGCGGACTTGCATCAGAGTGATGTATTAAACAGGGAAAGAATAAGATGTTTGTGATATTGAAAAACTGAAGTCGATCATAAAAAAAAAAGTTCAC
Organism: Lampetra fluviatilis; assembly: GCF_964198595.1. Lineage (NCBI taxonomy): Eukaryota > Metazoa > Chordata > Hyperoartia > Petromyzontiformes > Petromyzontidae > Lampetra > Lampetra fluviatilis. The sequence goes on along the minus strand of NC_136317.1, from coordinate 4,049,573 downwards.
GACCATGTGAAAGTGAGTGTATATTACTTCCCGGGACACAGATGAGACGCACAGACTCTTGACATAGAACACGGAACGAACAATGAAAACTACGCAAAGGCGTGCACGTTCACAATTACACCGAGAGACAAAGGAGGGAACAGGAGAAACACGGAGCAGCAGAGAACGAATGCAAATGAAGGCAACCGCCGCATTGACTGTTTAGCCTGACGAACTGGGCTGGGCAGGACACGTGGAAACATGGTCGAGACGAATGATGGAGCGACAGCCAAAGAAGATGACACGCTGGAGGTAATGACCCCGGCGCAGATGAGGTCGGCTCGTTTTCCGTGTGGCGAGATGTTAGCTACCTCGCCTGGTATACAGGAGGTCGTGCGTTCGACACCGACCGTGACGCCTGCTGTATATTTGGGGTTTGCGTCTCTCTTACCTGGCTAACAAGTGCCATGACCTCGCCAACTTCGCCTGTGCTCAGGTGAAGATGGCGGTGTACAGAACGAGGAAAAAGATGCTGGAAGGTGACACTGACGGCTGCTCTGTGCTTCCAGTGTTCAGGGGCCTGCTCAAGGCGCGGCTCCGGCTGGAGCACGCGTACCACACACATGTCGGTGATGTGCACGTCTTTTTCGAACGCTGGGGAGCCGGACAAGCCCCTCTCTGTACCAGCGTGGACGGAACCCTCGTGTTCACCTTTTGAAGCGCTCGCTCGTCACCGTGGCGTGTGCGACGACCACCACCACGTGACTTTTCCTTGTGTTGTGCCCGGTGCATTTAGCGCCACGGCGCGTGGATGTATAGCGTTTATTTATTTGTTTTCTGGTGACTTTGTGTTTTTCGTATCGGAATCGCCTCCAGTGCTGTTGCTGCTGGCGGCAATAAAAGTTGTTTATAAGTAAAAATAAAATCTCTCTTTCTCTCTCCCTGTTGTCACGTGAATTTTTCTCCTGGTACTCCGAGGTTTTCCCTCCGCATTTAGAAACAACGTCGCGCGTTTAGAGTATGTGGCCGCTAGACATTTCCACTTCGTTGGGCTATCATTCGTGGCCAGGTCGCTCCTTCAAAAATAACTATACAGCTCAGTGGGCGTTACCTGGTAAAATGAAAAATAAAATAGTTTATAGTTTTAGCAGTTCATCATCGATCATCGTGGAGAAGTCTTCATCCAGCAGTGGATAGAGCGCGTTATTTATAAATGTGTCGTAACCCTCCACCACCCGTCGCGGGCAATCAGCAAAACAGTGTCACGTTGACAAAAGACAAATAGTTCACTAATCTCTCAATTACTTGATACAGCTGTCGTGGCTGTGACGGTTCCACCTGAAGACGGAAGCTTGCGTTGCCTCCAAAACGTCGTGATTTTTTTTATTTTACTTTTATTAATTTAAATTTTAATTTTCTACCTACGTGACTTTACCGAAAAAACCTAAGAATATGAATCCTTGCAGTCACGAAAGCTTCAAATCTAGAAATAGTTCACTACTTTCGCCCACCGGTGTGTTGAAGAGTGAAACCACAACATTTACAATGTTTGAGTACGACGTTTCGCTGGTAATTACATCAAGAATCATCGGGCAATTTTGGCATCCAGCGAATCATCGTACTCAAAAATTGTAAATGTTGTGGTTTCGCTCTTCAACACACCGGTGGGCTAAAGTAGTGAACTATTTGTCTTTTGTCAACGTGACACTTTTTTGCTGATTGGCCGTGTCGGGTGGTGGAGGGTTGCGACACATTTATAAATAACGCGATCTAACCCAAACACGTTTATTATGAATAAAATCGGTCGCGAAAGCCTCCCACGTGTTAAAGTGGATAGAGCGTTGATCGCTTTTCTGACCTAGGGTCCTGAGTACGGAGCGACTTGCGTAATTCTAGATATGGCGTTTGCCCGGTAAAAGATAAGACTTGTTATTCAGTCAGGTAGTTAAGACAAATAATTAGCGTCAGAGCCCCCATGAAAAAAAAAATCTCTTCGTATCAACACTTTTGCAATTAGGGACATTGATTGATGAGGTTGATTCGATTGTTTATTTGTAAAGCATATTGAGCCTCCTTTCCGCTTGGTTCACACGCGCGTAAACACATTTTTATTTATGGTTTCAAACAACGACTTCGTTGGCGGCTCCGCTGGTCAGAAGCTCGTGGACAATGGAGTCGTAAATCCACCAGGCCCTGGATCGACAGCGTCGACACCTCCAGCCGTCGGTCAGCTGTCGGAGTTTCCAATTGTTCGGCTCGTTCGGCTCGCGAAACAATAGCCCACGGATGCCCCCACCAACGTGTCACTCCGCGATGTTTGCCGTTGAGTGCTAAGGCAGCCGCCGTGGTACAAAGTGCGCGCGACACCTCTGGGGCAGTGTCAACACACGTGCACACACACACAAAGGCAAAGATCCCCGTGTAGCCTTCACAGACTTTTGGGGCAAGTGCTGTTAGCGAGCGCCTATGAAGGTCGGCACGGCACACGAGGGGGGTGGGTGGCCAGCACCACGCCCGGCCGCCTTTGTCTCCCCAGTGGCGATGTTTTACGCACAACACCAGGTACTCATTTGAGGCCGAGTCGACCCAGGGGAGGCCCAGGAACCGGTTCAGATAATCGTCACCGGTGTTGGCCGCGAGCGGGAATCGAACTCTGCTCGCCCGGGTTTATCGCGCAACGCCCTAACCACTGCGCCACCGCTCCCCACAACACACACGCGCACGCACGCGCACGCTGGCTCACACGCGGCGTGTGACTCAACGTCGAAGGGAAGGTGGCCGAGGGCTTCGCTGGTTCTCGCTTTGAAGAGGAATAACAAACAACTGTCTGCAAGTCCTCGCTCAAGCCCCTCGCGCGTGGCGCCGCGTCGGTTTGGTCGCAAGGTCCCCGTGCAGATGTCGTGCCCTTGTGACGGAAGCAGCCACCACGTGCAGGAGGAGGAGGAGAAAGTTCGCTGTGATTGAGGGAGACCCGCGGGCTAACTCGACCTTACAGATCGGCGGAGTGTGGCTGCGGCGAGCGAGCGAACGAGCGAGCGCTGACCGACTCAAGGAATTCCATTGAAGAGGTAACCCAGTGGAAGATCAAACATGGTGGTCCAGATGTCTTGTGACCCCCCCCCCCCCCCCCATTTACTTCTCTAAATCTGAAAATGTTTTTTGTAGTAATGTTTTTTTTAATCATAAAAAAACTGAAATTAATATGTAAAGGAACAACAAATGTTATGGGGTTAATTAATTGGGGGGTCACAAGACGTCTAGGCCACGCTGTGTAGCCCTGTATTTCGCGTGTGTGTGTGTCACCTTGTTGCTAACGAGACCGAGGTGTGATCTAAAGTTGAGCGTTTGCTGGCTGCTGATACGAAATGCATCGCTGGGTTCTTCGTCATGAAGCTGGAGAGATGGCTGAACTTTGTACAAAAAAACAAAACACGGTTATGCTTACTCTTTGGTTTTTTTGTTCCACCTGAAGACGGGGGCTTGTGTTGCCTCCGAAACGCCGTGATTTTATTGATTTGTTTCCTTTTTTAACCTACGTGATTTTAACGACAAAACCAAAGAGTATGGATCCTTGCAGTCACGAAAGCTTCAAATCTAAAACGGTTATGCTTCTTCGTTATCGCCAATGTCCTCAATGGATTTCAGTTGAGTATAACGACCGACACTCACTGCACGCATCCCGCCTCTCGTCAGATCTCCGAAAGCTAAGCGGGTTTCAGCCTGCATGGATACCGCTAGAATGGGGGACCGCGTGCGTTGTGGGCTCGTACTGCGATGTGTCCGGGAGATGCAACCGCGCCAATGGATCCTTAAATCTATCTGTGCGGACCTCGGAGTGCTACCTTGCTGGGTTTTCTCTAGGTCGCGTTTGCGTTTTGCGCTGACGAGTCAAACTCTACATTTTAATTGAACTGTCCAAATGTATCAACGCAGGGCCCTCATGGAAACAATAGACTGGGCAGGTAAGGAACACTGTTAATTATTATTAACATTGTAAACAAACTAAAATCAAGTAACCTCCATGACTGACAAGGGGAAAATCAAACCTTCATCCAGCCGTGGCTAGAAAGGAGCTGTTGCATTACGCATCACGAAATTGACGCATTTCCATCGACTGCTTCTGGTACGATTGGTATCTGAAGCCCGTATCGCGTCAGGCGCAATCTACACGGGCCCTGCACCAGCGCTATCGAAGGTCACTGCGAGTTCCACGTGGGACGTCAGGGCATTAAGGTGAATGTGGTCAGCTGTGACGCACTCTGGCACTAGTCCAGATTGCCCCTGGAACGAAGTTAAACAGGAATAAAGCGTAGGGGGCTGCATCGTTGTAAACATACGGAGACCCCACCCCCATCCGCCTTCCCTCACCAAAAAAACCACTGTATTTTTTTTTCATATAACAGCTTTGAATTGTCAGCGAAGAGCAACCGTTAGAGACTTGAATTTTGAAGTGCTTTAGCCATCCATTTAATTGCTTTCTATGAGAATTGGTGAATTGCAGATAAACTCGCCCACCGACTCGTCCAGCCACCGTCTTCACCTGCATATATTTGAGGCTTTGCGAAGTTCTTACGCTTTGGTGTTCGTATCCACGATCGCACACAAGAGAGAGAGAGAGCGACAGCCAGATATTTTCCATTCGTGCAACAGGCATCTGCCTCTGCCCTTGTTTGTGTTGATCAAATTTAAAGCAAGGGTTCGGCACAAATGGCGCAACATATTTTTTTTGTATAAATATATTCGTACCACCAACTCAGATTTTACTCATCCACAAACACACATCTCGGCAAAAACGGCAGCGAATTACCACAACGGTCGGTTTGCCAAATTATCGTTGGCGATTTTACATTTCACAAATTATCGTGACGCGTTCTTTATCGCGGCAGCCGCCACCGGGGTTGAACCCGTGACCTTAAATACATTTCACAGTCGAGTGACTACAGGGCCCGTTCCATGCCTGACCCAAATGTTTCAGTTCGTAGGCGAGAGCTGTGTCGCTGTAAAACCACAGCAGTTGCGTGAGCTCAGCCTCACGGTGCTGGCAGCAGCATCCGTTTGAGATTCCTTGGAAGAAAAAACAACGGTGAGTCATTGTAAACAGAATTTAAATCAAAAGTGATTATATATATTTTTTTTCAACAAATCACCGATTGTGGTGGGCTTTTGTTATTTTTTGCAATGAATTCCAGTGGGTTTCTCTTTTTGTTCGTTCTCCAGTTCTGAGAATTCACCACACGGGAGCTAACTTCCGTGCGCCTCCGTTGCGAGCCCTACATGGACGAACGACACCGATATTATTTAGCGCAATGCAATTGCAACGGGATACGGTCTGTCGCGAGATAGCGCAGCGCTCGTTTTTCCGGCGCTTTATCTCGAGAGCGGCGCTAACTGAGTAACGGAGCAGCAATTTCGCGGCTGCGTCAAACGCAGTCACCACCCCCCCCCCCCTTTGCCGGTTATCCCAAATGTCCCGCGTCTGTTTCACTGCGATGATTCCATCAACGCGTTTGTTTGCACTACTTTGCCCCCCATCGTCATCATCATTATTATTTCCCTTCTGGAGGCCGGGCAGTTGAAACGGAAGAAAGCGACCGTCGGGTGTGAAACTTAAGGACGACCCGACGCCGAAGCCTGCGCTGTTGAAGTCCGTCGCGATGAGCGGAGTCGACGTCGCGAACGAAAGCCTCGCCGCTCTCCACAACGGCACCGCGATCAAGAACCTCGCCTCCGAGCGGTGTCCCGCGGCGTTCACGAACCCCACGACTCTCACCGCCGTCCCCGTTATGTACGGGCTCATATTCGTGGCGGGCCTCGTGGGCAACACCATGGTGGTGGCGGTCGTGCTCAAATATCTGAAGCTCAGGAACGTCGCCAACGTGTACATCGTGAACCTGGCGACGGCCGACCTCGTGTTCGTGACCACCCTGCCTCTCTGGGCCGCCTCCGTAGCGCGCGGCTACGACTGGCCCTTCGGCGGCTTCCTCTGCAGGGTGTCGGCCACCGTCGTCAGCGTCAACATGTACGCCAGCATCCTGTTGCTCGCCTGCATGAGCGTCGACCGCTACCTGGCCATCGTGCGGCCGCTGCAGTCGCGCGGCAGACGCACGCGCAGGCGCGCTCGCGCGGCCTGCGTCGTCGTGTGGGTCACGGCGGTGCTCCTCAGCGTGCCCGTCGCCGTCTTCAGGGTGACCTTCGTCCACGGCGGAAGAACGGTGTGCGCACTGCGCTACCCGAGCGCGCGCACCTGGTTCCTGGCGATGAACGTCACCCGCAACGTGGCCGGCTTCCTCGTGCCCTTCCTCGTCATCGTCACCTGCTACAGCCTCATCGGCAGGACGCTTCTGCGCCGCGGCGGCGACGTCGTCAGGCGGGACAAGGTGCTGCCCGCCGTGCTGGCGGTGGTGTTGGCCTTCCTGCTCTGCTGGCTGCCCTACCACGTGCTCACGCTGCTGGACACGCTCGTTCGCCTGCGCGTGCTGCGGGGATGCGGCGTCACTGCGGCCGTCGACGCAGCCATGCCGGTCGCGGTGGTCGTAGCTTACACCAACAGCTGCCTCAACCCACTGCTCTATAGCTTCGTGGGCAAGGGCTTCCGGCAGGGCTTTGGCCGGTTACTGCGGCTCAGCGCCTACGTGCCTCGGCCGCTCGCCAGCTCGTTCACTCGCTCGAGCTCGCTGCGCTCACGCGTGGTCGAGATGGAGAGCCTTCGCTGAAGAGCGCAGCCTGCCCAGGCCGGCAGGGACGTGGAGGCCGTCGTGAGACTCGAGGAGGGAGGGACGGAGGGAGGGATGGCGCTCGTGCCGCACTGGTATGTTTTTTTTGTCATTTCCCGAGGAATGTCCACCCCGAGGGGAAATTAAATTAAAGTGATTTTCGAGATGTGGATGTGTTCGCCAATGGATCGGCGGGAGCGGCGGTGCCATGCGCCGATGTTGGCTCATTATTAATTCCAACCCAGCGAGGCCCGGTATCAATTTCGGTCGTTGTTTGTGAATTGGTGTGCGCTTTTTTTAATGTGTGTTTACGGCAATCGAATTGCTATTCAATGATGATGGCGATCGCTTGTGTTGTGATCGAAACGTCGTAGTTTTTTGTTATTTTCTTTGAACCATCTACGTGACTTTACCGAAAGACCCAAGAATAAGAATTCCTGCAGTCACGAAATCTTTGAGTCAAGATTTAATCGAATTGCTGTTTGCAATCGCAGAATTGAAACGACGCAGTTAAACAAAATTATAACTGAATACTTTTGTAAACATTTTTGCTAGATAGAATTGCGTTTGCAGTTACGTATAAGCACAGTGCTTTTCTCTGTTCTACATAAGGGACATTGCCCTAAACGCCCGTCAAATGTAATATTTTGTAATCGAATTGGCAGTGTTCCTGACAGAGCAGGTGCTTTTTATTTATTTAACATTTGCTCGTCGGGTTTTCTTTTGAAGATAACCGTTTCATGTAGACACCTTCTTCTCTATGGCTGCAGCTGTGCCGTGTCAATATTTCCCCCCTCCCCCCCCCCGTCTTTATTGAAACGTGCCCGGAATGCGATCGGATCGCGTTACCTGGGCGAATACACTGACAGAAGGCATCGAGCTTGTTTTCTTATTGGCGCACCCTGTCACACACTCACACACACGACAGCGAACTCTTGATCTGATGTTAGAAGGGTCAAAACACAGTGCATTTGAAACATCATCACGACCCATGGGCAGATAGCCCGTAGTTGTCCACTGCACATTGGGTCATTTGTTTACACTTTCCTCTCTGTCCTGTGCCAATCTGCTCAAGTAGTGGCCACGTTTCGATTTAAAGCTTTCGTGACTGCAGGGATTCATCTTCTGGTTCTTTCGGTAAAGTCACGTAGAAGGGAAGTAATAAAATAATAAATATAAAACATAATAAAATAATTCTCACGACGTTTCGGCCACAACGCAAGCAGCCGTCCTCAGGTGAAAACCAGGTCCGTCGAGGCGACGGACCTCATTCAGACTCTGTCGCCTCGACGGACCTGGTTTTCACCTGAGGACGGCTGCTTGCGTTGTGGCCGAAACGTCGTGAGAATTATTTTATTGTGTTTTATTTTCATTATTTTATTACTTCCCTTCTACGTGACTTTACCGAAAGAACCAAAAAGATAGTGGCCACGTATTCTTGGTTCTTTCGGTAAAGTCACGTAGAAGGGAAATAATAAAATAATAAAAATAAAACATACGCGGTGGTTTGGCTGCTGCAGCTCCTTACGATTAAAATGTCCCTCCCTTTATTACTGCTAATCCTACTTCCTCCCTTTATCACTGCTAATCCTACAAAATACACGAGCATAATATGACTTTGACCCCCCCCCACCACCTACAGTACACATTCCACAAGGAGTGACTAATCCCATATCTGCATTTTCCATCAATATGCTTAATTCCGGTGTTGATATGTAAACTCCTTTGTCAAGGCGCTCTTCTCCCCCCGACCCAGCTTAAATATACGCTGCCAAGCTTGGTGGTGTTCATTGGGACGCTGTCTTTCCGACAGCTCTGTTTCTTCACCTGAGGACGGCTGCTTGTGTTGTGGCCGAAACGTCGTGAGAATTTTTATGTTATTATGTTGAATTTTTTATTATATTATTATTTCCCTTCTATGTGACTTTTTCGAAAGAACCAAGAAGATGAACACACTTTTAATTGTCCTGTTGTCCATCTTACATACGTGTCTAAATAGTGTCAGCTTCCTTTTCACCACTGCCTGCATCATCATAAGGTGGTCTTCTGCTAGGTACAACATTTTTCTTACTTCCACATTGGTCACTCTTCGGGTCCAGTTGAGATGCGGTACCCTTCTGTGACAATACGTTTCGGATGCCAATATTTGCAAATCATCACCAATTAATTAAAACTTCACAGATGATTTTCCATCGTTTCACACGTTCCATTGTCTCTCGAACATTCTATGAGCCGAGAGGCACATTCGCAAATATTTGTCTAAGTCGTAAATAATGTTGTTGTTGTTGTTGTTGTTGTTGTTTTTGACACGTGCAATATGATGCACGTATCGTGAGTGTGGGAATCTTTTAATTCACCAATACTGTATCAACATACATTCCTCATGCATACCAAATAAAGTGTTGCATACTACACACCCACCAACGGTTTGATGAAATCTCATGACTTATGATCGCGATTCAATTTAAGATTCCATTCCTTTTCTCGTCTCGTTTGTATTGTTTAAATATTTATATATATTTTTTAATAAATAAAAATCACCTCTGAATAGTTTTGTTTTCTCTCAACCTAAATGTTACATTCACATAACACATTCCTGCGGAGGGAGCTGGTAGGAACGTTGGGTTGCTCGGTCAATGGCCATGGTCAACGGCGGCGTGGTGTATTCTGCAAATATGCCCGACTGTGAGGGCGGGCACAAGCCGGCGTGAGTAGATTAAACGTTGAGTTTTATAAGGGTACCACGGGGTGACCAGCCCCTCCCCGTACAGCCCCACCCCTCCCACCCCCCACCCAGCCCCACCCTCCCCACCCAGCCCCTCCCCACCCTCCCCTCCCCACCCAGCCCCACCCTCCCCACCCAGCCCCTCCCCACCCTCCCCTCCCCACCCAGCTCCTCCCTCCCCACCAGCCCCTCCCTGCACGACGGACACAATAATCCCCTGTGGGCTGGTGTAACCAGGAGGTTCCTACCAGTATAATTTCTGTCACCACCAGGACGCAAAAAGCCTTTCGCCCTCACTTACACCTCTCACCCCACCATAGCCATGAGCGCTGCAGACGGAGTGGTGCAGCCTTCATTGCACTGTTCATCGGAACGAGCGCGGCTCAGACGGAGTGCGGGACGATTTGATTTGCTGTGCTCCACGTGGCCGCGGGCTGCTTGATATGAACGTGTGGGCCGCGTTAGACCCGTGCCTTAGTCCGTAGTTCATACGGGGAGCTGTGATGATAAATTGCGTGTCATTGAATGATTATTATTTTTTAAAATCTTGGTTCAAAATAAATACCTTGAAGAGTGAAAGAGGCATTGTGTGCACTCTTTTGAAATTGTACAACTTTGTCACGTTTCCATTAAGTTTCCATTGAGTTAAGCTGGTGGAAAAAATAACTGTTTGACAAGAACAAGCTGCGGGATTACATTTTGTCGAAACTAAACGCATCTCCTTTTGCAAATTCACCTCAATGTCAACACCGTAGAGAAAACGTTGCAAGAAATTTGGCCCAAAATTGTATGAATAATAAATATTTACCAGTACGCGATTTGGGCTCACAATGTACGATAACGATTGGTAACAGTGTCGTTTTTGGAGGAAACTGGATAAAATACGGATATTGAGGTAAATTCCAATTCCGACACACACCAAGTGGTAAGTTTGAATATTCTCTAAAAACAATAACACAAGTCATGATGCTCTTTATTTGCCCAGGGATGCTTCGCCGAGTTTCAATGTTCATTTTTTTCAGCAACGTCCTGGATTGTAATGTTTGGCCATTTCCTCGAACGATTTTTTTGCATGTGGGGTAACAACACATACGAGGGGTGACATTCAAATTCTCCACAGAAGGGGCTTCGCAACCTACTTGCTGCACTGCCATCTCCTGCCGGGCTGCGGGGTGACCACAGGTTTGCATGACCCACCAACCCTCACCTTAAAAAGGCCCCAGGTGCAGACGTCTGCCACCACCACGCCGATTATCACGGTTGGCTACGTACGGTGCGAAAGAAGTCCAACACACATACAAAGACTCACACAGAGACCCCCCCCATAGTTTGTTGTCCTTCCCCCGCACCTCCCATTAGCACGGTTGGCTACGTACGGCGCGAAAGAAGTTCAACGTACAAACACATACATACGTGAGGCCCGTGACCCTTGGCTATTACGGCCGCCGCCGCCACCACTGAGTTTACATTCCAGGCTGACTGCTGATGGTAGCGGCCACCTTCCACGGCGTCTGCTGACCTCCCCCTGGGTGTTTATTCGGAAGCCACCCCACGTCCTATGACCACTGTTTCATTGCTGTTATGGCTTTATTTTGGTGGTTTTTGAAAAGTTTTTCGGTTTGGCCATGTTTGTTTGTTGTAGTACAGAGTTAGACTGATGGCCTTAATCTAAGTTGTCTTGTGGTTGTTGTTGTTGTTTGACTTGCATCCCACTGGGATTTTTGCACACAGTGTTGGCGTACGGTGCTTTTTCTGCAATATTTTGCTGTCTTTTCTTGGATTTTCTGTTTGCACTCAGTCACATAGTCACTTTATAATGTTTTCTTGTTCATGTTTTTGTTTTTTTGTTTGTTGCGGTTGCACCCGATTCAAGAGCCGAATGGCTCACAGGGCTGTACCAAATAAATTAAACTTGAAACTTGAAACGTCCTGGTGCCGGCACACGCCGTCCAGGAGTCAAGCCCCATCACGATGCAACATCAAAGCCAATAGCGACTGGCTGCTCAAACGTAAGCATCGAGGGCGACGGTCAGAATCTCCACTTCGTAGCACCGGGCCGGCGGTGGGAATTCCAACATTTCCATCACGGCAGGAGCGAGTTTATCCGCGAGGCAGCCTCTGTTGATTACCCCGCGGAGTGGGACAAGTTTGGTTTCATTTTTCTAGCCGGGGAGGAGCAGGGTCATGAACTCGTGACCCCTCCGACTGTGAAGCAGCTCACTCGACTGCTGAGCCACCCGGCTGGATTCCAGTTCCTGCCAAAAATCCATACCGCCCGAGTGCTCCATAATGTTACTTGATGGCAGAGGTCGCAACCGGGTACCCGATACCCGTACCCTACCCGATACCCGGCTACCCGTACCCGGTCGGGTATCGGGTACGGGTAGCCGTTTGCGACCCTGGTGCGGCCGGGTACGGGTAAGGAATCAAAACCCGTTTGCGACCTCTGCTCGATGGGCATGTACAGACCTGCTGAATTAAGGCCTCCCCACGTCATGCTGGTCATTGGGGCTATATTTGACCATGCTTCACCACGCTGGTCAGTGCGAGATGTTGATAGGCAGTCAGCATAGACATAGTACAGTACAACAATGGATTTTGCTGCACTGCCCTCATGATGCACACGTTTGAGATGCAAATTACTTTCCAGAGCGTTTCATAATCCAGAGAACACTCTACTGTATTAGCAATGACAGAAGCGCCACGTAAAATTCATCTTACAGATCGCGAGTTCAAATTCTGGCTGGGGGTTGACTCAGCCCATCATCCCTATGGGGGTCGATAACGTGAGTACAATTCTATGGGAAATTCAAGAGTGGGTTTTCTACACACAGGGCGCTATGGTGGCGAGATGTTAACTACTACGCCTGTATGTTTGCAGTTTGCATGTTCTCCCCGTGATGGCGTGGATTTTTCTCCAGGGCTTCTGTTTTTTACATCCACATTTAGAAACGCGCGATTAGAGTTATTGGATGCTATAAATGTCTGTACGATAAGCCACTTCGTTGAGCTATCATTTGTGGCCTGGTAGCTTCTGAAAAAAAGAACTATACAGCTCGGTGGCACGTTACCTGGTAAAATAAAATAGGTCAAGAATCATGAGTGGTCCGGTATTTATCTTTTTTTTCCACAGCACCTGTTAAATGCCTGCCACCGTTTCCCCATTGTGAAAGCACATGCCAGTGTCTTAGCAAATCAGATGTGTTTCTCAGGAACAAACAAAGCCTAATCTCCTTTCTGTGCATTCTTGAAAGCTGCCACTAACTAAACTAATATTAATTTAGCGAGTGTGTATTTAACTCCGGACATCTGAGACTAAATGGTGCACACGTCCATTTAGACCCGAGGCAAGTCTTTGAGAGGTAATGACATTTGCTGAATACTTCATTGAAATGTCACGAAGCATTATATATTTTAAAAAAATGTATCCATTTGAGTGATTTTTTATGAAGTTGAATTGATGCAGAAATGTTGTAGTTTTATCCTGTATCCAAGTATATCAAATGCGATTGAGAGATACATATTTTACGATGTATAGACTTTAAAAACGACACTAAAGGGTACATAAGTTGCTTTTTAATGCGACTAGGTATACGATATGTAGCTGATTAATTTTCAGAATCAACTCTGGGTAATTCAAGTGCCCTATAAACATGTTCCATAATGATCATATCAGTATTTAAATGTGTAATGTCTTAATGACGAAATGTGTTAAATTTTTATACAGCAATGTGTTTGGTTAGGCTTGAGCTAAAACACATTCCTGCGGAGGGAGCTGGTAGGAACGTTGGGTTGCTCGGTCAATGGCCAGGGTCAACGGCGGCGTGGTGTATTCCGCAAATATGGCCGACTGTGAGGGCGGGCACAAGCCGGCGTGAGTAGGTTAAACGTTGAGTTTTATAAGGGCACCACGGGGTGACCAGCCCCTCTCCAACCAGCCCCACCCCTCCCACCCCCCACCCAGCCCCACCCTCCCCACCCAGCCCCTCCCCACCCTCCCCACCCTCCCCTCCCCACCCAGCCCCTCCACTACCTCCCCTCCCCACCCAGCCCCTCTCCACCCTCCCTTCCCCACCCAGCCCCTCCCTCCCCACTCAGCCCCTCCCTGCACGACGGACACAATAATCCCCTGTGGGCTGGTGTAACCAGGAGGTTCCTACCAGTACAATACTTGTCTTGCGACCAACATTTGGCCAAATATTTAAGTATCCTAGCCCAAAATTATATTGGAAATAATCAATAATGTTGAAGCCCTTAGTCAAGGTTCGCTGTGTCGGAGGTCGTTCATTCTCCTCTGATGTTCCATTTGTCTCGAGCTCTCTTTCGACAGCTGTCCGTGCTGTCAACTCCCTTCAAGTTCAAGTTCATTTATTAGGTATAGCCCTGTGAGCCATTCGGCTCTTGAATCGGGTGCAACCGCAACAAACAAAATAACTAAAACATGAACAAGAAAACATCTTAAAGTGAATATGTGACTGAGTGCAAACAGAAAATCCAAGAAAAGACAGCAAAATATTGCAGAAAAAACCACCGTACACCAACGCTGTGTGCAAAAATCCCAGTGGGATGCAAGTCAAACAACAACAACAACAACCATAAGACAACTTAGATTAAGGCCATCAGTCTAACTCTGTACTACAACAAACAAACATGGCCAAACCAATACACTTTTCGAAATCACCAAAATAAAGCCATGAAAGCAATGAAAAAGCAATCATAGGAACTGTGACGGAATTTTCACAATAAATGGCATAAACATGTACTACCAAAACCTTGCAGCCATAGCTGGCTGCATGAACCACTCCCCAACAGCAGCAGCATCAATAGGAGTATTGTAATTTTTCAATGCACCCTGCCCTCTGTTCAACTCTGGGCTCAAGACCTTTCTTTTTCCTATTCTTATGACTGCCTCTCACACTTTGAGAAAATCAATATCCCCTCTGAACAGCATCTCAAGATGGGTTATATTTCAAGGATATTAATCCAGTTGTAGATGGTCAGACTGTCGGGCTTACGGGGAAATTTTTCCAAACAGCAAACTCTGGACTGTGTTCTTGGTTCTTTCGGTAAAGTCACGTAGAAGGGAAATAATAAAATAATAAAAATAAAACATCATAAAATACAATTCACACGACGTTTCGGCCACACCGCAAGCAGCCGTCCTCAGGTGAAGAACAGGGCTGTCGGAAAGACAGCGTCCGAATGAACACCACCAAGCTTGGCAGCGTATATTTTAAATATACGCTGCTTGTGGCCGAAACGTCGTGTGAATTGTATTTTATTATGTTTAATTATTATTCTATTATTTCCCTTCTACTTGACTTTACGCGAAAGAACCAAGAACATGAATCCCTGCAGTCACCAAAGCTTTAAATCTAAACTCTGGCCTGGTTTACACTCTCTGTGTCTCATCGCCACCACTACCAACACCGCCACCAACACCGCCACCAACACCACCACCAACACTACCACCACCAACACCGCCACCAACACCACCACCAACACCACCACCAACACCACCACCAACACCGCCACCAACACCACTACCAACACTACCACCACCAACACCGCCACCAACACCACCACCAACACCACCACCAACACCACCACCAACACCGCCACCAACACCACCACCAACACTACCACCACCAACACCGCCACCAACACCACCACCAACACCACCACCAACACCGCCACCAACACCGCCACCAACACCACCACCACCAACACCACCACCACCACCAACACCGCCACCAACACCGCCACCAACACCACCACCAACACCACCAACACCAACGCCACCACCACCAACACTACCACCACCAACACCGCCACCAACACCACCACCAACACCACCACCAACACCGCCACCAACACCGCCACCAACACCACCACCACCAACACCACCACCACCACCACCAACACCGCCACCAACACCGCCACCAACACCACCACCAACACCACCAACACCAACGCCACCACCACCACCACCAACACCGCCACTTTTTCCCACGCACCAAATCGGGACGTGCTTTTCAGTCGTCACCAGGTCTCGCAACAACAACAACAACAACCCGTGCATTGCCATGAGACACACCATGATGCTTCCCACCCTCGATGCCGGCACGAATCAAACCCTGCCACCCGAACACAACGTGCCAACCATAACAGAGGGGGTGAAATGTGTCATTAAACCCTCCACCACCCGACACAGCCAATTAGTAAGGTTTGTCACGTAAACAGAACGTGCTAATTCGTTACACGTACAGCAACACCGGTGTTTTACAATTTGAGCATTCAGATTGTAAATGTGGATTTGCTCTCCCAACACAGCCGCTGTGCTGTACATTACGGATGACATTTGTCGCGAAAGCTCACTACGTGTTGTTACAACGTGACAATTTCACTGCACCGGTTACCACGTGGGACAAGGCAGCAACCCTCTCGGCGTTGCCATGGCGACGCGAGGCGAACCCGTCGACCCCGCCCCGCCCCGTTCGCCCCACCCCACGCCCCGCCCACCCCACGCCCCGCCCACCCCACGCCCCGCCCACCCCACGCCCCGCCCACCCCACGCCCCACCCACCCCACGCCCCGCGCACCCCACGCCCCGCCCGCATCACGCCCCGCCCACACCACGCCCCGCCCCCACCAGGCCGCGCTACAGCGGAAGTGACGTGAGGCACCGGAAGTGGACGCGCACGTGCGTGCCATGTGGGAGCCGTGTTCGCGTGTGTGCCGCTGCTTGTGGGTTTCTCGGTGTCTGACGCGCGCGTGAAACCCCCACGAGGTTGTTCCGCGGCCCCTTGACCAGACGCTATGGACTCGTACGGGATGATGTTTCGCCCGCCGAACGCCTCCACGGTCTGGCGCGGTCCGCCGCCTCCTCCACCGCCTCCCCATTTCAGCGGGCTGCCCTGGTCAGGGCCTTGGCCTGCGTGGAGACCGCACTTTCCTAGCGGACCCCCCTGGATCAGTGGTGCTCAACCCGGGCCTCACAGCGGCCTCCCATCGGGACCTCCACCTGGACCTCCACCCGGACCTCCACCCGGACATCCACCCGGACCTCCACCCGGATTTGGTTGGGGGAACCAGTGGGGATCTCCCCCTGCCAGACATGGTAATGTGGTATTTATAATACAGTTTAACTGTCGGAGTCACGTTTAACAATTGCCATTTGGTAGATGTTTACTTCACAGGGTATGGTTGCTCGTCCTATAAGTTGAATGACTAACTTCGGCTGTGTTGCATAATCATTTGCAGTGCTGTGTTTTGTATAGTATAGCAGGAACAGCAGTTTATTTCAAGCAGCCGCCGTCAACTGCAGAAACACCAATGCGATGAAACTATCGGTCACCTGTTGTACGACATATTCTTAGGTTTTTTTCGGTAAAGTCACGTAGGTAAAACATTTAAATTAATAAAAATAAAATAAAAAATTCACGACGTTTCGGAGGCATTTTTACTTTTATTAATTTAATTTTTTTACCTACGTGACTTTACCGAAAAAACCTAAGAATATGAATCCTTGCAGTCACGAAAGCTTCAAATCTGTTGTACGACAGTTTACGAAGGCAGTGAGTGCTCTTACTTCGGAACACCCCATTATTTGTGTCATGTCTTTCTCTTTGTATCTCCCTTCAGGGGGACCGGCAAGAGGCGGCGGCGGCGGTCATGGGGGTCGTGGAGGTCGTAGGGGTCGTGGTGGCAACCACCCAAAGCGTTTCGCGTCCCCACATGGCCAGCCGCAACATCCTGCGCCACAGCGGGATGACGACAACCACCAGGGCCCCCCTAAAAGCAAGGTAGCCGCGGTTCTCTGGACTGCCACTCTCTTCGGGAATTAGCCGCCTCGAAGGCTGGCTGGTAAAGCTCCTTCTTCTTCCACGCGTTTGTCCCACTAATGTGGGGATGTCCTCTCTCCTTGCCAAACTTCTGCACGCTGCCCTGCGCCATCTGATCGCACCACATCGCCGCCACCACCACCTCTTCTGCATTCCTCTTGATTTCTTTCCTTCCACTTGCATCACTTGCCACCTTTTGACCCACGTAATTTCCCTGTTGTCTCTCCGCATGACCGAAGCACACCAAAGCCTTTTCTCTCTCTCTCTCTATTATTCTCTCTGTCTCTATTATTCTCTGGCATCTTCCGTTCAAGCACCACGGGCAAACAGGACGCGGTTGCTGCCTGCACTGGCAGAGTTTGTCCGCGTGGTGGCGCTCGCCACCGCACGCAGAGGAGACGCTCAATGCAACACGCGGAGAGCCCGATAATGGTATTTTCAGTTTTTTTCATTTATTAGGTATAGCCCTGTGAGCCATTCGGCTCTTGAATCGGGTGCAACCGCAACAAACAAAAACATGAACAAGAAAACATCTTCAAGTGACTATGTGACTAAGTTTTGATTTAAAGCTTTCGTGACTGCAGAGACCCACACTCCTGGCTCCTTCGGCAAAGTCACGTAGAAGGGAAACAAAATCATATAAACACAAAACAATAAAAACCCTCACGACGCCTCGACTGCAACACAAGCAACCATCATCAGGTGTGAAATCCACAGCAAGAATTTTTTTTTTTCTAATTTTCTTGCTGTGGATTTCACACCCGATGACGACCGCCTGCGTTGCAGTCGAAACGTCGTGAGAATCCCTACTGTTTTACATTTATATTACTTCACTATTTCCCCTCTACGCGACTCCACCGATGGAGACGTGCAGACCGGTGGTGCGGCATTGGTGCTCAAGAACAGATTTAACGCAAATATATGAAGCCCGGTCATCGTGAACGCTTTTAGAAATAGGCGTGTATCGACCCCAACCCCTTCCCTTGGCGACTTTATAACTTTTCACGATTAGAGGGAACGATTTGATTCAAGGATCGATTACCCTTTGAATCGCTGCCTTGGCCTCATGCGGCGTGTTGTTATTTTGCGCGCGTTAAGATAAATTCGCATATTATTGGCGTGTTCTTTTTTTGAAGTCGTAAATTATCGATTTTAGACGCGCAATTTCATTAATGTTTCAAAAACATTAACAATGCATCAATGCCGTACTTGTACGCGTACATGAAACAGCTAAATATATAGCCTCGGCCAGGGATCAGCACCTTATGGCTACGGAGCCGCATGCGGCTCTTTAAGGACTGCTGCTTACGTGACGTTATTCACAAGCGTTGCAGCTCTTGAAACATTGAGGTTTTTTTTTATATATACCGAATTCGAAAAAAAAAAATCTCGTTATTTTGGTTGCTGACCCCTGCCCTAGTCCAAGGCCTCAGTTAAATGTCCCTTGAGAGCGAGAGAGCCAGAGTGACAGTTTGGCGAAGATTGCACTTGCGTATGGATCGGAGCGCTGAGCCCTCTAGAAACTTTTGGCGCCTTTGACGAGCGTTGCGGAGGTGATGACGCCGAGAGGGATTCGTGAAAGTCGTGAGAAACGAAGAATTGAGAGGACGGGTGAAGGTCGCGTCGAGAGAGGAGAAGTTGGCCGGGAATAGGCCGCGACGGTTCGGACACGTGCCCAGAAGGTCAGAAGACCGTATTGGAAAGCAAGTTCAGACCGTGGAAGCCGAGTGTGAGAGAAAGAGGCCGAGACTCAAGAGAATGCAGTGAGAAGTTGCCATCGAGGACCTAAGAGCATGTGGCGGTGCTACTTTGGAGATGGCGATGGGGCCGAAGACTGCGGAGAGAGCCCCACTTGGTGTGACGAACGCTCGGCAGAAGAAGAGAGGATTCTGCTTCACACCGCCGGTGCCATAACAGCTTTGAAGTTGTCAAATTAACTTTTTATTTCTTTACATGAGACCGGTTTTGTATGCACAGATGCTGAGAAAAAAAATCCTCAGTAAAGGATGGATATGGGAACTTGGGAATTTCAACACGTGCAAATGTAATACGAATAATGTGTGGGTCTTCTTGTCAGTCCACTGCTGGATGAAGGTACTCCCCACGTAGTGTTTTGTTTGGTGAAGGAGAATTTTGGGGTCCAGAACTTGTTCAGATGTCACTCGCTTACCCCAGTGCTCGCTGTGGCCGGCAGTCAAACTTAAGTCGCACTTTTTCTTTCTTCTCTCGTATCTCACTGTCCCATCCCAACCTCTACACTCCCAATCTATACCGCCCCTCACCGTGCCTCCCTCACCCAGCGCCCGGTCTCGCTCTCGTTCCTTTTCCCTGCTTGCTCCCCTTCATGGAACAAACTCCCACTGCAGCACGTAAAACAGTAGTCTTCGTCATCTTCGCCATAACCTGCTTCCATTCCTCCCTGAAAACCCATCTCTTCTCCCCTAGTCCATCCTGCTGCTACTCCCTGCCTCCACCCCCCAGCTACAACCAGGTCTACCCCAACTCCCATCATGAGCCCTACCACTACCCCTACCCATACCACTATCCCTACCACTACCCCAACCCCTATCACTACCACTACCCCTACCCATACCACTTCCCCAACCCCTAGCACTACCCCAACCCCTATCACTACCCCTACCCATACCACTATCCCTACCACTTCCCCAACCCCTATCACTACCCCTACCACTATCCCTACCACTACCCCAACCCCTACCACTACCCCAACCCCTAGCACTACTCCTACCCCAACCCCTATCACTACCCCTACCCATACCACTAGCACTACCCCAACCCCTATCACTACCCCTACCCATACCACTTCCCCAACCCCTAGCACTACCCCAACCCCTATCACTACCCCTACCACTATCACTACCCCTATCACTACCCCTATCACTACCCCTATCACTACCCCTATCACTACCCCTACCACTATCACTACCCCTACCCATACCACTTCCCCTACCCCTAGCACTACCCCTACTACTACTCACTGCCCGTTCTCTCTGCCCCCGCTCCCCAGCCGCGACCAGGCCAACCCCAACCCTCCTTGACCACTCCCACCTGGTCCTCCTGTCACCATAACTAAACCACCACTTTCAATAACAACCCCACTCTTTATTTCAGCCACTATCATCTTAAGCACAGTTTTACCATTGTTGTTAAGTGTCTTGGAATGAGGCGCTGTATACATCTACATGAGATGACGGTCATCTTAAATATTCTCCCTCTCACATTCCCACCCTCTGTGCAGAAAAAGAAGAAGGAGCCAGTGTACACCCACTTTTGCGACACCTGCGACCGTGGGTTCAAGAACACGGAGAAGTTTGACGAGCACATGTCGCAGCACACCAAGGTATACGCGCAGATATTGAAATCCTGCAGTCAATTGTCCCCCACGGTTCATCGTCAGCATCATCATCATGATCAGCCATGAGCAAGACCACTGCCGAACGATGGCCATAAATGTTGTAACAGTTTGGCTTCTCCGTCTGGTGCGGGTGTGTTTTGCAGTGCAAGGTGGAAGGCTGTACCTTTGAAGCTCACGAGAAACTGGTGCAGATTCATTGGATGAATGTATGTATTTTCTTACAATTAACGTAGAACAGGTTAATTATTGGAAATGTACAAATCACTGCGACCAATTAACTCCGGGATTGTGTCTGATCTCAACCAGAATAGAAGCTAAGCAGGGTTTTAATTTGGTTTCTACTCGGCTTGGAGAGTACTTGGGAATACCAAGTCTTGAGTACCTAGAAATAGCAGGTGTTGAATACCTGGGAATAGCAGGTGTTGAGTATCTGGGAATCCCAGGTCTTGAATACCTGGGAATACCAGGTTTTGAGTACTTGGGAATATCAGGTGTTGAATACCTGAGAATAGCAGGTGTTGAGTACCTTGGAATATCAGGGGTTGAGTACCTGTGATTATCAGGTGTTTAAGGCGTGCGATGCGAGATGGCGTAAGAGTTGGCGGTGTTGACTGCGTTTCCCTCGTATGTGTGGGTTTTCCCCGGGCTCTCCTTTTTCCCTCCATGTCAAAACGCTCCTTCATGAATTTGGGCAAACATCCCAACGCGAGACCCCTCCTGAAAATGTTCTAGAAGCTTATTGAACCATTCCCTTGACAGGTGATGAGTCATCTTATGCAGAGCATAATGGAACACGTGTGGTTTTTTTAAAATGCTCTTCTGCAAAGTACACAATGATACGTGCCTTTTCATAAAACCCAAGCTGACCGCTCTACTCACCATTTTGCTTTTTGTCTTCAGTTTCCATCCTTTAAAATGTTATTCAAAGTGCACGTGGTTTTTACGAGGCCACGCTGGGCGATGACTTAAACCGGTGCGGCCTGGCGTGCCACCTCGATCGCCTCCGCTGCTCTCGCTGACTCTCCCGCCCCCTCCCCCCCTGCGTGTTGCAGAGGCACGCGCCGGGTGCCAAAAAGTTCAAGCTGGAGACGGCGGAGGACATTGCGAAGTGGCGAGCAGAGCGGCGGAAGTCAGTAAACCCGTCTCGTTGCGTCGCACAACACGGGGCCACCACGGCACTTGATGTTTTCACTGTCACCCCCACCGCGCTGTCAAGATCGCCTACCAAAGTGCACTTTCTCTGCCTTATCAGAGACTCCGGTCACTGCACGGAGTGGGGGCGGGGGGGGGCAAGCCTTATCTATAAGAGCGCTGCTGGATTAACACGTGAAGCGTCTTTCCCCAGCGTAAAATCAATGGCGCCCCCTTTCTGACTGTCGCCACCGACTGAGTGTCCCTCCCCGGCTGCGATTTTCCCTCTCCGTTTTCCGCATTCCGCGTGGCGTTTACAGCCGGGAACAACTCCGAATAATAACCCCCGTTGCGGGCATTGGGTGTCGTTGAGCAGCAGCACCCCTGGCTCTCACTGGGGAGGCATCCACGGTCTGTCCAGAGATGCCTCGTTTTGTTCCACCTTGTGACCGTCTTGAACAAAATCGACGCGCGCTCGCGTGAACGCCTTCGCCGTTGTAGCATGACGACGCGC
Organism: Lampetra fluviatilis; assembly: GCF_964198595.1. Taxonomy (NCBI): domain Eukaryota; kingdom Metazoa; phylum Chordata; class Hyperoartia; order Petromyzontiformes; family Petromyzontidae; genus Lampetra; species Lampetra fluviatilis. The sequence goes on along the minus strand of NC_136317.1, from coordinate 4,027,291 downwards.
GGTTGTAAAGGTGAGCCTTCGCTCCATCGGTTGAGAGTCGCGGCGATCATCTCGTGTTTTTGTGACGCGACGAAGTTTTTTTTTTCCCCCCTTTATCTTTGATGTATTTGCTTCTTTAATTGATTTTCCCAGGAATTTCCCGACCACCGCGAATGTGGCTCGCAAGAGAGTGCTGAATGAAGAGAGGGAGGCCAGAGGAGACGTTTTGACGACAGCGCAGTTTGGGTGAGTGGATTTTAAATTTCATTAAATGTTTTATGCTTTGCCCTGGGGGGGGCACGGTGACCTGTTTTTTTTTCTTCTCTCTTTCATCTTTAATAATTATCGAACTGCCAGTCGTGCGGATTGACGGGTTCCCAGAGCTTGCAACCGCGAGAGTGAGTCACTGTTTTTATGGGAGGTGTGTCGTCAAGGCAACGTCCAAATCCCGCCACGATAACCACGTGTCCGTCAAACGGGCCACCCGGATACCCTAGACAAAGGAGCGGCGCTGCTGAAAACTGGTCTCCCATGTTTGACGGGTGTTCTCGTTGCGACGTGCGGAACCATTAACCCCGCGAGAGTCGGCCTGGCTTCTGATTTAAACTAAAACTCAACTTTTTTTCCTAGTTTACCAGGTGTTAGGCGCATTGAGCTATATAGCTGTTTTTTCAGAAGCAACTTGGCCACAAATTATAACTCAACGAAGTGGCTTATGTTGAAATTTTTCGCAGCCTAATACTCTAAACGTATGTTTCTAAATGTGGATGGAAAAACCGGAGGGTCTGGGGAAAAATCCACACGACCACGGGGAGAACATGCAAACTTCAAATATACGGGTGTCAGGGTTGGGTTCGAACCCACGACCTCCTGCATACCAGGCGAGGGAGTTAACATCTCCTAGCCATTTTAAAGCTTTCGTGACTGCAGGGATTCATCTTCTTGGTTCTTTCGGTAAAGTCAAGTAGAATGGAAATAATAAAATAATAAAAATAAAACATAATAAAATAATTCTCACGACGTTTCGGCCACAGAGTCATTCAGACGCTGTCTTCTCGACAGACCTTTCTCCACCTGAGGACGGCTGCTTGCGTTGTGGCCGAAACGTCGTGAGAATTATTTTATTATGTTTTATTTTTATTATTTTATTATTTCCCTTCTACGTGACTTTACCGAAAGAACCAAGAAGATGAATCTCCTAGCCACCGCGGCACCCTTTTTAAATCCTTTATATTAAGTTCACTTGCTTGCTTGCTTGCTTCCGCGCTTACGACCGTGCAAATCTTTCGGTCGTTTTTTAACCCACTTCTCGTGATCCAATCGAGCTGACATTTTCCACACAAACTCGTTGTGCGTGACAATTTATTTTCGTGAAATTTTTTTTCCAAAATGTTACACTTTTTAGGAAAAAATCAATTATATTTAATTACCAATTGCTTAATGGTGACAGGCAATCATCTGACCCATAGGTGGCAGCCATCTCAAGCCAGAGGACGAGAGGACTCTAGCCGCCACGCATATAAAGGATTTATAGTGAAAAACTTTGTTTTTACGGGTTAATTTTTTTGAGTTGTAACCTCGGCTGGAGTGGCCCAGCATGGCAGCTTAAACAGAAATTGGCAAACTCGACCCAGACTCGTCAGCCCACACACGTGTTCGAGTCGGTGGTTAAATAAAAACTTTCGAATGAGCATCTTTTTGGCAGTACATGTACCGATGGCTGCGTGTGATTACGCAACGGGTTTATTTTTCGAGTGGTGTTCACACGCACGTTTAGTTTACGTTGGATGCCACTCGAAGATAACGTTTTGGTATACGGGATAGTCGAGGTTTGAAGACGCGCTGATAAATCGGTTGAGCTCGCGAAACGCGCGTCGAATCGCACGTGTAAGAATCCATGTGTTTCGGTTCGTACTCGTCGTACGTAATGAGTTCGTGTGAACCCCTTGCAGCCATCAGAGGCTGCTAAATTAACAACAATGTAAAAAAAAAGCAACTCCTGAAATGACTTGCAACCAAGAATCGTGATAATTTTATCGAATTTCTGGGCAATATTGGAGGGTGGGGGGAGGGGCAGAGGGGGGGGGGTTGGGTTGGGTGGGGCTGAAACTTCTAAATCATTAAACCCCGAGTACAGATACCATACCGTGCGTACGGTCGTGGCAATTTCACGCACGCGAGTCTCACGGTGTAAAAGATCTCTCGCCATTGTTCACAGACCCAGGCTGTTGTTGGGCCGGCGTCGCGGCCAAATTTGGTAAAGTTACCCTCCCCCCTGTTACTCGGTTGCACGATCGCCTCGGCAACTAGCAACGATCGCTTTGCCGGGGCGAGGAGACCGCGTGTGTGTGTTTGAGACGGGAGAGGAGTAACCCAGTATGAGACTGCCTCGGGGAAACACCTGCCGCGGTGGAGGATCCTGTGGCGATACAATGCAGCGTTTTACGACAATGCAGGGTGGATTTCTGCATGGAGATCGCATCCCAGGACAATGCAAGTGGGTGGGGGGGAACACGCTGATCCAGAGAACCCGAGGAGTGTTTGTTTGTTTGACGAGAGCAAGGGAATGACATAATTTTACAGACTACGGAGAGAATTGAGACAATGTTATAGCAGAAGTGCTTCTAAAGACAACTGCAGAGAGAGATGCATTATTGCGGCAGAAGAGGAGAGGAAAATCTTGAGCCTGAAACGGAGCAGGGCAAGGATCTCGGCTGTGTGGACAAGCAGAAGAAGGGAGTTCCAGACATCGGGAGCAGCAGCAGCAGAGAGAGTGACATCCCCGTTGTCGGAAGGTCGAATGAGGCTTTGGACAGAAGGCCTTTGGGTTGCAGTAGCTCAGAGAATGTGAAATTAGGGGAGTAGAGTGGGAAACGAGTAGGGATGTTAGGGAGGTGTACGAGTCGACCGAAGATCTTGAAGTTGGTGAGAAGCGATCTTGTCTCTCTGGTGGAGGGATCGGAGGACCCCGGGCAATGTGGTCTCGATGACTGGTGCGAGCTTGTGAGCCAACTCCGACAGCCGTTTTGAAACACCCGTGGATGGGGGGGGTGGCTCTGCCCGTTCTCCCAGGAGGATGCGCGGTCGCGGGCGGTGGCGAGGCTGCGGATCGTGGAGGCACAGAGAGCGTCCGGGTGACCCGGGGGGCGACTGGAACCACAACGGCGAGGAGCGACAGACAACCCCCACCCCGAGTCAACAACGGTCCGGCCCGTCGGAGACGAGCCAATCGGCAGCCGGCGACGAGGACCGCGTGGGGAATGCCGCAAAGGCCTATGGGAAAGAGGTTGACCCGCTGAGCATTCTGGCAGACAGCGACGGAGGTACGTCTTGACAGTCTGTTGATTTTCGTTCCGTTCTCGTGTGCAAGAAATGTGATTTGTTCGTCGGTCGGTTGAAGCCTTCGAGTGATTTTCATCGTGCGGAGTTGAGTAAGAATGAACAAAGGACCCGGCTCATTTGCATAAAATAACTTGAGTACAAAATCTCTCCCCTGCCCCTCCGCGGCAGGATGTCGCACGCCCTCTGAGGGGCTCACAAGATTGAAACTCGTTTCTTTATAACCGCCTTTTCTCTTTGAGTCTGTTTTCCTTCCCTCGCACCTCCCATTCGCACGGTTGGCCACGTACGTTGCGAAAGAAGTTCACGGGGATGTTTGTTCATTCGTCCGTTGAGCGGCGGTGCCCAACTCCACGAGTGGGCCACGTCGCCTCCGGGCGTATCGCCGGCTCGAAATGAAGTGCCTGTGATGTGACCCCACACCCCCCGCACCCTCCACGCCCCCCACGCCCTCCACGCCCCCGAACGCCCCCCACGACGTTGCAATGGAAGTGATGGCAGCCGGATTGGCCAATGGGTGGCCCTCGGCTCGCGTGTCCCCAACGTTGTGCTTTTCTTTCGTCGGTCGGTCGAGAGAGAGATAATACTTTTTTTTTATGAAAATTACAATTGCATTTGTTATTTATCCAGAGAAGCCTTTGTTGAGTCTCGAGACTCTTTTAAGGAGTGCACTGTACTTCAATGTTTGGCCAGCGGTTTGACAAGGAGACCGGAGGACCCAGAGAAAATCAATGAAGTGTAAGGTCGGAGGGGGGTGGGGGTAAACGCTCCAAGCTGCACGAAAGGTGGATTCAAATTCCGTAGCCGCGCTGCCGTCACTGGCCACCTCGCAAGTCTATAGCGCCTAGCACTCCCGGGCAGTCCCCGTCTACTCACCGGCACCCAGGGCTCTCAACTCTGCTTCAGCGTCTGACATCTGACGAGGCTGGCGGAGGGCGGGGGGAACGGTTTGGTCGCGGGCGTCGTTCGATCGTCGCGACGTTCTGTTCCGCGCGTTCGTTTAGGGGCGGAGCACTCCGTCCGCCGTGCCGCTACAAAGGGAGCGTCGTGCCGCGTGGCTGTGTTTTCAGCCCCGCCTTGCTCAACGGAGCCATTGTCTTAAATGTCAACGTACTCTCTCCGCCTCTCTCTCTCTCTCGTACGCGGCGCTGTTGGGGAACAACAAAGGCGGATGCGGCGCGCGACAGTGGCGTGTGCGGCACCTGCCTTCGGAACGAACTCTGCGAGGGATGCGTGCGCGTGTCGCGGGAACGCGTCCTTTGGACGCGTTGACCTCGGTGCGAACCCACGGGCCGCTCGGCGGTCGGAGACACGGGGTTCGGACGCGGCCGCGAGCTCGTTAGGTGTAATTGGTCAAAGTTCCAGCTGTATGAGATTGAGGCAAAGTAACATTGCTTTGACTTCTTCTTGGTTCTTTCGGTAAAGTCACGTAGAAGGGAAATAATAAAATAATAAAAGTAAAACATAAAATAATTCTCACGACGTTTCGGCCACAACGCAAGTAGCCGTCCTCAGGTGAAGAACAGGTCTGTCGGAAAGACAGCGTCTGAATGAAACACCACCAGGCTTGGCAGCGTATATTATTGCTTTGACTGCCGTGCGATTGCGTGAGATGCAATCTGCACGAAGGACGACGCGATACCAAAACCAAGCCTAAGAACACCATTGTTGTGGTTGATGTTGTTCACGTGCGTGCGTCATTGTCGTGTTGTGGCCACAGACTCAGACAGGGAGGAGAAGGCGGCGGCGGCGAATATCGGCGCCAGCGCCGTGATTCCGTGCTGCGTGACGGCTGGGCTCGGCGCGCTCATGGCAAACTACGGGAGCGACTCGGACAGCGCGAGCGACGACGAGCCACCCCAAGGTGAGGGTCGTGGGGGGTTGCGAGGTCAGGACGGGGAGGGGTCAAACTATTTAAAAATATATATTTTACCAGGTAAGGCCCACTGAGCTATATAGCCCGTTTTCAGAAACGACCTGGCCACAAATGATATCTCAACGAAGCGGCTTATCAAGTGGAAATCTATCACAGCCAAGTACTCGAAACGCACGTTGATTCTAAATGTGGAGTGGAAAACCGAAGGACCCGGAGAAAAATCCACGCGACCACGGGAAAAACATGCAAACTCTAAATATACAGGCGTCAGGGTCGGGATCAACCCACAACCTCCTGTATCCCAAGCACGTAGGCCGCCCAGATGAATTGTGTTGAGCCTTCAAGCCGCTCACAGCAGGTTTGTTGACGGCACGAAGGGGGACGTGAAAGTGAAGAGGCCTTGAGCAGGACATCGCGAGACAATGGACAGCGAGCGACACGGGTGACGCGATGGCAGCAGGGGATTGATCGTGTCCAAGAGGATGGCTCGCCTTCGATGTGGAGCGATGAAGTAACGAATTGGCACGTTGTTTACGTAACAAACCTTACTGGCCGTGTTGGGTGGTGGAGGGTTACGACACATTTATACTTACACGAACTAACCCAAAAACTTTTATTATGATTAATATTGGTCGCGAAAGCCTGCTACGTGTTAAAGTCTTTTCACACTCGTCTCAGGCAGCGTGCATCGCCTGTAGCGATGCAAAACTATTACGTTTTAAAGAGTTAATTGGGGGGTCACAAGAATACCTGGACCACCCATTGCAGCAGCCGGGGGCCGAACGGTGCGACTGTTTTGCATCGGCCCTTGCAGAGCTCGCACGGGTGCAGCGCACGGGTGCAGCGCACGGGTTAGCTGGCGAGTGTGCAGGCGGTACGACGGCAGCTACGAGTCCCGGACTGAAGGGGGGGGTGGAGGAGGGGTGTAAAGTTCAGCTGGAAGGGAAACCGGATATAAAAATCCACGCGAGCACGGGGAGAGCTAACATGCCTACTCCAAATATAGAGGCGTCGGGGTCGAGATCGAACCCACGTACTCTCCTGTATACCAAGCGGGGTAGTTAATATCTCCTTGCCACCGTGATGATGATGAGAGAGAGACATGCAAACTCCAAGTATAGAGGCGTCGGGGTCGAGATCGAGCCCACGTCCTCCTGTATACCAGGCGAGGTAGTTAACATCTCCTAGCCACCGTGACGATGATGAGAGAGACATGCAATCTCCAAATATATAGAGGCGTCAGGGTCGAGATCGAACCCACGTCCTCCTGTATACCAGGCGAGGTAGTTAACATCTCCTCGCCACCGTGACCTGCTGACAGCGATAGGTGGGTGGAGCGGGGGGGGGGGGGCACCGCCCCTTCGCTCATTCGATGCGCCATCGCATCGTGCCAGCCAACAACGGCGGTGCTTGTGCGTTCGCTCGCCACACTTGGAAAGTGGATATGAGCTCGGCGAATTAGGGAAAATCCTAATGATCGCGGCCACCTGCTTGGACGTGCCGTGTCGCTTGAAATACTGGTCGCGTTTCTCGGAAGTGGAGCGGATTAGGTGACGAGTCTAGAAAGCGATGATACGCGTGCGCGTGTGTGCGCGTGTAGTGCAGTGTAGTATAACGTGACGGGAGAGAAGCCCTTCCTGGCACGAGTTACTCGCAGCAGCTGTGAGTGCCAAAAGTGATGCCTTTTTAAAAAGCGGGTGGCTCAAGTCACATCACCGAGCCGCGCCCCACTGCCGAGAACCTGGGTTCGAATCTGGGTTTCAGCCGCCGGTGATTAAATCGAGTTCTCAAATGACGGCGAGTTAATGGTCACCAATGGATTCGATTTTTGTTTAGCTACTTCGACCGATTTCCAGCTCTGAGAATGATGCCCACTCCTGGGCTTGATTGCCGTGTCAGAGACATTTCTCTGCAGCAGGGCAATGTGGGATCAGCGCACCAATCGGCGCGTAGATGAGAGGCCACTTGGAAGGGATCTCGGAAGTTGCTGCGCGAAATCCGCTTCCGCCCGCCGTTCTCTACGCCCCCATGCCGTGGTGGAGTTTATCCCGTGATCACGATGCCGATCGCGCAGTTGGAATGAAACTGGGGGGGGGGGGCAGGGGCAAAAGACGCAGCACGCCTCGCCAGCGCGCGTCCACGCGATCGAGAGTGACCAAGCGCGTCACACCGACGACCCCGGATGGCACATAATGGCGACGAGGTGGTTTCGTCCACGTGTTCGGCAGATGGCCAAAATTAACGTCGCTAAATCCGATCCTTTAGTGGAGGCCGCAGGTCCTCAGACGCCCCTCGTGTACTTCACGAGCCGGTGCCGCTCCACCGGCGGCACTCGTGCTACCCTACAGAAATGCCGCCCCCCCCCCCCCCCGCCTCTTTCGATCGCTCGCGGCTTTTAGATTTTTTTGCGAGCGCATGCGGCGGGGGGGGGGGGGGTGTGACGAAGGATCAGTTAGGTCGCTGTCGATTCGTTTGAGGGGCACGCATCGTGCGGTGACGGGGGGGGGGGGGGGTTTGCGCGACTCCTGCGAAGGAAATCGATTCTATTTCGATTTAAAGCTTTCGTGACTGCAGGGATTCATCTTCTTGGTTCTTTCGGTAAAGTCACGTAGAAGGGAAATAATAAAATAATAAAAATATAACATAAAAAAATCATTCTCACGGCGTTTCGGCCACAACGCAAGCAGCCGTCCTCAGGTGAAGAACAGGTCTGTCGGGGAGACAGCGTCATTCAGACGCTGTCTTTCCGACAGACCTGTTCTTCGTCATTCAGACGCTGTCTTTCCGACAGACCTGTTCTTCACCTGAGGACGGCTGCTTGCGTTGTGGCCGAAACGTCGTGAGAATTATTTTATTATGTTTTATTTTTATTATTTTATTATTTCCCTTCTACGTGACTTTACCGAAAGAACCAAGAAGAGAAATCGATTCTGTAACGGAATCAAGCGAATGAAATCGTGACGGTTCGGTGGAATTGCAAAAGGGGCAAGTGGTTCCCTCTGTCTCGTGGCTGAGTGTTAGTTACCCACCCAGAAACTGGACATTCTCTTTTGCCTCATGCCATCTCGCTTGTATTATTCCTCAACAAAAGTCCTTCATTTGCGCCGTTTTCTTCACTCCATTCGCATATTAATATCGCACGAAAATGTATTTGGCATATGCATTACATACGCTTGAAAATGATTGATTCTTATTCACAATCCTGAGAATACGAAATGGCATTAGTTTATGCCAAGATGCATAGTTACACACCCAACCCTTGAACGTGTCCAATGAAGAAGTCTATCCACGCTTCTAATCCAGCACTGTGTGGGAGGCAGCAGAGAGGGTTGATGGATCCCACAAATTTCGTGAAACTCCATTCCCCGTGGGAGTCGAGGTGCCATACCCTGAAGACGCCGAAGTGTGAACTCATCTCCATCTGTGTTCTGTCTGTACGGGATGGGTTTTTTCAAGACGCCCTGGTTTCCTCTCACATGCGAACACTCATTCATTGCCTCAAAACACTTTTGACTTCAAACTTTCGTGACGGCAGGAATTCATATTCTTGGTTCTTTCGGTAAAGTCATGTAGATAGAAAATAAAAAATAAAAAAAAAGATTAAATAATAATAATAATAAAGAAATTTTAAATATATATTTTTTTGCTTTTATTATTTTCAATTTCTTACGAATTTTAATTATTTTCTATTTTACTTTTATTTTTTTCATTTTTTGTTTTCTGTCTACGTGACTTTCCCGTAAGAACCAAGAATATGCCTCAAAACACCTTCCTATGTCGAGGACCACAAGAGCTTGGGCAGTTGGCGACGGCTCACCGCGTGGCTGCTGCCATTCCCGCTCGCCTGTGTTTCCCCCTCGTGCCTCTCGGTTCTCTCTCGTCGAATGTGAGCAAATGCTGTCCACTTTAAAATTGTTATTATTATTGCGGGGCTTCGAAGCATTCCATACGCGAACGCGGTTCAGTCGATTCAGAAATGTCGAGCAGTTGCGGAATTTATTTTTGTTTCTTTTTCCTGGAGCTCGGGCTAAGCTCGACGCGTAAATCACCTGCCCCAGGCTGTTGGCGCGATAGCGATCGCAGCGCCAGCCCCAGGGTGCGCTGCGGTCAATCGAAGCGACGCCAACCGCGGAGTTGTTCGACCGAGACACCAGGGGTGCGTGACCTACGACCCTCGCATCGGACACGGCCGCTCGGCGCGGTGTCGACCGTCCCCGCGAGCGCTGGTGGAGGGCGAGCGGTCGGTGAACAAATCGGCGGCGGGGCAGTTCACCGGCAACTCGCTTTTCACTTTTGTTCGCGAACTTGAACCGATCCTGTGGACTACAGATAGTCCCCGAGTTACGATATTTCGATGTTACGATTGCGATAGCGATACGACAAAATTGTTAAATATTTTAAATTTCGCGCGGCAGGCAAACGCAGCAGCGTACGAGGTACGATACTGTACGTTGGGACGGTGTCGGGATGTTCTGTACGCATCTCCCGCCTTGTGTGGTAATGCCTCACTCTCACCAGCGGTCTCGGTGTTAAGTTGTCTCGGTGTTAGCGCGTGTATCTTTCTCTGTGTTTCAAAGCATGTTAAAAGTTTTTATAGCAGATAGGATTGTTTCCTGAAAAAACTTTCTATTAAATTGCCGTTCATATAGGTAGGATGAGAATTTACCTTGTTTTTTTACTTTATATTTTACTGTGCAATACAGTATTGTAATTAATAATTACATACAGTATATAGTTTATACAGTACGGTACTGTAAATTGCTCTGTTTTGCTAAATCATCACCATTCTTTAAGACTCCTGGGTATGCTAGGCCATCTTCGACTTACGATATATTTGACTTACGATGGGGTCGTCGTAACGCATCTCCATCGTAAGTAAAGGACTACCTGTATTGAGTTGCTGTTAGCGACTTACCCTGTTGAAAGCCGCCCAGAGTGTCGAAAGCTCTTGTCCAAAACGTGGCGCAAACCAGAGCAACAATCAAGAGGACAGTTTGCAATCACGTGAACATTTTTACCCTGATGTCTACTCGCCGGTAGCTGCGATACGACAATTCACAAAACGTCCCGAGGACAAACACATGTTTGGAAAGCGTTTGCATAATCTACGTGCGCGCGGATCTTCCTAACTTCTTTTTGTTTGTCCGTTCACAGAGCTGTCGTCCAAGCGGCCTGAGGCTAAAGAACCGGAGCGACGTTTCCCGCCCAGCAAGGCCGCCGAGAAGTCGCTGAACGGCGACGCAGAGCCGCCCGGAACCCAAGCGCAGGACAGCGGGGATCTAGCAGCGGAGGAGCCAAGAGATCCACAGTTGCAGGGCGGCAACGGGCGGGGCGGCGACGGGCGGGGTGGCGACGAGCGAGGCGGCCAGGGACAGGGCGGCCGCTGGCAGGGTGGCCGCTGGCAGGGTGGCCGCTGGCAGGGCGGCCATGGGCAGGGCGGCCGCTGGCAGGGCCGCTGGCGAACAGGCGACCGTGGGAAGGGCCGAGGGAGGGGCCGGGGCGGACACGGACATGGACAAATGGCCAAGCCTCGGCCCACGCTGCTGGCAATGGTAAGAGAAGTCTAGCCACGCGGCGGCGTGTCGGTTTTAACCCCCCCCCGTGTGACGGGTCTCCCGCCGCCACGCCCGCCAGTGATTCCATGAGTTGTTGTCACGGTTTGTGGTCGTGGTTACATTCAAGAATGGGTTCTGTTTTTGCCTCCTCATGGTCACATTTGGATTGAACCACTGTGAACTCTGCAAGTGTATGAATCGCCGTGCGAGTCTGTGGCTCTCTATTTGAGCCCACTTAGGGAATCATTGTTAACTCCATGCAAGTCTATGGGTCGTTATGCGAGTATGGGTCTCTGTGTGAGTGAGTCTGTGTATCTCCATGTCAGTCTATGGGCTCTACGTGGGCCCCCTTGGCAGTGAACTAATGTGAACTCTAGAAGTTGAACAGAGGCATTGAAGCAATCTGCCGTTCATACACTGAATCCCTTTCCTGGCTTAACCAATATTGGCACAAAGTTATCAGTCGCATTTTTTTCTAGCCATACACACGAGGGATGTGATCCTCCTTTGAAGTCGACGTGTCTCTCGTGCATCCCGCGACTCTCCCCACGCAACGGCTCTCGGTGTCCTCGTCCGTTCTTCGCCGGTGATTGTTCGATGCATTGGCCACGTGACGCGATGCCACGATACGTGCAGACGCCGTCGACGTATGGGAGACGGGCGCGAGCAGATCTCTTGAACGACGGGAGCGTCGCGCTTGCGCCCGTCGCGTGTGTCCGCTCGCCGTGTCTCACTCGTCTGGCTCGTCCTGCGCGGAAGCCACGTCGGCGGTGTCCATTTAACGGTTCGTAGATTCGTCGGTTAAAAAATGAGATTGTTACGCTCGTGGTACATGCTGCGGTTCGCGCGACAATCGCTGGCTGTCGATTCGTTGCGTGCCTCATGTGCTGCTGGGTCACGCTGGTCCTGCAGCTGCTACTACGTTCGTCAAAGTAGAAATCAAATCACCTTTCGAATCAATCGAATGGCGATTGTGAATCGCCGACGGTTTGTGCGAGCGCGAGAAGGGCGAATCTTAGCGTGCGTCGTACACATCACGTGGCTCGGCTGTCTTGACAGGTATCTGTTACGGCTCGTGAAACCTCTCAACTCCTCCCCCACCCGCCGCGTATCGCTTTGTCAGTTTCTGCCCAAAAGGGATTTGTTTGTGGAGCGCGCTCGTGTTTAATAACACGGGTGCCATGGGCTGACAGCCCGGGCGTCACGCGGAAACCTGCCGAGGAGTTTGCGTTGTTGTCTTGGGGGTGGGTACTGTACCCCTTAAATAGACCCCGCGTGGTTAAACAATTGCGAGCGCACTTGCTCGGACTTGAATTTACGACGACGGTGTTTTATTGCTGCCAAAAAGAAATGGGCCGCTGGGATCTTTTCCGCGAGACAACTTTGATGCAATTTAAATGTAAATTTCCGTGGCATTCATTCCAGGAGCCGGCTTGTCTGGGTGATGTTTTAATCTCGTGTCCCCTTCTTCCCCCCATTGCCCCCCATCGCCCGTGATCTCTCTGCAGCTGCTGGCACCAGACATGAGGAAAGAGAGGAATGCCCTCCTGCAGTGCGTCCGCTACGTCGTCCAGAGAGGCTTCTTCGCGCCGACCGGCGAGCGGAAGCCCAGCGCGGGAAGTCGCGCCGATTCGTCCCCGTCGAACGACGCCGAACCGACGGGCGTGGCTGAGAGGTCGGAGGTGACAGGTCACCGCGACTCCGAGGAGGGTCCCGTCGATGTTGCAACGATCTCAAAAGAAACGGCGGTCGACCACGACGCCAGGGCCAGCGAGGAGATCTGGGAAACTCCGCCCTTGGTGGAGGTGCCCACTTAGGAGGTTCCGCTTCCCGACGCACAAACTCGGCGAAGAGAGAGAGAGAGAGAAAAAAAACGCATGGACAGGAGGATTGGCCAGTGTGTTTTTTTTATCTCTTAACATTTTTGGAACCTCATCAGTGCTGCGACGTGTCTGTGGCCACGTGGCACCGCGATCTTCGGCCTTTGCGGGGGCAATGGCGGAGCCAGGATTTTGAGGTCGGGGGGGGGGGGGGGGGGCAACCCCTCCAGCAATGAAAAATGATAGGAGTTGTTAGTAAGTGAGGACTTGTCCCTTGCTTTTTTATTCGACGCGTGTGCGGCGATGACGCAGCCATCGATCGAGGGTCGAATTCGAACCGCGTTGTGTGATCGGCTCGCTGAAGGTGTTTGCCTTCAGGAAAGTCGTGTACTGTATACGCAACTGCGCACAATTCTGTGAGTCACTTATAACCGCTTTGCCGTTACTTATTGCCAATGATGGACTCAGACTATTGTCCTATCATCTCATAGAGTCCCTGGCAAGTAATAATATGCTACACAGTGGCAGTGAGGGTCGCAAAATGCCGATTTATTACTAATAAACCCCAATGATCCGATCAAAATTAGGGATTTCGATCGGATCATTGGGGGGGGCACGTGCCACCGCACCCCCCCCCCCCCACTGGCTCTGCCAGTGTGCGGGGGAGCATGAGCTGCAGTCAGCTGCTGGGGCATCCGTCTTGCGGAACGCTCATAATTCTGTAAGCGCAGACAACTTGCGACGGTCACACGGAGTCCCCTGTGAACAACGGAGTCTTCCCGTTACTGCCGAGCGTATTGGAATAGATCAAGTCGCGCGTGATGTGCCAAACCTGAGACGACCGGTACATCACGCCGCACTCAAGCGCACTCGCTTTTTACATTTAGCACGGAGGAAGGGGGGTCGGGGTGCGTGGGGGGGATTTTTATTAAACTCTGTACAGAGCCCGGCGCATCACCTTACTGTTGAGAACGGTCCACAGAAGGAGACATCTCGGAACCGTATCTGAGATCCCCCTTCAAGTGGCGGAGGCCACTGCAACTTTCCGACTCACTCTGCTACCGAGGCGTGTGTGCGTTGCATGGCAATCTAACCGAATAAAATATATATTGTCCAGAGCTGTTTTTTTTTACTTTTTGCCTAATTAAATGAAAAAATGAAGTTGGATGTGATGGGATTGCTGCAGTCAATAACGATCAGCTGAAACCATCAAATGTCGCCACACTTGATGACACGGTTTCATCACAGGCGGCTTAACGCCCGAGACCCCGAGCCCAGCGGGCCACCTCCGCGTGTTTATTATTTTGTCGATTTGAAAAGAGGGCCATGGGCATTGATTTGAGCTTAAAATATACTTTATGATGACACGCGGGACACATTTCAGCCAATTGCAAGCCGGCAGTATCATTCGCCTCGGATCGCCCATTTATATTGAAATTGAGTTATCGGCGTTGTGTCGTCAGACTTTAAATTTTTCAACTCTGCAGGTAGTAGTGCATCACACGCTGTCAAGAGAACTGCCCTGGGAAGAAGCCATCATAGAACTACATCTGGGGTAAACCAAAATCGAATTTCCTATCCACACTTGGGGCCGATGCTCTGTAAAGTGTTCGTCTTGTCCATTCAGATAATGAAAATAATTGTAAGGGTTGCGATGTGACGAATTAAAGCACAGAAGCAAAGCTTTTTGGTTCGTTCGCTGGTGACTGAGGCTGCGACGATCAACACGCTGCACCTGGGAAGCCACTTTAATCGGATTGAAACGCAGGATCCTGGCTCTGTGGTCTCCGGCGCTCCGTGATCGCAAGCAGCAGCCTCGAGTCGTTTAACAAAGCATTCAGTTTCGACGTCACGAAAAAATGTCAAACACGAGAAATTCCCAAAGCCGCGTGGTTTTTGAGAAATGCGATGTTTATTTTCTCTCCCGTCTCATCGTATGCCTTGAGTGAAAGATATTCCGCGCAAAATGTTATAAACGTTTGCAGATTTTTCTGCACCTTTTCTTCTCACAAACTTCGCCAGTTGTTTGTGACTGACTGACTGAGTGACTGAGTGATTGACTGAGTGAGTGACTGACTGAGTGACTGAGTAACTGACTGAGTGAATGACTGAGTGACTGACTGAGTGACTGACTGAGTGACTGGCTGAGTGACTGGCTGAGTGACTGACTGACTGAGTGACTGAGTGTTTTTTCAAACGCAGGCACAAAGTTGGGAGCCAAATGGCGTTGGTCTAAATTATTGACATAAGAACTGCAAGGGGGCCGTGCGGGCTGCCCGCCGCCCCCCAGAGCGCGCGTTTGATTATCTGGGTAGCACGTCTTGCCAGGACACGTCGCAGCACAGCCAAGCCTCTGTCATGAGAACCGAAATGGGCCGCACGGGCGGGCCCGTGGGCAGCAGGATTTCACGCCACGCGCCGTCAGGCACTACCTTGCGGCCCCGTTACACTATCTGCCCACACGCTCTTCGGGGCTCTGTTCTGTGTGTGTGTGACCACAGGGAGCGGTGGTGTAGCAGTTAGCCGCGCTGCGCTACGAACCCGGCGACCCGAGTTCGATTCCCGCTCGCGAATCCAGTGACGATTATCTGAAAACGGTGCTGGGCCTACCCTAGGTCGACTCGGCCGCAGATGAGTACCTGGTGCTGTGTGTAAACATCGCCACTGGGGAGAGAAAGGCAGCCGGGCGTGGTGTTGGCCAACCACCCCCTGGCGTGCCGACCTTCGTAGATGCCTGCCAACAGCACTTGCCCCAACAGTATGTTGAGGCTGTACGGTGGATCTTTGTCTTTGTGGCCACGGAGGAGGGTAAATTTGAGGAGTGACCAGGCGGTCAGAGAAGCGGCGAGGCGGGGGGGGGGGGCAAGGTTGTGGTCACAGAAGGTGGGAGGAGAGCTGGAAAGGGTTCGAGGTGGAGAGATAGGTTGAAGCTGGTGGGTGGAGAGGAAGGCAGGTGGCGACGCAGGTGGTTAAGGGTAGGAAAATGAATAGAGAAGTGTAATAATGTGTAGAGTGGCTTGACAGGCGTTGGAGAAGTGGGCCCGTGGGTAGAGAAGTGGGTCACGAGGGTAGAGGTCAGCTTGCAGGCATGTGTGTCAATCAGAAAGTGTCGCCGTGCTTCGTAATTGATTCACGAATCGTAGAATTGGTTGCAAAAGCCTCCGTGTTCAACTTAAGTGTCGTCTCATTGCAGCATGTTGTCCGTGGGCAGGTGGCCAGGGCAGGGTGGGCGGGCGGTCGCCGGTTTTGGTCGTGTGTTTACTATTCTACTATTCATCTTCTTGGTTCTTTCGGTAAAGTCACGTAGAATGGAAATAATAGAATAATAAAAATAAAACATAATAAAATAATTCTCACGACGTTTCGGCCACAATGCAAGCAGCCGTCCTCAGGTGAAGACCAGGTCTGTCTGGGAGACAGCATCTGAAACATTCATGAACCATTCAGACGCTGTCTCCCCGACAGACCTGGTCTTCACCTGAGGACGGCTGCTTGCGTTGTGGCCGAAACGTCGTGAGAATTATTTTATTATGTTTTATTTTTATTATTTTATTATTTCCATTCTACGTGACTTTACCGAAAGAACCATGAAGATGAATCCCTGCAGTCACGAAAGCTTTAAACCGAAATATTCTACTATTCTAAACTATTTTAGTTTGCCAGTTAAGGCCCGCTGATCGATACAGCTCTATTTCAGAAGCGACCTGGCCACAAATGATAGCAAAACGAAGTGGCTTATCGTGTGGACATTTATAGCAGCCAAATACTCTAAAACGCGTCATGTCGTTTCTAAATGTGGAGGGAAAAACCGGAGGACCCGGAGAAAAATCCACGCGACCACGGGGAGAGCGACGCGCAAGCTCCAAATCTACAGCAGGGGTCAGGATCAAACCCACAACCTCCTGTATACTGGGCGAGGGAGTTAACATCTCCGAGCCACCGTGTGCCACGCGTGTGTGTGTGTCGGGGGACGCGACACGGGACTTGGCTCCAAGGTTCGTACCCGCAAACGGTCGCCTGGCTCGCTGCCAAGAAGGGGAGCGGAGAGCTCCAGTCACCGCTTCCTCCGCTGTGCAAAGTCCCGGGGTGCCGCCCGTTGCGCTGTGCCACGTGTTTCAGGGTTGGCTGGATGTAGCGTATACATGTTGAGCTTCTTTCGCACCGTACGTGGCCAACCGTGCTCATCGGAGGTGCGGGGGAAGGCCAACAAACGATGGGTCTGTGCGAATCCATGGGTCTCTCTGTGAGTCTGTACGTACGTTGAACTTTTTTTCGCACCGTACGTAGCCAGCCGTGCGAATCGGAGGTGCGGGGGAAGGCCAACAAACGATGGGTCTGTGCGAATCCATGGGTCTCTCTGTGAGTCTGTACGTACGTTGAACTTTTTTTCGCACCGTACGTAGCCAGCCGTGCGAATCGGATGTGCCAGGGAAGGACGACACACCTAAACACAAAAATAGCACTCGGAAAGAAATGAGTTTTAAATCTGGATTTAAACGTGCATAGCTCCGATGGCTTCCTAATATCGGAAGGGAGAGCGTTCCAGACGGCCGCAGAAGATGGCGAAGCCAAAAGCCGCTGCGAGGCTGACACGGCGGTTCCCACGGACCCCCCCACTCCCCGTCTCGCGACGTGCACGCCCGCCTACAGCCCTCTTTTTAAAATCTTTTATATTAAGTTCGCTTGCTTACGACCGTGCAAATCTTTCGGTCGTTTTTTAACCCACTTCCCGTGATCCAATCGAGCTGACATTTTCCACACAGACTCGTTGTGCGTGGCAGTTAATTTTCGTGAAAAAACATTTCCAAAATTTTACACTGTTTAGGGAATTTTTTTCAAATATTTATTTACCAATTTCTTAATGGTGGCAGACAATCATCTGACCCATAGGTGGCAGCCATCTCAATCCAGAGGACGAGAAGACTCTAGCCGCCACGCATATTAAGGATTTATAGTGAAAAACTTTGTTTTTACGGGTTAGTTTTTATTTAGTTTTTTTACTGTCAATCCACTGCTGGATTGGGAGCCTTCGCACGCACGTACTTTGCCCCGCGAGCCGGTGCCGGCTTGATGAGAGTCGTTTTGAGCGGAGCGCAGCACGACAATGGTCTTCTTGGTTCTTTCGGTAACGTGACTT
The DNA here is from genome assembly GCF_964198595.1 of Lampetra fluviatilis. NCBI lineage: Eukaryota > Metazoa > Chordata > Hyperoartia > Petromyzontiformes > Petromyzontidae > Lampetra > Lampetra fluviatilis. The sequence continues at coordinate 4,009,585 of NC_136317.1, read as the reverse complement.
TACCGAAAGAACCAAGAAGATGAATCCCTGCAGTCACGAAAGCTTTAAATCGAAATTTAGCACGACAATGGATTTAGCGCCACTGCTGCTCTCCGCCACCAAGGTAGCCACACCGCCCGACAGCAGCCTATAGCACCTGTGTTCTCTTCGTCCGATACTGCCGGCAACCGGTCCAACGTTCTCGCCGATGTTGCGAAGCGGTGGCCCGGCAGTGCGAACTTCATGTCACGCATGCCGATCGTCCATCCAAGAAGCACCCGGACTTCTCACGCATGCTTTAGCTGCTCGTTATTAGGCACATTCCGGGTGTCGTGGTGACGGGATTCAATAGCTCGATCTTGATCGTCGTCGTCATCATCATCATGAAACAGCCATGATCTCTAGATTTGAAGCTTTCGTGACTGCAAGGATTCATGCTCTTAGGTTTTTTCGGTAAAGTCACGTAGGTAAAAAATTAAATTAAAAATTATTAAAAATAATAAATCACGACGTTTCGGAGGCAACACAAGTCTCCGTCATCTAGCTGTGACGGTCCCACCTGATGATGGAGACTTGTGTTGCCTCCGAAACGTCGTGATTTTTATTATTTTATTTTATTTCTATTATTACTTTGAATAATTGTTTTATTTTATTTTCTTACCTACGTGACTTTACCAAAAAAAAAACCTAAGAGTGTGTAGCCATGATCTCTCCACTGCTAGCGTGAAGGCGCCCCCAAGAACGTCGCCATCTGCGATCGCAATGATCCGCCCGCCACCTGCTCCACGGGCTGATGTCATCGCTTCAGCTCCTGGAGGGAGGGGGAGGGTCCTCCCTCGGTCGCGTTCCAATAGCAAATAACAAGGTTTACGTTTCCCCCAAATGAGTGTGTACAGAACCAGCTACTAGGTGGGGGGGGGGGTATAATTTCTAGAGCTCGGCCCCAGACAGCTCCAGTTAAAATTAAGCCCCCCCCCCGTGTTTTAAAATGTAAAACTGGCACAACGTACACCAACGGCGGCTGGGTTGAAAACAAATATTGGCTGAGCGAAAGCAGCTGCTTCGTTGCCTATTCCCCGATACTAACAAAGACAAAGGTCCCCTCCACCCCGTATAGCTTCAACAGGCTGTTTGGGGCAAGTGCTGTTAGCGAGCAGCACATATGAAGGCCGGCACGGCACACGAAGGGGTGGGATTGGTGAGGCCAGCACCACGCCCGGGCCACCCTTTGTCTCCCCCAAGTGACGATGTCTACACACCGCACCGGGTGCTCGTTCGAGGCCGAGTCGCCGTAGTTGGGGGTCCCAGGACCGCTTCAGATAATCGTCACCGGTTGTTGGTGGTGGCCGCGAGCGGGGATCGATTCCGGAGGGGGGCGGACGGACCCCCACTCTCATCATCCCCGTCTCGCAATCCCCAGTGGAGGGGGGGGGGGGTGGTGGCACTCGACGTCAACCGAGCAAAGTCCGAGGGACCCAAGTGGATCAAGGGAACACGGTTTAGTAATTAAATATGGATAAATCAAACATCAGCTCGAATATTAATAAACACGATGAAGCCATCCACGATACAAGTTATACGGGTAGGAACCTCCTGGTTACACCAGCCCACATGGGATTATTGTGTCCGTCCGTCGTGCAGGGAGGGGCTGGGTGGGGCTGGGTGGGGAGGGTGGGGCTGGGTGGGGGGTGGGAGGGGTGGGGCTGGGTGGGGAGGGGAGGGTGGGGAGAGGCTGGGTGAGGAGGGTGGGGCTGGGTGGGGGGTGGGAGGGGTGGGGCTGGGTGGGGAGGGGCTGGTCACCCCGTGGTGCCCTTATAAAACTCAACGTTTAACCTACTCACGCCGGCTTGTGCCCGCCCTCACAGCCGGGCATATTTGCGGAATACACCACGCCGCCGTTGACCCTGGCCATTGACCGAGCAACCCAACGTTCCTACCAGCTCCCTCTGCAGGAATGTGTTTTTTTATGGGGGGGGGGGGGTTAGATCACGCGAATATAAATGTGTCGTTAAACCCGCCACCACCAACTAGTCAGGTTTATCACGTAAACAGAACGTGCCAATTCGTTACTAGTACAGCACTAACCGGTTGTGTTGGAGAATAAATCCACAACATTTAGTCGTAATTACTGCGAAACATCCTACTCAAATTGTAAATGTTGTGGATTTGCTCTCCAACACACCGGTGTGCTGTACTAGTAACGAATTGGCACGTTCTGTTTACGTGACAACCCTTACTAATTGGCTGTGTCGGGTGGTGGCGGGTTTAACGAAACATTTATATTTACGCGATCCAACCCAAACAAACCTGTATCATGGAAGATCTTGGTCGTGAAAGCCGCCGACGTGTTACAATGACGAAGCCAACTCACCCTTTATCAAACGTGATAATCATGTCATCCCCACATTGTCTGCATATCTTATGTAACGCCATTGCTATCACAAGCATTGAAATGCAAATCTGTCTCATCCGTGTCTGGTCTTCTCTCCTGTCGGTGCATCTCACAATCCGTTTGTCTAAATGTCTCTCCATATCTCTCGTTAGACTCCCATCTCCGTGATGTGTATGTGTGTGTCTTATCTCTCTTCTGCCATCTCACCGGGAGTCAATACAACAGTATTTGTTTAACCGGGTGCAAGAACTCAGACGAAACCAGGATGAACCTCATTTTCAAATTGTATACCCGGGTCACCGAGCTAGCAAGCAACACAAATACGGTTCGTGCAGCGATTCAGTTAATAGAGATCTGAGCCAAACAAACAATTGCATCACGTGAGAATTTGACAATGTGCGCACGAACATACATCGACGTTAAAGGGGAGTGGACATTCCTCACAATCAGAATCTTTTTTTTAAATCCTTTATATTAAGTTCACTTACTTGCTTGCTTGCGCGCTTACGACCGTGCAAATCTTTCGGTCGTTTTTTAACCCCACTTCCCGTGATCCAATCGAGCTGACATTTTGCACACAGACTCGTTGTGCGTGACAATTTATTTTCGTGAAAACAATTTTCCAAAATTGTACACTTTTTAGGAAAAAATTAATTATATTTAATTACCAATTGCTTAATGGTGGCAGGCAATCATCTGACCCATAGGTGGCAGCCATCTCAAGCCAGAGGACGAGAGGACTCTAGCCGCCACGCATATAAAGGATTTATAGTGAAAAACTTTGTTTTTACGGGTTACTTTTTTAGACTGGAGGAGCAAATCCGATGAGCTATGAAGCTCTTTTGAACAGATGTCCAGTCGGGGGGCGGGGGGGGGGGTCCGCTGGGGCGAGAATAACCTCTGTGGAAGAAGGGCCGTGTAAAAGTAATATTTTACGTGGAGAGGAAAGAGAGACGTCTTCTTGTCGTCGTATGCCTGATGGGTGTAGATGCAGAGGCAACGACGACAATTATCTCGCCGTGGTGACGTCTCTTCATATTTGTGGATCGGGCGTTGCGTCGTTATACGTTGTGTACGGTCAAGTTCTGGATGGCCACAGTCGCACACCTCTACTGGGAGAGTTTAACATTTCCCATTTGTGCATCAGGTATCCGCATACACTGCCATGCTCTGTGCAGTGGATGCTGTTTAGGGTGGACCGTGAGCTTCGCGAAATATCAAATCCAGAGGGCTTCTTCTGCGGTGGGTCTTTCAGGAGGCGTGTTGTCTAAGTGTCAATTGTGTTACTGGGCGAGAGGTTAAGGGGGGAGGGGGAGCTGGGAGGAGTGAGGGGGGGGTGATGGGCACGCCGTATTGGTGATGCCGCCGGGTTGGCATGCAGGAGCACGCGTGTAGATCTTGCGCAAAGCTGCGTCACGTGTGGCGCGTGGTGCCTTGTGGGGGAGGGGGTGGAAATCGCCTCCGTACATCGAACCGGGCGGCACCGCTGCCAGCAGCAGTGGCACCTCCATCTCGTTCACTGGCCTCTCGGGGTGGTGGCGGTCCAGTCGGTATTATTTGTTTCCCCGGCGAGTTGCGCACAGAGGCAGTCCACAGCCTCAGCAGTTGGGGATTTAGCCGAAGATAAAATCGGGAATTAATTGTTCATACAATAAATATTAAATATATTTACACAAATATTATTGGTTCTTTCGGTGAAGTCACGTAGATAGAAAATAAAAATAAAATATAATAAAATTAAATACAAATTCAAAATAAATATTATACATTTAAAATAATAAAAGCAAAAACCCACACAAATCTCAGTGCAAACATCTCGGTGACACCGGGTCTTGTGCACGTGTTGCGGTGATGCGCCTGTGTGCAGACATTGAATACGACTGCGTCATGCAAGCCGCGCTCACCAAGCACGAGGGAGGAGGGAGAGACGGATCGGCGTAGAGCGGCAGGGAGGGGGAGGGAGAGACCGAGGGGGAGTGAAGTGGGAATGCAGAATCCGAGTTAGCCGCGCAATGGCAGCGAGATGCGCGGTGGTGAGACGAGATGGGGGAGCCATGGAGATAATGGTGAGAGAGATGGAGAGTCATAGAGAGGCTGCTGGGGAGAGGGGAGAGGGTGGTGGGAGGGGAGAGATGGGGAGCCATGGAGATAATGGTGAGAGAGATGGAGAGTCATAGAGAGGCTGCTGGGGAGAGGGGAGAGGGTAGTGGGAGGAGAGAGATGGGGGAGCCATGGAGATAATGGTGAGAGAGATGGAGAGTCATGGAGAGGCTGCTGGGGAGAGGGTGGTGGAAGGGGAGAGATGGGGAGCCATGGAGATAATGGTGAGAGAGATGGAGAGTCATGGAGAGGCTGCTGGGGAGAGAGGGAGAGGGTGGTGGAAGGGGAGAGATGGGGAGCCATGGAGATAATGGTGAGAGAGATGGGGAGTCATGGAGAGCGTGATGGGGAGAGGGAGAGAGGGTGGTGGAAGGGGAGAGATGGGGAGCCATGGAGATAATGGTGAGAGAGATGGAGAGTCATGGAGAGGTTGCTGGGGAGAGAGGGAGAGGGTGGTGGAAGGGGAGAGATGGGGAGCCATGGAGATAATGGTGAGAGAGATGGAGAGTCATAGAGAGGCTGCTGGGGAGAGGGTGGTGGGAGGAGAGAGATGAGGAGCCATGGAGATAATGGTGAGAGAGATGGGGAGTCATGGAAAGGGAGAGATGGGGAGAAGGTGCTGGGGAGAGGGAGAGGGTGGTGGGAGGAGAGAGATGGGTAGTCATGGAAAGGGAGAGATGGGGAGAGGGAGAGAGTGGTGGGAGGGGAGAAATGGGGAGCCATGGAGATAATGGTGAGTGGTGAGAGAGATGGGGAGTCATGAAAAGGGAGAGATGGGGAGAGGGAGAGAGTGGTGGGAGGGGAGAGATGGGGAGCCATGGAGAGGGTGGTGATAGAGGCAGGGGGGCAGGGAGCTGTTGGGATGGGATGGGAGGAGGGAGGGAGGGTGTCGAGCGAGCGAGGGAGGGGTGAGTGCAGTGGTGGGATGGGGAATGAGCAGGGGAGGGTGCTAGAGAACCAGACTGGGTCATCTCAGGACACGCGGCACGCGCCTTTCACGTTCGCCGCCGCCGCAAACGTCGCGAACGGCTGAGCCACCCATTCACACGAGAAGCGAGCGAGCGAACGAGTCTGTCGGCGACGGAGCGTGACATGCCGCGCTTGTAAACACAGCCGGTAATTGATAACGGATGAGGCGGCGCTTGTAATGGCCGTCAAGTGTGTGTGTGTTTGTCCGCGTGTGCATGCGTTGTAGTCTTTGCGTCTGCCGCGGTGTTTATTGGGCCACGTGTGGACCATGAGGTCACCGCACGTCCCGCTGTAGGCGCGGGTGCCATGGGGGTTGTTGAAGGGGACACTTTTGAGCCACCGCCGCCGCCGCCGCTAGGATGTTGGCTTCTCGAGTGGAGCGAGTTGGCACGGTCCTTAAACCCAGTCGGCCAATAAACGCCCACGAATTCGACTCATGGCCGTAAGTGTCGGGGTTTTTCGTCCGTTTAATTTGGCGAAATTCCGGTCAGAATATTTTTCGTTCTTTCAAATATCGGTTCGACTTGCCACGTGAAGAACGTCGCAGTGTGGCAGGGCTCACTTGAAGGGAACTCAGAAGTAGTTCTATGAAATCTCCATCTGCGGACCATTCTCTATCAGGAGGGGGACACAATATGGCGATGATTGCACAATTGATTGGAATAACATTGTGAATAATAAAAACGGAAATTTGTAGTGTGGCTCAAGAAGGTAATTTTGACGTGATAGTGAATGTGACGTCACCTGTCACAGGATTGTGCAATACGTTTTTCAAAAAGGTAATTGTGTTTCTCGTAACACGATGTTGATTCCATTATTGCAATACAATTGTGAATTGATTTTTTTTACTGTAAATCATAACAAATGGGAAGCAGTCTTATTTTATAAACACATAGACACCCACTACAGGCTGCCACATCTTCACATGACAATGCCTGCGTTGGATGGAGGTCGTTAACGCACTGAGAACGATTGTTGGGTGGGCGCTTCATACATTTAAATTATTATTGTTACCGACCGAGAATCTTCTGGGCAGATATTTCCCAGTTCTCACGCTCTCTGGGCATTCCCCCTCCTTCAATGTCTCCAAGGGGTTTTTTTCTTCTTATTTTCTCCAAGAATCTTCTTGACTTCGTTATCCGGCCACCGGATAGGTTTCGGACGACCTCAAGCTTGTTGCCCTCTGACATTTGCACGGTTGATCAATTTCTCCATAGTTGCCTCTTGTCCCTTCTAATCGCGCGCCCAAGACACTCTTCGACTGTTTCGCGATTGATTGGTTCATGAGCTTCTCCATCTGGAGTTTCTTCTTTGCGCCAGCGCCTAAATGTTTGCTCAAACTTTGGGTATACAGGAGGTCCTGAGTTCGATCCCAACCCTGATGCCTGTATATTTGGAGTTTGCATGTTTCTCTCCACGTGGTCGGCAGCCTTTCAAAGAAGCTCTTCCACAGAGGCGAGGCAAACGAGACGCTCATTCTTTCAGTCAGTAATACACAACACGCATTCGTCATGAGCGTCAGTGTAGAGCGTGTTAGTCACAAAGTAAACAAGCGGACGTTTCGCCTCCTTCCCATGTCCGTTCCTCGACGTAAAAAAAATCGCGTTAGCCTCACCGCCTTCAGGGAATGCATAATCTCGGCAACACTCTCTTAATCCAACAAACCTCCCAACCAGTTATTTATAAATGTGTCGTAACCCTCCACCACCCGACACGGCCAATCAGTAAAAAAGTGTCACGTTGACAAAAGACAAATAGTTCACTGCTTTAGCCCACCGGTGTGTTGAAGCGTGAAACCACAACATTTACTATTTGAGTAGCACGACGTTTCGCTGGAAATTGCATCCAGCATCATCGGGCAATTCGCCAGAATGGTGAGGCTCTCCTCTGTCCCCCGTTCTTATATAGAGCAGCAGCAGGGTGACGTCATCATGAACTCATTAACTCATCATAAATAACGCGATCTAAACCCAAAAACGTTGATTATGAATAATATTGGTCGCGAAAGCCTACGTGGTAAACTCCCAACCAGTGTTTCACATCGGTATCTCGTCAGCAGTCAGGCTTGCTTGAACCGATGCTAGTGAACTGCCAGATATTAATAGGCACAGACCCTCTCTGTCAGATTTAGGGGTGCAAAACTAGATAATACATCACACAAACTCATCAATAATTTGATTAATAGCTCGGTGGTTTGACCCATAGCTTAATTTCTCGTAAAATGTTTCCAGGGCCCCCTAACTCAAAGCCCCTCAGGTGGTGGTGGTGGTGGAGGGGTTTCTATTTTCTGGAGCCACAGACAGCTGCGGCTGAAAGTAAGCCCGAGTTTAGGCCCATTTCCACTTTATGTTGGTGAAAATTGTGCTTGCGTCAGTAGTTTTCAGCAATTAAGAAGTGTGCTCTCACATTCTTTATTTTTAATGAGGCATATGTGCCTCTTATCTGATTATGGTAATGCTAATAGCAATGGCATTTTTCGATTTAAAGCTTTCGTGACTGCAGGGATTCATCTTCTTGGTTCTTTCGGTAAAGTCACGTAGAAGGGAAGTAATAAAATAATAAAAATAAAACATAATAAAATACAATTCTCACGACGTTTCGCTGTCTTTCCGACAGACCTGTTCTTCACCTGAGGACGGCTGCTTGTGTTGTGGCCGAAACGTCGTGAGAATTGTATTTTATGTTTTATTTTTATTATTTTATTATTTCCCTTCTACGTGACTTTACCGAAAGAACCAAGAAGAGCAATGGCATTATCACCGAGTCGTGAGATTTTCCTCAACGTGGTCTTCCGTGGGGTTATTTGGGCGATTCAAAATTTAAGGAGCATTTCACATGTTTGGAGGAAAATGAAACACCCAGAGGAAACCTGCGCATACGAAAGGATAAATATCTACGCACGCGAGAGTTCATGTTCCTATATTTTTTTCTCGCCCGCCACACAAAATCCCGGACGCTTTGCAGCTAAAACGAATTTGGGAGTTTCGCAAATCCGAGTGAAACCACCACCACCAACCTTCGCCACGATGTGCAGACCGCGCCCTTGAATTGTCAACGTGCACTGCACTTCCAACCGCCGAGGTAAAACAAGTGGAGCGATTGTGGAATCGGCTCCACGTTCAACTGCTCCAGGTGGATCGCCGGCGTCTGAGGACTGCTCGCGAGAAACGACGACGGGCTCACTGAAGGAGGAATCCGATGATCTGTTAAGCTCTTCCATAGTACAGGGTTTTTTTGGAGGGGTTAGATCGCGTAAATATAACACATTCCTGCGGAGGGAGCTGGTAGGAACGTTGGGTTGCTCGGTCAATGGCCAGGGTCAACGGCGGCGTGGTGTATTCCGCAAATATGCCCGACTGTGAGGGCGGGCACAAGCCGGCGTGAGTAGGTTAAACGTTGAGTTTTGTAAGGGCACCACGGAGTGACCAGCCCCTCCCCACCCAGCCCCACCCCTCCCACCCCCCACCCAGCCCCACCCTCCCCACCCAGCCCCTCCCTGCACGACGGACGGACGGACACAATAATCCCCTGTGGGCTGGTGTAACCAGGAGGTTCCTACCAGTATAACTGTGTCGTTAAACCCACCACCACCCGACACAGCCAATTAGTAAGGTTTGTTACGTAAACAGAACGTTCCAAGCTCTTGTTCGCAGATGTCCGGCAAGGGGGCAGAGCGTTACCACAAAGAATACAAAACACGATAGGAGTGCAAAGTATCGGGCATCTAAGCAAATCATTACAAAAACATGTAACTGTTTATTTACCAGGTAAAGTTTACATTCAGCGGGGGATTGGCTGATGATGGTGAGGCAGTACACTACACGCTCATAGCAAAGTTTATAACTTTCAACCCTTGCACTGTATCATTCCGATTACAACTCGACTGCGTTTTAAAATCAATGATGGGACCCCTCTACTCAGCGATTTCTATAATGATCAATTCATAAGGAGGCTGATAAATGTTTACTGCAAATACTGCATGCGCGTGTGTGTTTATGTACATAGTCTGCCGTGTACGTTGATAAGCAATCTTTGCACATCCATTATTCGTGGAGAAAGGCTAAGCCAGGTCACCGCCATGGCGTCGGTTGTATCGGAAGAGGCGTTTGGAGGAGCGCGAGGCAGCTATATAATCGTAATAATTCACAGCGCCTGCGAAGCGACGTGGGGTTTGTTTTAATGTTTGTGGCCGTGCTCTCGTGCCCGTAGCGGAAGGGGATAAAAGAAGTAGCTGTGCACTAGAAACATAAACCATGGGTCGAGAGGGCCTAGGCCAGTGTCTTCAGCCCCATGGCCAGTGTCTTCAGCCCCATGGCCAGTGTCTTCAGCCCCATGGCCTGTGTCTTCAGCCCCATGGCCAGTGTCTTCAGCCCCGTGGCCTGTGTCTTCAGCCCCATGGCCAGTGTCTTCAGCCCCATGGCCAGTGTCTTCAGCCCCATGGCCAGTGTCTTCAGCCACATGGCCAGTGTCTTCAGCCCCATGGCCAGTGTCTTCAGCCACATGGCCAGTGTCTTCAGCCCCATGGCCTGTGTCTTCAGCCCCATGGCCAGTGTCTTCAGCCCCATGGCCAGTGTCTTCAGCCACATGGCCAGTGTCTTCAGCCCCATGGCCTGTGTCTTCAGCCCCATGGCCAGTGTCTTCAGCCACATGGCCAGTGTCTTCAACCCCATGGCCAGTGTCTTTAGCCCCATGGCTTGTGTCTTCAGCCCCATGGCCAGTGTCTTCAGCCCCATGGCCTGTGTCTTCAGCCCCATGGCCAGTGTCTTCAGCCCCATGGCCAGTGTCTTCAGCCCCATGGCCAGTGTCTTCAGCCCCATGGCCAGTGTCTTCAGCCACATGGCCAGTGTCTTCAGCCCCATGGCCAGTGTCTTCAGCCCCATGGCCAGTGTCTTCAGCCCCATGGCCAGTGTCTTCAGCCCCATGGCCTGTGTCTTCAGCCCCATGGCCAGTGTCTTCAGCCCCATGGCCAGTGTCTTCAGCCACATGGCCAGTGTCTTCAGCCCCATGGCCAGTGTCTTCAGCCACATGGCCAGTGTCTTCAGCCACATGGCCAGTGTCTTCAGCCCCATGGCCAGTGTCTTCAGCCCCATGGCCAGTGTCTTCAGCCCCATGGCCAGTGTCTTCAGCCCCATGGCCAGTGTCTTCAGCCCCATGGCCTGTGTCTTCAGCCCCATGGCCAGTGTCTTCAGCCCCATGGCCAGTGTCTTCAGCCCCATGGCCAGTGTCTTCAGCCACATGGCCAGTGTCTTCAGCCCCATGGCCTGTGTCTTCAGCCACATGGCCAGTGTCTTCAGCCACATGGCCAGTGTCTTCAGCCCCATGGCCTGTGTCTTCAGCCACATGGCCAGTGTCTTCAGCCACATGGCCAGTGTCTTCAGCCCCATGGCCTGTGTCTTCAGCCCCATGGCCAGTGTCTTCAGCCCCATGGCCTGTGTCTTCAGCCCCATGGCCAGTGTCTTCAGCCCCATGGCCTGTGTCTTCAGCCCCATGGCCTGCCCCACGACATTTCGGTGGTGGCGACGCAGGAGGAGGGGGGCTGTTTAAACATTCAAATACGCGCAGTGGCCTCATGCGACATTTACAACCGCGTGGACGCTTTCGCCTCGACAGACCTGGTTTTTCACCTGAGGACGGCTGCTTGCGTTGTGGCCGAAACGTCGTGAGAATTATTTTATTATGTTTTATTTTTATTACTTCCCTTCTACGTGACTTTACCGAAAGAACCAAGAAGATGAATCCCTGCAGTCACGAAAGCTTTAAATCGAAATCAAATGTGGTTATGGGTTTTTTTTGCCAAGGGAGAACCTGGGCTCCCCACGCCTAATATTCACCATTAACGTTAAACAATGTAATTTCTTTTCGGAAAACCATGAATTGTAAATTAACATTGAAATATAATTTTTTTTTTTAAAAGCACTAATATAACCCAGTTTCTGCACAAATGGAACTGCGATATTAACTTGTGTGCAGGAGCGAGTCGCAAGACTGCGAGTGATGGCGATGGCTTGTGGAGACATTCATCCAGCAGTGGATTGATCATGGACTGATAAGGATGAGCCCAAATTCGAATAAGTTGCATTTTTTCTGTGGATTTGGGGAACATTGTACATGCATTTATAGTGAGCAAGCAACACATCGATTTTTTTTTTGTCAAAGCTTTACTCGGAACGGAATTTGGTGGTGGAGTGGGGGGAGGGTGGCTTGGGAGGGCGCGAGTGAAGAATCGCCCTTGTTAATTCCACGTCACCGCAACAACAACAACAACAACAAATAACAATTCCAATATTCCGAAACGCGGAGCAACAACCATCGTCACCATCACCGTGGCACGCCCCAGCCAAACGCAACCCCCGCCTCGTGATTTCAGGTCATGACCCACCACGCCCCTCGCCGTGATGCCAGTTGGGAATCAAAACACGACTCCCTCCGCCCCACGAATGAGGAATGACGCCACCACCACCGCCGCCGCCACATCATCATTATTTGATTATATTCCATTATTTATTGTTATTTCACTCAGTCGTGTGGCTGTGCTGAGGGGGTTGCCTCCTCTGCTCCTCGCAGCCCGGGTGTGTTCTGCATCAGGGCCCAGATGTTCCCAATGTTGTTCTGGTTAACTTGGAATTGAGTGCAGGGGGTTGTGTAACAATAAATAACGCATTAGAGAAAATTCGTTCCAGGTTCGCCTGAAGTTAAAAAGCTGAAATTGCTGCTCTTTGCTTGGAGGGGATTTCTGTACTCCCATTGTGCGTTTGCCAACATATATATAACACACTTGAAGGAAAAATAAAATGTCTATATTTTTAAGCGATGGCTTGAACGACGAAAGGGGCCAGACACACATTCAATAACGTTTTTGGCGCTCACAAGACTCATCGTTGCCCACTGCCATATCTGTTCCTTTCTTTTGAATCTTCCTTCGACGCTTGTGGGGCAGAATGCCGCTGGCAAGCGGGCCTGGATGTTCAACTCCCTGGCAGACACGACTGTTCGAGGATAGGCCACGCAAGTTTCAATCAAATAATCTCTCCTGCCGCAGCGTCTCACCCGAACCGTCTCACCCGAACCAGGCCTGTACTTGACAAACACCCGACTCCATATTCGTCCACCTTCCACTATTGCAAGTGAGAAACTCATTTTTTGGCATGTGAAATCACTTTCATCATCAGCCATGATCTATCCACTGCCGCATGAATGCCTTCCCTAAGTCGTCAAGATTGATCGTGATGTTGAGATCAAACAATCCATACAGTTCCTGCGCAAAAGTTGGTTTTATCCCCTCCATCTTCACAGTGAACGTCCTCTCAAGTTTGTTCCCTATTTTGGCTGATACAGTATATAAATCATAGCTATAGCGTTACACCTTTTGTTAATCCACTGCTGGATGAAGGCGTCCCCGTGCCTTGTCACTCACAAAGGTTGCCTGACCATACTTCACCACGCTGGTCAGTGCATGTTGGAGCAGGTTCGGATATCGCTCGCCACTGATGTTTGCCGTGGCTCTCATTGAATGTGCTATCGACGTCATGTCACGAGATTAGGCATCCATATTTATAATTTTCAAGGCCGCGTAACCCTTCGTCATAGAGAACAGCCCACGAAAGTGGATATCACAGAGCCACGTCGTAGTGAGCTCTGGTCCACATAGTTGGAGGCAACTCTTTTCACGCAAATGAGAGTGCGATTTATCCTGCGAGTCATAATTATATATTTTAATCTTCATAAGCTGGAATTTAGCCAAATTAAGTGCAGAGTCTTATTTAACGTGATGCGTTTTTGTACGGTACACGGTGACCGGGCTGAGACCATAAACTCGCTACAAATGAGGAGCCAGTTTAATTACAGGCGCTGTGTGGATTCGAACCCAGGCCCTCAGCAATGCTAGCTCAGCGCCCTAACCCATGAAACTCCTGTCTTATCCTATCTTTAAAAAATAGTTGTGTCTTCACTGCACTGCGCATAGCGTTGCCACTTGTACTGAATGTAATTAGTATGGCCATTATATATTTCAGATGGGTCTTCTCAGCACTATTTTCACTCTTTAAGTATCGCTAGTGTTCCCTCCTATGTCCTAACCACCTAATTGTTTGAACATATGACTTTCAAGTGCAGTCATTTCATGCGTCATCGTTGTGCCCGGATATTTCGTTAAAAAAAAATCTACGGTGGCAGCCATACCTATACATCCACACTGCAGATAGTCTAACCATTCCACGTCCGTCTCCAGAGAGTGTAACCGTGACTTCGTGGCACGCTTTAGACGGATCGTGTTGCAGGGACAGCATTTCATTTTTAAGAGAGATTTCTTGCAAACCGTGAGCCTGCCTTAATGTCATTTTAAAAGGGATTGTGGCCTGCAAAAATCCTTCCCCCGTGACCATTGCCCACACCTCCATCCATTGTGTTTTATGTGCCCGGTTTATGTTCCATAAAGGGAGGCCGTGACCCTGTGAAAGCAGTGTTCTATGATGGTGGGTGGGCCAGCCCAATGACAGCCCAGCATCTTACCTGAATTGACGGAACTAGTGGTGGTTACTGATCAATTGTGCGACCTCAGTAGGAATACTATTTTGGTATCCCATCCCTCCGTCGCCTTGTCAATGTACAAACTCCTATGGCGATGACAATAGGGTGTGCAGAGCAGCGGTGTGTCACCCATATGGGCCGCTGGCCACTGTTAAACCTCAAAACAATATCTCTGACAAATATATGTCTGTCTATCAATTTTTTCTGGTTAGATGTTATGTCGCTATTTCATTATACCTGATGATGATTGCTTGTGTTGCAATCGAAACGTCGTATGCTATTATTTAATTTATTATTTTTTCTTTATACGTGACTTTACCGAAAGAACCAAAGAATAATTCCTGCAGTCACGAAAGCTCCAAAGTTAAGATAGTAAAAATAAAACATAATAAAATAATTCTCACGACGTTTCGGCCACAACGCAAGCAGCCGCCATCAGGTGACGGCTGCTTGCGTTGTGGCCGAAACGTCGTGAGAATTATTTTATTATGTTTTATTTTTATTATTTTATTACTTCCCTTCTACGTGACTTTACCGAAAGAACCAAGAAGATGAATCCCTGCAGTCACGAAAGCTTTAAATCGAAATTTTATTATGTTTTATTTTTATTATTTTATCATGTCTATTTTTATAATTTTATAATGTTTTATTTTTATTTTGTTTTATTTTTATTTTTTTATTATGTTTTATTTTTATTATTTTGTTATTTCCCTTCTACGTGACTTTACCGAAAGAATCAAGAAGACGAATCCCTGCAGTCACGAAAGAAGCTTTAAATCGAAATATCTCTGACCATTGCTCGCCAATAACAAAACAAAATACGAATTAAATTTACAAAAAAAAACGTCAAATTGAAATTATTAAGCCATACAAAACGATTAACTTCTGCTTGCTTGACTCGCATGGATTGAAAGGCTGATGCTTCCTGTGTTGTGAAATAAATCTCAGTATCTGCAACAGTTCCTCTTTCGATGGCCTTGCGAGACCGCTAGTGGTCTGCAAACCCCCAGGTTGGGAAACTCTGGTGTAGGGAAGAGAGATACATGCACTGATAAGGCAGAAGAGGTGTAGACCGACGTAGATGTTGTGAGTTGAGCCGTAGACAAAAGATAAGAGATGTAGTGAGACGAGAGTTTCAATATATAACTGTAGCGGTTGCAAGAAATGTAAACAGAGGAGTTATCAAGGTTAGAAGAACGATGTGTAATGCAGAGAGATGTAGTGATATGAGATGTTGACAAAACATATAGAGAGGCGAGAGGTACAATACAGAAACGTAGTGATGGAAGCTATACAAATAAAGAGTTGCACAGATTATACTGGTAGGAACCTCCTGGTTACATCAGCCCACAGGGGATTATTGTGTCCGTCGTGCAGGGAGGGACTGGGTGGGGAGGGCCTGGGTGGGGAGGGTGGGGAGGAGCTGGGTGGGGAGTGTGGGGCTGGGTGGGGGGTGGGAGGGGTGGGGCTGGGTGGGGAGGGGCTGGTCACCCCGTGGTGCCCTTATAAAACTCAACGTTTAACCTACTCACGCCGGCATATTTGCGGAATACACCACGCCGCCGTTGACCCTGGCCATTGACCGAGCAACCCAACGTTCCTACCAGCTCCCTCCGCAGGAATGTGTTAAGAGAGATGCAGACTGCAGAAAAATATCGTGAGATGAGCAATGCAAAATTGAGATATAGCGATAGAAAACGGCGAGATTATAATCATAATATTGATGTGCTTTGCAGATATTTGGTGCACGCCTGCTCGTTCCTAACGCACCTCCGATTAACACGGTCGGCTACGTACGATGCGAAAGAGGTTCAGTGTACATACGGTACATACAACATTTGGTGCCCTTGAGCAACCTGGAACATTGAGTGTTTGCTTACTCCTCTCATCTTTATCGCCCAATCATTGCACGGACCGACACACTCTTCTATCCCCTTCTCTCACGCAGGGGGTGGGGAGGGTGACTGGTGGCTCGGTTGTCAAGCCTTCGAAAGGAAATAACTCACATTACTCCCTGTCGCCACAAGGCGTTCCCTCGACTTTACTGCTCAGAGAAGGGAGTGGAGAAGCGACGTGATTCGGAGTCTCGGCACGGTGGTGTCAGATTTTGGGGAGAAAATCCTCCAGTTAAACGCTGAAATGTTTCCCAAACGTCGATCTTAAACAAAGAATGCTTCCGGACGAGATCTCAGTGACCCCTTTTGGAGAGGGCCCAAACGTGCCCATGGCATCTTCTTGGTTCTTTCGGTAAATTCACGTCGAATGGAAATAATAAAATAGCAGTCCGGCGCACACCGCTAATGTCACGCCGCGTTCGTTTCTCCACCGCAAAAAAATACAACCTCCACGGCGTCTTTAAAAAAAAAAACACCATCTGGAAACACTTACACCGAGTTTCCAATTATGAGTATTTTACGGCTCCATTTATACTAAAATTGAAAAACACCGGCTTGGAATTTTGTCCTTCGCTAAAGGCTGAGACGGAGTTTGACTTCTATATATTTCGGGGGGGGGGGAGGCGCCATGGGGTTCGCTTTGTCCCTTACATTATGAATCGCAGGTGCTTGTAATTAATTTATTTTTAATTGTAAACTACTGAAAATAAATTAATAAAGGTGTCCAATTTGGGCGGGGGTTGCCTCCCCCCCGTGCCTCCCCCAGCAAACTCCACCCATGACTATAAGTCTGGCACATGATTAAAATGGAAGGAATTAACAGGGATTCGATTAGGGATCTAATGATTAACTTTAATCGCGATTCGATGGATTGTCACAATTCAGGTTCACGGTTCAAGAATCTTTCTTTTAGCGGCTTCTAGTCGCTGGAGGGATCAGGTTAACTCATTTCACGCACACAATCAGATTAATAAATCATCTATAGTCGTCAACGAATCGATTAATTGTTGCACTCCTAATACAATACTTTGTGCGTACATTTATCTTGGTGATTTAAGTTATTTTTTTAAAGCACCCTGCAACTCAAAACAAGAAATGTGTGCTTGCTCTTTACGATGCACCACCAGGATGATGGGGAACATGTCGGTAATACAATCAGTCCGCTATATCTCTGCACACAGAAACAAAAATAACACGCAAAGTACATATTCTTGGTTCTTTCGGTAAAGTCACGTAGAAGGGAAATAATAAAAAAATAAAAAAATTATTCTCACGACGTTTCGATTGCAACACAAGCAATCGTCATCAGGTGTGAAAACCACAGCAAGAAAATGTTGAAAAAAGCCTTTTTCAAAATGTTCTTGCTGTGAGAATTGTAATGTTTTATATATTTTTATCATTTCCCTCCTGTTCTTGGAATCTCTTTCAAGAAAGAAACGTTAAACTTAAAGCGAATTTGCGGAAAAAAAAAACATTTCCGCTCGACCTTCTGCGTGAGTGTAAAAATCCACCCGCTCATGAATATTAATGATGGGGGGGGGCGGGGGGTGCGGCATGTGGAGTGACGTCACGCACGTTACACACAAACAGACATTCTTGGCTCATTATAGTAGTAATAAAATATATTATGTTTTATTTTAAGGCCAAACAGTGTTGTTGACGAATGTGTTGAGTTATTTGTTAATTGTGCTTGTGCGCCCACTATCAAGGGCAGCAAAACACCAGCAGCTGCACCAAACTACGCACAACAGCACGCGTGCATCTACCGAATTATAACACGCACTGCTCTACGTTTGACTATTCACCACAGTTGGCGTGAACCGACACATCCCGTGAAATGAGCGAGGTTCCATCCAGGGTCAGGAGTAGGCAACCAAAGTAACAACAACAAGGGCCACTTGTTTCAAATTCGGTACAAATAAAAAAACTCTCGAATATTTCAAGAGTGGAATAACGTCATGAAGCAGGCCCTTTAAGAGCCCCAACGCGACTGCCGACCCCTGCTCCTCCTCGTGGACGCATATCCTAGTGAACTGTGAAGTGCGTCTTACAATCTGGATTGTACGATAACTAAACACGCACACATAATTATGTTTAACACGTAGGCTTTCGCGACCAGTATCCATCATACAGGTTTTTTTGTTAGGTTAGAGCGTGTAAATGTATAAATGTGTCGTTAAATATGCCACCACCCGACAGCCAATTAGTAAGGTTTATCACGTGAACAGAACAAGCCAATTCGTTACTCGTTGTAATGACATGATGACGCCTGCTGGCTCGGAAAGGGAAACACGAGTACGGGCATGATTAAGGGAACATCCAATCGGAGAGGCAGAGGTATCTGGGGCAAAGGTAACAGGTGGGTTGGCCGAGATGCTCCGGGAACCTGCTCGAAGGTTCCACGAGAGGGCGTGGCCAGAGGCAGGGCCTAGCCACGCCTAGGAGGGATATAAGGGGGAGCGGACCCGGGGCTCGAGGTTCGCGTGTGGATTATTGGGTCCTGGCTGCGTCGCTGCTCGCCGTCATCTCTCTCCGTCGTCCGGCCACGTGGAAGATCTCCTGCGAGGTTCCCATCGCCATCCTCGTCACGCCGCCTGCCAGCGGCGTAGCCGAGTGAGGGCAGTGAGACCACGCCGAGTGATCGGCTGTGTGTAGCCAGTAGAGACGTTAATATCTAAGTGTTGTACTCAGAGTGAGAAGAATACGGTTGGCCTGTGTTGTGCCCAGTGTGAGAAATGAGTACCCTTTACACAACGTGTCGCGGAAGTCGCTCATTACACTAGTACAGCACACCGGTGTGTTGGAGAGCAAAGCCTTTACAATCTGAGTACGACGTTTTGCCAGTAATTACAACCAGCTTCATCAGGCGACAGCCAGATTTGTGGAGAAATCCTCCCATTTCGTTCCTTCAATAGAGGGGTAGATGTGATGACATCACTTGTGAGCCCTTCTTGAGCAAATTGGTACGTTCTGTTTACATGACAAATCTTACTAATTGGCTGTGTCGGGTGTTGGCAGGTTTAACCACACATTTATATATTTAGATGATCTAACCCAAAACAAGTAATATTAAAAAATAACTGTACTAGTAATGGCAGAACTCCACGACTCCAGGAAGTGGCCCGAAGCTTGCCATAACATAAGCGACCGTGGCCAATTACAGCCAACATCAGTTTATCGTGGACAATTAGACCCAGGCCGAAACATAACATAAAAAATACTGTTTAAAAATATGTATTTTTTTAATGATAGAATATAGTATTGTCATCAGTATGACATAAGTATACCAAGTTTGCAGTCGATACCACATTGGAAGTGGGTTAAAATTGAGTTACAAGATTTGAGGATACAACAACAATAGAGTGAGTTAATAAAAATCGTGAAAAAAACCCCATATTATGGATACATATTCTGAGTCGTGCTGTAACGGGATAAAATGAATCCGCGACAGAATGAATGATAAATTATGTTCATGTCGAAGAAAGCCAATCAGCGTCAATGGGCGGCCGAATTAATACACGTGCCTATGTGTTCGAGCATGGATCAAGCTTCGTATCGTAAAAAAATGGCCGAATCCATTGTGCTCGAGCATAGATTCGTGAAAAAAACGCGTCGATTCACGTTCCGGCATTCCTTACACGGGGCAAAGTCACGCGTTTTGACCATATTAAAAATCGTCGGTTTCTATGTGTTCGAGCATGGATCAAGCATGGATTAAGCTTCGTATCGTAAAAAAAATGGCCGAATCCATTGTGCTCGAGCATAGATTCGTGAAAAAAACGCGTCGATTCACGTTCCGACATTCCTTACACGGGGCAAAGTCACCCGTCTTGACCATATTAAACATCGTCGGTTTCTATGTGTTCGAGCATGGATCAAGCATGGATCAAGCTTCGTATCGTAAAAAAAATGGCCGATTCCCGTGTGCTCGAGTATCAAATCGTGAAAAAAACGCGTCGATTCACGTTCCGGCATTCCTTACACGGGTGCAAAGCCCCCCGTCTTGAGCATATTAAACATAAAAATTGTCATCAGTCATTCATTCTAAAAAAACACGTGTCTTGAATAGCTCTCTTCACACGCTACAGTAATTTTACTTGAGCAGTCTTAAACCTGATGATGGAGGCTTGTGTTGCTTCCGAAACGTCGTGATTTAACTGAGTTATTTTCATTTATTATTATTTTATTATACCATTATTACTTTTTTACCCACGTGACTTTACCGAAAAAGCCCAAGAGTATCAATCCTTGCAGTCACAAAAGCTTCAAATCTAGAACCATCAATTCTTCTCGCCGATTTTCCACACGTTGAGAGGCGCCTCCGAACGAGTGCGAGGGAAACCCTCCAGAGTCTGGCAACGCGGCCCCGCGCGGCGCAGGCACCGCCGAGGCCGCCCATGCGGGGGCCTCCCTCCTCTCCCGGCGTGCACCGCGCCCTCAGTCGTCGCCATCTTTGCTAGCGGCGGAGGAGGAGGCGGAGGAGGAGGCTTGCGGCTCCCGCGGTGTCAGAGACGCGGCGGGCAGCGGAGGAGAAGGAGGGAGACGCTGGGGTTGAGGAGCCCCCACTCGGGGTTGGGTAGGAGGAGGAGCGACACCGAGGGGTGAGGAGACGCAGGCAGCGACGGGGGGACCACCCACCCACCCCCCTACCCCCGACTCCAGCAAGCGTCGGGAGAGGACACGCGGCGGCCGGTGCGGCGACGATGAAGATGATGGTGGTGCTGGTGGTGGTGGTGCTGGTGGGGCTCCGCGCCGCCTGAGGGAGGCACACGGCGGGGGGGGAGGAGGAGGAGGAGGAGGGGAGGGGGCCGCGCCGGTGAGGGAGCGAGAGGCGGCGGGGAAGCCAGTCAGTCTGGCCGTCTAACCTGGAGCGAGACGCAGCCAGGCAGCCAGGCAGGCAGGCAGCCCGTCTAGCCCGCAGAGAGGGTGGAGAGTGGGTGCTTCTACTGTACCCGCCGGGATATATCCCCGAGGGAGAAAGGGGAGATAGTGCGGGGACAGTCAGTCCTAGCGGACTCTCTCTGGGACAAGATCATACCGATAAAAAGCGCAGGCAGTGCTGCTCGCCCACGTCCACATCGCCCGGAGAACGCGACCGATCGAGGGAGGGAGGCGGTCTCCTGTTTAGCCCGCACAGCAGCGAGCTCACCTCGTTGGGGGAGAGGCAGCCCAAGTGACCGGACACGCCTGAGCGACGAGCCTTACAAGCTAGCACGGAGACAGCCAGCCCTGCTGGCTTGGACAACCATCCTGGATATATAGAGAGCAAGACAGTCCGGCTTGGCCGGCGAGCGCTTCATCCCGGACGTAAGTCTGGGCGAACCCATTAAGTCAAGCTCGGCCAACCAGCCCTTTATTATCTGGCTCATCAAGACACAGCCAGCTCGCTCGCTCGCCCACCCACCCACACGCCCATCCGGCCCCGGGTCTCGCGCGTGTCTCTCGCACTCCGCACCGTGACCACAGAAGATGGCGCACCCGTCGGTGCCGCGGAGAGGCAGCCTCAACACGGGCGGGCTGGACGAGGGGGGAGGCTCGGTGCCGGGTCCTCAGCATCCGCAGCAGCATGTGCATCATCAGCAGCAGCAACAGCAGCAGCAGCAGCCGAGCTCTCAGAGCCTGCACATGCCCACCAAGAAGAAGAGCGGCTTCCAGATTACGAGCGTCACGGCCGCTCAGCCCAACAGCGTGGCCGAGGACACGGAGAGCTACGACGACCTGGACGAATCGCGCACCGAGGACATCTCGTCGGAGATCTTGGACGGCTCGCGCAACGCCGACTTCGAGCCGGGCGCCTACGAGCGCAGCTCCTCGGAGGAGACGCTCAACAACGTGGGCGAGGGCGTGGACACGCCGGCTCTCACCCCCGTGCACGCGCAGGGCGGCGTCTTCATGGTCAACGGAGGCCCGCACCTCGGGCCCGGCAACGCGGCGGCTCAAGGGCACGGCGCGGCCGCCAACCTCACCGCGCCGACTCGGATCGCCCCCTCCCCAGCGGCGGCTGCGGCGGCATCGACAGCAGCAGCAGCAGCGCCTCCCTCGAGCCAGACGGTTGCGGGCCCCGCTGTGGCGGCCGCGTTCTCGGCTCAAGCTCAGCCCGGAGTGGCGTCTCCCAGAGCGGCGGCGGCGGTGCCTCCTGCTACTCCTCCCCCGGCGGCGCAGGCGATGGTGTCGGCTCCCGTCTCCGTGGCCACTGCGCCCTCCTCACAGGTAGCTCCCTCCAACCCCCTGCAGCAGCAGCCGCCCCACCACCATCACCATCTACCCGTGTGCAGTTCGCGCTTCCGCGTAGTGAAGCTGGACACCACCACCGAGCCCTACAAAAAGGGTCGCTGGACTTGCACTGAATATTACGAGAAAGAGAGCGCCTCGCTAGCGGCTGATGCGTCCGCCGCCGCCGCTTCTGCTGCTGCTGTTGCAGCTTCAGTTGCGGCTGCGGCCGCCAGGAATAATGTGAACGACTCTATGAAGGAGAGCGGCGCCTCGACTCTGGTTGTTGCCGCGTCCTACAACACGGCCGATGCCGCCAGCAGCGCTGCGCTGGCACGCGTGAATTCGTTGGATTACGGATCTCAGCAGGGCGGTATTAACGCGGTGAATTCGGGCGTGCCCGCGGCGTTCAACAAGCAGCTGGGCAACACCGTAGGGCACAATATCCAGCAGCAGCAGCTGTCAAATGTGAATGCTTTTGTGCAATCGGCGGGAGGGCAGGGTTCGATACAAACCGTGGGCATGCAGCAGGTGGTGAGTGCTTCCACTCAGCCGCAACCACCACAGCAGACGCAGCAAATGAGCTATGCCGGGCAGCAGCAGCAGCAGATGGGTGTGCAGCCGCAGGGTCAGGCGATGATGGGGGGCAGTGCTTTGACTCAGGGGCCACTAACGGTGACCCAGATGCCGGGGCCCGCGCAGACCGGTGAAGGGAACGTGGCCACCATGGCCTCCTCGCAGCTCGGTGGGCAGCACCCACAAGCCACACCGGCTGTGCCCCAACCGCAAGCATTGGGACAGCCGGCCCAGTCCATAGCCCATCAAGTGATTCACAATCCGGCTGCGACCCAGCAACCGTACATTGCGCATCAGGGGTCAGTGGCGTCTCAGGTGACCCACCAGCAGCCTCAGCCAGGACAACCACTCGGCCAGCAGACACTGTTGGGGCAGCAGCAGCAGCTTCCGCAGGTGATGCAACAGCCGCAGCCAATAGGACAGCAAGCTCAGCAGATGGGGCAGGCTTCAATGCAGCCTCAGTTAGGCCAACAGCAGCAGCAACCAGGAGGACAGCAGCCACCAGTGATGATGGTCGGGCAGCAGCTTTCGCAGCATAATCCTCAACAGTCCCCTCAAGTGGTGCAGCAGAATCCCATGATGCCACAGCAGCCACCTCAGTCTCCATCTCTGGTACAGCAGCAGCAAGCCACGAGCCAGCAGCTTTTCCAACCGCAGACACAACATCCAATAGCACAGCAAGCTTTTCCTCAGCAGTCAATGCCTACACATGGGCTGTCGGAACAACAGCAGGCCATCAACCAGCACAACTTTCAGCAGCAGCAGCCATTGACACAGCAGGCTCAGCCTATGACACCACAGCAAGCTTTCTCTCAGCAGCCACCAATGCAATCACACGTGCTGTCAGAACAGCAGCAACAGTCCCTGAGTCAGCCTGCTTTCCAGCAGCAACAGCAGCCTCCCATGCTCTCGGATCAACAGTCAATGCAGCAGCCGCAGGCGTCCCAGCCAGTGGGACCGCCAGGCCCCGTGCTTCAACAGCAGCATGCGCAGCTGGTTGTACAGCCACCACAGCAGCAGCAGCATGGGCTACTGCCCCTGCAGCAGATCCTGCCGGTGTCGGGTCTCGCATCGGGCGCTCCCACCGGCGGCGCCGCTCCTCAACCCCTACCACTCGGCTTGCAGCATCCTCTCACCCTCGGTGGCGATCTCGGCGGATACGGCGGCAGTTTCCTCCCACAAGCGGCCGCTTCCTTACTGCTCCAGCACGGGCAGCAGCAGCTGAGTCACCAGCAGAGCCAGGCGCTGCTCTCTCTGGCGTACAGCGTTGCGCAGACACAACACCAGCTGCCCGGCGGCCACCCGGAGGATCCGTCGGGAGCGGCTGCCCACGGGGAGGTGCACGGCGAGGGCTTCGCCGGAGGAATTCCTGTCATCCCGCAGCTGCTGCCCATGGCTGTCGGCGCCACGCAAGGCCTGCTGGAGTCGGAGGAAGAGAGGTAACCGCTCGCAAGCGCGCTCGCGGGTTGCCAGTGTGCGTGCAGTGTAATGTGTGCACCGTTATTCATCTGCCCTCCTTCGCCGTGTCAATTGTTCGCCTGCATCTCCAACTTTTGCTCTGGCCATTAAGTGTTTCTCAGTCTGTGTCCGCTGTGTACAGCCAAGTCTTTTCCAGACTTGGAAGTAACAGCTGCTGTATAAAGGTATAATTTCTTGGCATAGAGAGTGGAAAGTGTGTAAGTGGTTTCGTGATGCAACATCGCATTAGGCTTCGTGCGCTGTGTCACTGGTATTTCACCCACGTTGCAATGTGTGATTTAGAGCTCCTTGTATAATGCGTTTTTTTAAGTGGATCAACGAGCTTTAAGTGTGATGACAGTTCTTAGGAAAAACGCGCGGAGCGAATTAATCTTCGGAGAGAGCCAACCAACATCTATTGGCCAGACTGCGTTTATGAGACCGTCGCGAAGTGATCAGCGTGTTGTGTGGCACCGTAGATTTCAAATTCAAGTTGGACAAAACTTGGGTCGCGCTTTGTGCGTGCACGTCAGCCAAAATGTCTTCCATAGTGTGCGCAGCCTTCTTGTGCCACGAGGGAGAAAGTTTGCTGTCGGCTGTGTGTTTCCCGCAAGAGGCTCGTGAATCAATGGTTGGCGTGTCAGGCAGGCGGTAAGCCCTCTGGCCCAATGGGAGCGTTTAATTTTCTTGGACGGTGTGTCCAGTACTTTTGCATTTGTGCATGTTTTTGTCTTCCCAATGAGCCCAATTTACACGTCTGATTTGGGAGTGAAACTTTAGAAGTCATAGTGAATGTCTAGTTTAAGATTAAAGATATATAGTCAGCTATTAGCGACTCGGGTGGGGAGCAAAGCAGCATTGTGATGGTGATTTAGCAAATTTCCGGCAAGTGAGCAGCACTAGAGCCTCCAACCTCAACCTTTGGTCAACACTTCTCCGACAGAAGATGGGCAAGAGCTGAAGGTCATTTCTTTAGGACACTTTTTTTCCCCCTCAAAGCTTTTTACACTGCAAGTGTTGTTACTAACAGGCCACTTTTAGGGGACTTGTCATGTTGGTTTAGCACGGGCTGGCCGTGGAAAGTTAAAGAGCCGCCACTTCCTTCTAGGTACATGAGTTAAAGGTACACTCTAAATACAGTCAGTCTCATAGATACATTGAAAAATAACACTTTGCAAGTAAATACAAAAAATAGATGCATATAATACTGTATCTTTGCTTGAAGTAATACAGTTTTGGTTTTATTGGCCTTTGAAAGATATTCCTCTTCAGAATATAAAACCGAAGTACTTAACATGCTCTTCTGATTTTTCACCAATGTTTTGCCATGCACTTGAAAATGTTAACTTTTTGCATATGGCTTCAATTATTAAGTCCCGTTAATCTCTCGGGCATCTTAACGGTAGACGGTGGTGGTTGTAAATTGATCGTAACTGTCATTTAAATGACGGATGGTACTAGAAGTTTTGAGGTCGACCTGAAGTTACAAAGCCAATACAATAACACGTGAAGCAAATAAAAATATAATGGGTCGAATATGGAGTAAACCAGGAAAACCCTGAAATCAATACGAAGCCTGAATGAAGATTTCGGTTCAAAAGGCAGCGACCCAATGATGGTACACCCTTAGCGTTTAAACTGAAGTAATAATGATTGTAATTACATCCACCATAATAAAATGTCAAGCACGAACGTGGGCTGGAAATAACGTCTGTCGGCAAGTGGCAAAGATTGAAGTATTGCTGAACACTCGATACGCTTCCACCTGTCGCCTTGCAAAGCGCTCGTCTGCCGAGACGCGCAGGGCAAGGAAGAATTTGAAAACTTGCTCATGCGGGCCAGAGAAAACAGCGCGAGCGGTGCTAACTAAACAATTAGCAGGTGGACAAGTGAGTGGGTTGCATAGCTGTGGCGCCCCTCCTTCCCCACCACCTCCTTTTTCCACATTTCAAACTCTTGGGCGACCCACGCTGAGACGTTCATGCCGGTTTTCAAGGTGTTGTTTGGCATTGGGAAGGGCCTTGCCTAGCCTTGTGCCTCTCAGCATGCGTTGTCCCTTCCCTGCTACTCTGGCTTGACTGCAGATGTTTTACCCAGTGAGCGTCTTCTTCTAAGTTGACTGAGCCTGACATGATTACCTGTTATGTTACCCTCCCGCCCCCACCACTTCCACCACCACCGCCACACGCCTTACATCCACCTCTTGCTTGTTCAGCTTTAAATAAGATCCTGGTTCTGGTTTGTGAGAACAGAATGTTTTGATCAGCACAAAGAGGTCAATTTGGTCACGGAAACCTGCCGCTCAGCTTTGATATATATGTTTTGCACACGGGTTTAACCAGATGGTTTTTTGTCTTGGAGGAATGTGTCATTATAGTGAAAATACGACTTAAACCGCCACCTCCCCACCCCACCGGGTCAATTCTGGGGCAGCTCGCCGCATCTAACTTTGTGCCAGAGCTCGACCCTTCATTCGAGAGCGGCCACGTGCATTCGGACGGAGCCGCCAAACCCCCTTGGAAAAACCACAGCTTGGACGGATGTACGTGTAATTCGCTGATCTGCATGCCCACACCTCAAGCTGTGCCAAAAGTTATTCCGCGGCAGATTTGGTCGCTTAACGCCGATCGTGGCGGCTTGCAGCTGTGCACCGCTTTGTCCCGGAGCAGCTTGCGCGCCGATCGGGGTGACGTCGCTGCCCATTCTCTCTGCCGGCGCCGCCACCAATGCCGTCGCTCCGAAAATCCTAGCAGCCTAGAGCCAGTCTGCTCGCCGGCATTTGTAAATTCTCTGGCTTAAATTGTTTAACGTTAAATGTAGCCGAGCACGGCGCATTGTCTCGAGGTGGGTCACGTGCGCACGGCTGACGTCAGTGCCCCCCATGCATTCATCCCTCAGCGGCTGCGCAGTTGTGCTCATTTTATATTTGCTCTACATTTTGTTTCGCCGGATTAAGTCGTTTGGCAGGTGTCGCGCTGCTCAATTTGTGGGGTTGGCGGGGGGGCCGGCACACGCGTGTGCCCCCCCCCCCCCCCATGTGCGCGCGTGTGCACAGCGGCGGCGCCACCGAAACGCCCGACAGGAATGCAACTCGAGCCGCTTAATGTGGCGCCAGCGCCCGTTCGCCTATCGCTCCCCTCCCATCCCACCCAACCGCCCCCCCTTCCTTGCGCACGCGCGCGCAAACATTTCACGCCATCAAATGTAGACGCTGTGAGGCGCCCCGGCTTTGGTAACGTGCGTAACTTGCCGCCGTCACGGTGGGACGTTGGCGTGTGACGACGCTTCAGTTCGTCGGCTAAAATCGATTCGTACGCTCAAGATAAAGGCATACAATCGTAAGAATCGATTACTGATTTCATTCTTGTATGTGAATGGACCTTTGCTAGACATTCTCGACAATGTAACAAAAATCATAATCAATTCTTGACAATTTGTATAATTTTGAAGGATTGGGTGGGGGGTGCTTAATATTAAACTCCGAGTGATTTCTTGTTCACATTAGCATTTAGGCATTGGTACTTATCTTCTATTTACAGCCGTCAGCCAGTGGTGAAAATCCCACATTTCTATGGTGCGAGTTAGTCTATCCATATGACAACCACTCTCCAATATTAGGAAGCCACTGGAGCTATGCACATTTAATTTTTTATTGAAAACTCATTTTTTTTAGCTACTTTTTGTGTTTAGTTCGGTCTCTTTCCCCCGCACCTCCGATTAGCACGGTTGGCTACGTGCGGTGATTAAAGAAGTACAACATATGTCTATACATCTTCTTGGTTCTTTCGGTAAAGTCACGTAGAAGGGAAATAATAGAAATAAAACATAATAAAATACAAGTGAGAATTGTATTTAATTATGTTAAATTGTATTTTTATTATTTTATTATTTCCCTTCTACGTGACTTTACCGAAAGAACCAAGAAGATGAATCCCTGCAGTCACGAAAGCTTTAAATCGAAATATGTCTATCCATATGACGTATGTATGTTGAACTTGTATATTGAGCTTCTATTGCATCGTACGTAGCAAACCATGCTAAGCGGAGGTGCGACTTTGACATTCACCCAAATTGGTACTCACTTTATTGACCTCCGTAGGGAATGACGTGACCTTGCAACCTTTATATTGCGAGCCACTTGCTCTAACCGGTGAGCCACCCGGTTAGTTAATAGGAAGTGGGCAAAATGTCCCTTAAGAAATGTACCGACTCCCTCTTGCTCGTGTTTATGCTGGCAGGATGTGTCATTGTAATCATGTGATGGAAAGGCTTTGGGCCGTGGAGACCTTAACAGTGAGTCCCCCCCTCCCTTGGGATTATGGGTCTCTTGTTGAGCTTAGAAGAGAGCATGTAAGTTGCGACCCTCCTCCTCCTCCTCCACTTGTTCCCACCGTCGCTCACACGCAGTTTGCCTTCCTGCTCAGGTGGCATGTAACAATTCAGCCCCTTCATCCCCCTCCAACACTCCCCCCCCCCCCCAGAGATTTGATGAATAGTCACGCTTCATTGCCACAATTCGATTCAACAAGTGATTATTTTCTGCCAGCTCGTTTTGGACATTGTAGATGCAGAGGCATGCACTAAGGAGTACCACAATGGAATTTTCCGCATTGCCCTTTACTGCGCACGTAGCCCAGCATTGATGTAATTTCTGCGAGAAATTTCCTGAACGTTTTTCGTTCATCGTAAATAATTGACTCTTATGCACGAGCAGCTAAAAAAAACCGCTCTTGTCCCCACGTAAGGAATAAATTCATTTTAATGCAGCTGATCGCCAAGGTGTGCCACCAGCCCCGCAGGATGGATTTTCACCCAACGAGCCGATTGTATTGTTTACGCGCCCGCTGGCGCGCCGCGGCTTTCGAAGCAAAAACGACGACGGGTGACTCGGTCGCTCAGCGAGGCCTCACTCGTCCTCCGCGAGGCCTGGCTCGTCCTCTCCGATTGGCACACGCAGGGAAGGGAGCAACGGTTGACGCCGCCCACCCGTCTCCTCTTCCCCCCCCCACCTTTCTGTGAGTCAAAGCAGGCCTTGATGCCATGAAGCACGTGGCAAAAGATCCGCGCAGTTTTCCCGGCACGTCTGCCGCCCTAATGCTCCCTCGCTGTGCTCGGCCTGGCTTTGATTTTATGGCTGCCTTCAAGCAGGTCTGACAGTAAATCACTTATTGTAGGTGCAGGGGTTCTTTTTTCCCCTGTCATCCACAGGAATTAGACAGAGAAGCCATATTCCGCCGGCGGGTAAAGACAAAAGTGACGCTTGGCTTAAACATCAGCAATGCGTAATCCTAATTTTACGTTTATGGCTTTGAGCGGCATGTCGATACAAGAACAAAGAGGCCTGGAGGGTTGTATATAATGGATATCGGGATTAGTAGGTGTAGTGTCTATCGGCTGCTGCGTGAACGCATCCCCATGCCTGCCGTGGTCGTGGCGATTATTTCACCAAACTTCACCATGCTGGTCATTTCAGGTTGGTGAAGGCAGAGACGTATATTATTGCATTGGATTATGCTGCACTGATGTCTACTGCTCGCCACGTAGCATTGGGCCTGTAACGATCCATCTCTTAATTCGATTAAATAGATTCTTACACTCGTGCATGATACACGCATCGAATTGTGCTTTACAATTATTTACAATTGTTGTACATGTTGTATGTTGTTGTTTATTATGACCCCTGTAGCTACTATAGGTTCTACATTCAATGCAGTGTTGCATAGAAAGAGGATTTATTCTTGAATAATATAACTGTGACGGCACCTGGGGGCTGCAAATTGTAAATGCCCAGTGGACAGATCTTAATTTTTTCACGTAGAACTTACAAGCACTAGCCTCTTCAAAGTGACAGGATGGTTGTGCTTTCGAATGTTGGGACAACGCCTTTTTCTAAACAATGTCCATAGGGATACACCTCAAGTTGTGGTGCTCTTTTTACGGTCATAAATATTTCATTTGGGGTGGGGACTTCGTGTGCTTCGAGTGAGAACGTAGCAGTGTGGGAGAACAGGGTGGGAACCCCCTACGTAAGCCACACATATACGCGACAGCTTGTAATAAGTTGTGGGATAGATCCAAAATTTAACCTGCGAGGTGTGGATCGACTCCATAAATATTTGCTTTTCTCTATGCCCTGCTCGCTGTATAGTTTTGAATTTATTTAAGAATTAACAGCGGGATTCGATAGCTAGACAGTAACGGGGCATAGTGCGCAGCGCCTGGTCTTTAAACAGACCCTTCGTGACGCGCCGTTGGTCGTGATGCAATGGCCAGCCAACCCACCGACGCTGCTGCGGCAAATTAGCAATGCCGATTTGCTTCTTTTTCGGCGTTCAGCTTGTCCGGATAGGCTTTTGTGCCAGTCGGCGGCAAAATGTGGCGAAGTCGAGCAACGGTGAAACCGCGGTGCAGATCTGCGTGTGACCGGCAAGCACGAGAAAAAGCGCAAACCGCTGAGCAAACTTTGCGTCTCGTAGTTCTAGCAGAACAGGCTCCCCCCGACGGAGATAGTGGGCCAAAGACGCAAGCTGTTCCAACAAGTGTGATAAAGACGTTTCGCATTTAAGCATTTTATTCATCACTCCTTTGTCCATCCGCCGCCGGTTAAAGGCCGTACCCCATGCCGCGGTGGTCGTGGGTCGTTTTGACCATACTTTACCAAGATGATTAAGCTGATAGTGGTAAATTGCAGGGGGGGCTGGTGGGGCGCGGGAGCCAGGTTCGGACATCACTCTCACCACTTATATTCGCCATTGGTCAGGATTGGGAAGACAGCGTGCGAACCACTGCGTCGCTGTTCTACCCTATTAGGTGTACAGTATTGAATAAGTACTGCTTCTGATGGGGGCAAATACCAGTTCGAACAAATGTGTTTACATAGCCAACTGGACTTCGCATGTTCCTGTGTTTGCTCTGACTAAGGACGTCTCATATTGCGCTGAATTGTTGGTGCGTTCCTAATGTTTTGTCAGGTGATGTTACTAAAAGATGATTCTGGCAAAGGGTTAGAGTTCTGAGTAAGCTCCACCCCTGGGGCCAAGAGTCACCTATTGACACGTCCGTCTCTTCTACAGACTTCTAGGAAATGTAGGGTAACGTGGAGGGTTGTCTCGGTCTGAGAACTAGTTTCCAAATTAATTCAGGGGTTCTTTCTGGAAAGCTCCGATCCCCGCACGGTTGGCTACGTACGGTGCGAACAAGAAGTCCCAACAGACATACACAATCCCTATTCTGAAGCAGACGGCGTGGATTTTTAAGGTCAAAACGCTCTCAGTAATAACCAGGGTGGCCGGCCAGATTCGCGGTGCAAACCCTCCGCAGCGAGCGGCTGAACGCGCGCTACCCTGGGCCCACGCCACCACCCCGCTTGGTGTTATGCCGAACAATTCCGTGATGTTGAGACGTTCGGTTCGTGGCCCTTGTATCCTGCTGCTGCTTGACTCTCAGTGCCGTGATGTTATGGCGTGCTCACAATCGGCAAGAGGGCTTTTCGTGGAAATGGGTGCAGTCGGTGATCACTCACGGGTTCCTGACCAAGTGAAAAACCTTTATTGAGTGCGCTACACCCCTCCGCTCAAGGCGTTGCAGATGGAAGCTTTACCGACGCCACATGCCGAATCGTGTACTTACTTTGAGATGAGCAGACAAGTGCGTGGGGGCATTTTACCGATGTCTCTTGTGACCCCCTGGGGCATTAAGGGTGAGGCAGGCCCAACAACAAAAAAAGACAACAGCCTTCCAACCTTTCTGCGGACGGAAGATGAAACGCCTGTGCAGCGCGGTTGGTCACACGGACCACCTTTCACTTAACACAGCCACCTGGCGGAACAGGTTCTGGTGTGAAACTCTGAAGCGCTTACGTAACAAGTGTTGCATTTTGCGGCACGTTCAATATGTAACACTGCATCCTTCCGATGACCGTGTTGCTTTGATCGTGCCCGATCTCGTCAGATTTCAAGCCTAGGATTTTGTTTGGTTAGTATTTGGATGTGCGTCTGCTTAGGAATAACAGGTGCGTTGTAAGCCTAGGCTGGAGGGGTGGCCTCGATGGAGGCGGCAGTGTGTGTAGTCTTTCATCCTGTGCCTATGGCCTGGGTACTCCAGTTTGTCCAGATTCAGTGAATATTCCTGGGTGAATAATTGTAACTAGTACTACGAGGCGTGGAATGATATCCCCCCCCCCCATCTCTACCCCCCCCCTGCCCCTCCCTGTACAATTTCAGGTAGTGATTTGTTTCAAGAACCTATATTTTTAAGATTGTGGCACATTGTCGTGCTCCTGGTGGCTGTTCAAGTCACGTGAAATCGTTCCGTACAACACGAACTTCATCCAACCGATCGTCGCACGCGCTATTCGATGCACGTATCACGAATCGTTGTTCGTAATGCTTTATACGTACGTACGTTGAACTTATTTCGCACCGTACGTAGCCAACCGTGGTAATCGGAGGTGCGGGTATACAATAACCACCGTCACAAATTCCTTACCCCAAGAAAGGAGAGGGCTTGAGTTTTTTGTGGCAACAGGCCCTTGTCAAGTTGTGTTGTACTGGCCACGACTGCCGTACTTTCCACTGAGGTGGCCAGGTGGTTTCAGTGGTCGAATGTGAATGCCTCCGGATACTGAGCATGTGTCGTACATGTGCAACAGCTCCTGTTCTGGACTGTCCCTCTGAGTGGTGGCACGGCAACTGGAAAATGACCATCATTTCCACGGCCGCGTTAAAGGTCTCCTTGTTGTTATCCCCCCACCCCCAGCCTCCAGGGTCGGTTTTATGAGGTCGGTTTGCCAATGATGACGAATATAAGATTGAATAATTATAATAAGGCATCTGACCATAACAAAAGTAATGTTTACAGTAATTTATATCCTTTGCTGGTTGCGGGTGGGAAACAAATCCTGCATTGAGTCGTGTGGGAACCCACTGTGACATGACACTATCACCTTAAAGATAGTCACCTGGGATAAACAAAGGGAGAACAACAAGTTGCCGATGCGAAAGTGGATGCAGAGTTACAAACATTAATGAACATGTTTGATTTAACGGGATTATTGCATTGAACATGTGCTAGAGATCTTCTGAAGGAGCATTGAACGGAATGTCTTCTTTGTACTCTTACCACAGTGCATAGAGATGCATGGAGAGACGATGCATGCGGGGGAATTACGATGAGAGACAGAATAAGGAACCTCGTGCATTGGATGACATATGCAGATTAGCGATGTAATTTTGGCTGTTCGGAAAGTAAGTGGGGCTCCAGCAGGACGCGTCTCTGGAGGGGGGATGATGGCCCGGTGGTTGAAACGAATGACGCAGTGGGCAGTCAAGGGAGGGAGCGTGCCCTTGGATGTTCATCGCTACGGACATGGAGCAGTGAAGTCGGCCTGTGTGGCCTGTGTGATAAAGTTGATTTAACCAGGTGAGACCTCATGAGACCAGAATAATCTGAATTTGCAGGCACTAGGTAGATTGTAGCATCACGGGACCGAGAGAGATGTTGACGGCCTTCATCCAGCAGTGGATTGATCATGGCTGATGATGGTTATTATCACCGCTAATGATTCTTCTTATCATTGTCATGTGCTGGGAATACATTTATGTATTTGGAAGTTTAACCCTAAGGGCTTCCAGGAGTGAGTGTGACCATTTTCGTGATTGAGAGAGTGCGCGCGCGCATTTGTGTGTTTTTATGGAGTGGAAAAGCCCCACAACTTGGCCCCTTCGTGTCAGCACACGTTCCATCGCCACAGCACGTGTGTCAGCACGTGCCATTGCCATGGCACGCGGCGCGAGCGTGTTGCCTCGGTGAGAAGGATCGCGGTCAGGAGCGCACGTCCGAACGTGCCCGCGAGATTAAATCAGCCCGTCGTTGATAACGCGCAGGCTTAAGAAAGTTTTGTTTGACTTACAGATGTGTATTTGTTTTCAAGGAAGTTTTTTTTTTGGCAAAGTATTTTTGGGTAGTTCCTTATATAATATCCCAGTTGTGAGCCCCTCTCCGCAGGAGACTGGTGTTTGTTTTGTTGGCTGGCCTTCCCGTGTTTTACGAGCGCGTCGAAAACGAAAGGGTGGAAAGACGTCACTGGTAACTAGAATTTCTGTGGGCAATCAAAATAAAAGGCGTCTCGGATTACCTCCAAGCGTTCAGGGAAAAGTTTCGTCGAGGGCAGCCATATTTTGTGGAGGTAAAGCGCCAGGGCTCGCTGAATGGATTGGCTTGGGCGGCTTGCCGTGGTTGCCTGCTTGAGAGGCTTGCCGCTGGATCACTGTAGAGACATGCCGTTCATCTGTTTTCTTCCATTCCTTCAACTACCTCGGAGCTGATGTGCTGTCCAGCCGGCGCGCGTTATTAATGGTTTCGCCAAGTGTACGGCAACATCTTGTTAATCCGGTCGCGTAAGTGCTCGCACATTTTTCTTTTCAGATTTATGTAGCGCTGGTTTAAGGGAAGTTGAACTACCGCGACACATTTAACTTCTGTATGAATAACACCAATACTGGCAGTTGTCAAGTTTTTACAAATGCGAAATACAATTTAAGCTGCAAAGATGGTGTTCACGAGAGGTGGGTGGCCTCTTTGACCATGGAAATGCAACAGAAGTCAAACACGTCGGTTGTCGAACCTCGCTGAAACCAGAACTGCATACATATATTTTTTTAATATTTTAAGGCACGTAGCGGGTTAAAATTCAAGATAGATTTTTTGTGGGGTTTGGCCAAGATTTGTTGCAGCACCCTGCACCGCCTGACATAGCCAAACAAATTAAAATTTCGCATGCACCCAAAAATCAATTACGAATCACAACATTGGCCGAGAGTACCTGGTTAAATTCAGGCTGGTTTTTTTTGCCTCCACAGTCATTAGACATTGAAGGCTCTCACGAGGTCACCCCTGTCGGCAGCTGTCGGCACGTTCCTCAGCATCTGAACTCCTCCGTGACTTAGCCGTCCAGAAATCTACCCCCTGTGAGATCACAACACTCGCTTGCTCTACGAGGAGGAGAATACGTCGGCTTGCTCGAATCAAAAATGTAATTCTTATACGTCGAGTAACTATAACCCCCACACGAACCGCACGACATGGGAAGGTCCTCATCCGGTGGTGGATTGACGCAAAGGGCTGTGCGTGTACATGTGTACAACGGAGGTTGTCGCCTTCTGACCGGCTGTCGCAGGAGTTGGTGGTTGGTTTATTTCTTAGTTGCATGAACTGGCACAGCAAAGAGCTGGGCAGGCTCAGGAGTGGGCACGTGACTGTGAATCGATTTGTTGAGCGAAATCAATTTTTGTGCTGACGATACGTGCTTTGAATTAAGCATTCAGAATTGACTGTTGTCAATTTATGAAAATTATATGCGAGTTTTAAGCCAGGTACCGCAGCGGTTAGTGAACGTCTTGCACTTTGAAGGTTATGAGTTCATACCCAGGTTGTGGCTCGAGTCTGCCCTTCATTTCTTTGGCATTGATAAAATGAGTACCACTTTGTTGAGTTATTGGTAGTGGTTGTCATTTCGTGATAGACTCCGCCATAGCAATGTGGAAATTTTTGCCACTGGCTCCTAGCCGCGTACGTGAGATGAGCATTCACCCCATGGTCAATTGAGCATGGAGCCGATTAGATGTTTGTACAAATTTGTTCAGGTAACAATTCTGCAAATAGAAGAAACTTGTAGAAATTATACAAAGATAAACAATACAAATGAGATGTAAAAATACGAGACTAAAATGATGGCAATCGATCAAATTGGCAAGGGTGAGGAGGCATCGTTACGTTTGGTGCCTGCTCAGAGGACTGTGTGCGAGTGAAGATTCAAAGGAGCATTTTCACCTTTGCTACCTGCTGACTGTAAATCCCCGCTTGTTAAACTAATGCCCGAGTCGCGACGCCTTTTATTTATATTTCATTAGTCGACCTTGTTTGGCGGTGAATTGTGAACATTGGCAGGCGTGACGTTTCTCCCATGAATGTCTTTCCTTGGTTTTTTATGGCCTTGCTCAGTCACTTGTAAAATGGCGCTTAGGCCTGCAGGGGCAGCCCTATTACAATGACGGATATCTGTGTGTCCCCCCCCCGCCTCAAATTGCGCCACACTTGATTATTGTAACTCTGTAAAAAAAAAAACCTCTCGATTAACGCAAAGCACACCGTCAAACTTCGTGAGAGATGGTGTCGAAGTGAACTTTTATGCG
The DNA here is from genome assembly GCF_964198595.1 of Lampetra fluviatilis. Classification (NCBI taxonomy): domain Eukaryota; kingdom Metazoa; phylum Chordata; class Hyperoartia; order Petromyzontiformes; family Petromyzontidae; genus Lampetra; species Lampetra fluviatilis. The sequence continues at coordinate 3,973,289 of NC_136317.1, read as the reverse complement.
GCCCAGGATTCTCATTTTAGGGTTCTGTCAATGATTGAAGCGTGCCGGATTGTTTTGCTTCATTGCATTATAAAGTTCAGCAAGTACGTCTCCTCTAATATGAATTTATGCTGAACATTTGTAGTGGCATTTAATTTCTGATGAAAATTCTGTGCGGACCCATATTCTCCCAGTGTGAGATGACTCTTCTTCATGGGCCAGAGGGGCCAGGCTTGCGCCGTGGGTTCCATCGTCACGTAATTTTGGGCTCTCTGAAAGCGGCTCTGGGTCTGCGTTGCGGCGCTGTCAAATTTTTGTGATGCGTCTCCGTTAGCCGTGTGACAGATGTCACCCGCCGCACAGTGATTGTCATCGTTCAGAGTCGCACTTTAATTGAAGAATGGTTTGGGATTTTTTTTATATATTACATTGGCCGTAGGGGGTCGTGTGCACAAATTATATGAGACATATGCACGTGTACAACCTTTTTGGCAATCCACTGCTGGGTTTACGGGGGTTATTTGACCAGACCACATTGATCAGTGCGGATTTGTCAATGTGGGGAGCATAAACGCGGGAACACAGAAGTACCATGCAACAATAGACTTTGCTCCTTCGTCATCTTCCGCCTAAGACAATCAGGTGCAAATAGTAGCCACTCATCAAAGTACTGTCCAGGCTTAGTTTCCGAGATCAGGCATATTCCGTCGTGAGCATAAAAAAACAATCAATTTTAATTGATGCACCATTAAATGTGTAGTCTCTGTCATTTGAGAACGTGGAGCCTTGAGCCAGCACCGCATCCCTTTAAGAGCCCTACCCTGAAGTGATTGTAAAAGGGGGTCGCAACGCCACAGGTGATGGATAGTTTTTCATCGTGGTGACATTATGCAATGTGCCTCCGTTGGCACTGTGTACCAGCACAGGCTCATCGCAGCTAAAACTCTCCTGCCTCACTAATCGGTAATTGAACATTGCCGTTGTCATTATCCTCTTGATTTTAAGAAGTATCTGGTTAGGTTTCAGTATGAGTCGTGGCTTGTAGCAGTCGGGCCAACAGGACCCCGTTCGGGTATGCCGCACCCAGACTCGTATTTCCACGTTGGCCACACGGGCAGAGCGTGTGCTGAGCCCGTGATCATTCACAGTTCGAGCGAAGCTTGTCTAGAGGATTGGACATCCGATGCCTTGGAATCATAGGGACCACGGCCTTGAGATTCAATATTACCCCCGGTGGATTCATGAATCGTGAAAGCGAACCGGCGCCATCAACTGAGTGGCGAGAGCCGAGAGTTTGAAACTTGCGTCATTGGGGAGCTGCAAGCAAAGGAGTGTTGATGAATCAGAATCTTAATTTCGACTGGAGTAATCCGATGAGCTATGAAGCTCTTTATTCACTGATGTCCAGTCAGGGCAGGGTCAGCAGATTACAGCAACAAACAATGCAGAGAAACGAATGAAGTGCAAACTATATAAAAGGTCATCGAGTCACTAAATAACTAACTATATATGCATAATTTTAATATCAAATAAAGAATGTGTCTCGCAGTGGATAGGGAATCGTAGGTGATTCCGATGAAAGAGTAATGTTAATGAAATGTCCATCTCGCTAGCGTGTGCAGTGCTGCAGAAGAATTTCAGCCAAATTATTCGCTCAAAAGAGGTATTTAGGGTTTGCATATAATCGGTTATATTTACATGATTAAAGGGGCAATTTCAGAGTTTCCGCACTGAAGTGAAGCTGTTTTAATAATGCATCGTAATGGCACGACGGGAGCATGGATAGGTGTGCATACAAAGCCACTTCCAAAATTAACCAACCTTACTTTGGCAAACACCCTGTTTAAAATTATGGTTATTTCACTTGGCTCCTGTCAGCAGAGAAATACAGCTTGAATTCAGATTTCCTGAAGCCCTTTGATCAGATCGGTTTTAGTGAATGTTTGCCAAATTAGATAATTACACCCAAAGATGTAAAAACAACGGTAAATCATTTGAATTCATGGCCTCCTGCCGTCTGGCGCAACTCCCTTGCTCGGGGCCCCGGTAGCCATAGCAGGAATACTTGGCTCTGCGTCAGACTGTCTTGAGAAATGAGCGCGCTCCTTGCCCTGTGGGGTGCTGAGAAAATCCCTGCCCCAGAGTCCCCGGGGGTGGTGGTCAATGCAGTCGAGGTTCTGAGCAGCTGCTGTGTCTGGAGAATGCATGTGGGTGGCTATCTCAGAAGACATTGAGCAGCTGTGTCTGGAGGCTGTTGGTGGAGATGCTCGGAGTCCGGTGGAGAGTTGGGTGGTTCTCATGAGACACTGTGGAGGGCTTTGGCTTGATGTTTCATGAGTCACTGTGGAGTTTTTGGAGGCTGTGGGTGGCTGTCTTCGTGTACCCTTTGGGGCCAGCGACAGTAGCAGCGGGAGCTTGTGGGAGTGCTTGGCTGTATCTTGAGACTGCGGGTTGGCAATCTCAAGAAACGCCAGAGGTCTGTGTCAGAAGTGCTGTTGCTAGCGTCTCGGCAAACACCATTGCCGAGATCCCACAGGTGGCATTGCCATCGGTGATATTGCCATCGGTGATACGTGCGAGAATACCTTTGGTAGCCATGTAACAATTTCGAAACGTGGCCAGTGCGGTGAAGCTGTGTGTGGGGTTTTGTCGGTAAGCATGCTTTTCCTGAGAAGAGGGTTATCTGTGCTGGTAGCTGCCTGTGCTCTGCTGTCTCTCGGCAAATGTCACTGACTGCGGAGTGTGGGTGGGCCGCTTGCAGGGCAGTCTGACCGTATTCCATGGTTCTGCCAGAAAACGGTGTGGTGATGTGTTGCCCTGGCTCCGAGTCGGGTTCCCCCGACTGCCGTGTGTGCCATGGAAATGGGTCGCTGGGCACACACAAGCACGCAGGCACAGCACTTGCCCAGCGCAGCCCATAGTGGGCTGCAGCGGCCGCAGCAGCAGCAGCAGCATCATCGCTCTGCCAGCACCACTGCGTGTAAAATAACAAAATAGCTAACATAATTGCACTTGTGTCTTTACTGTGATTATACTTTACGTTTGAAAGGAACACGAATAGACACACTCGTGTGTGCATTAGTTGGCGCACGTATTGCCGCGGCACACCAGAGTTGCGGGTTTCTTTACATTCCTTGGGCACAATAGACATTAAAATCTGTGCCCCAGACACGTAATTTGGATTCAAATATGCCCTTTTTGCCATAATCGTACCCATAAACCCAGTCTCCCCGTGGGCTTGGATAATTATAATCAAGGTTATGCTCTTAAGCCTTGCCGTGGTATTTTTCTATGCAGACGTTTTTAAATTGTTCCGGCGGCAGTAGGCCAGGGTGTGGCTCTCACTCGTTAACGTTTGCGCCTGCATCGGCCGGTGCTCGGCATGACGTCGCCCCTCCCCCCACCCCGCCCCCCCACCCACCCGCTGGCATTACGAGCCTGCGCACTGAGTTGATGGGCCTTTGTGCAAGCCTCACCGCTCTACTTTTCCTCGTCCATTGGCTCAGGAACACCGTCGGTGACGGGCGAGATGACACGAGAGATCGTTACCAAGGGAGGTGCCTTTTGAGCTGGGATTTGCAACATTCTTATTACTTAGCGGATGTTCCCGTTGTGGGAATTTTTGCCCAATCCCTGCGGCCCCTTGCGTATTGTAACGTGAGCGAGTCTCATTCCTTGCTTCGTTGTTGCCCCCCCCCACCGATGTGCTGCGAGTGAATGATCGCAGTAAGGTTAGAGTGTCGAGGTCCCTGTCTGCAGTTGAATGGTGTTCGGAGCGAGCGCATGCGTGCGCCTCGTTCAGACCCAAGGTGGTATCCGACACGTGTCATAGCGAACGAGTGTTGGCCCTGTGACCACGTACACTGCCCCTCAGCGGATGACTGTACTTGGGCGCCTGGCGCAATCTGCAGCGTCTGGGTTTTGCTCTTCCGCATTTAAATCCCTGCGATGATGCGGGCTAAAGCTGCACCGAGCGAAGCAGGGATCGCACGTTTAATCTTAGATTATGACACCCCCGGTGACGTCCTCTGCGAAAAATGCTGCAATTAAAATATTGCCCGGCGCTTTGCTGTGTGTGTGGGGGTAGGGGGCGGTGAGAGCAGATGTTTAGAGTGAGGAAAGAAAGCCGTTGTGCTGCTCGTTGAGACTTGTGTTCATGTGTTTGAGCTCATCGGTGAGAGGCACCGTAGCAGTTTTTTTCCCAACTCATGCTAACAACGCAGCGGTGAATCAGCTTTAATTAACTAAACCTCTGAATGCAGGCAATCATGGCTGGATCACATCCCGTCCGATTATGAAACAGGGCTTTTGTAAATCATGGAAATTTTATTTTAAACTCACAGGTGTTTGTGGGAAGTGCGTCGTCGGATTATTGCCCGACTTTCTTGCTGTAGGCCGTGTTGAGCCCGTGGGGCAAAATGCACAGCAGAGTGCCTTGAAGGGACCAAGCGCTTGAACTGCACTACCAGCTTCCAGAATTGGAATCCGAGGCTTCCCATCTGCAGAGGTGATCATGTGTCTCACCGGAGCCTCACCTCTTTCTAAATAGTGGGATGGCACGCGTGACATTGCAGTAGGCACTGCCGTGCCCTAGAATGGAGATGGGACGTGGCCACCCTTACCGCCCTGCCGTGTGGACGTGGTGCCACCCGCCGCAAGTCGCGTTGGGGCATCGGTGTCGCTGTGATGTTCGCAACCTGCGGGGCTGTTCCGCAGTCACCTCGCCCGGTTCACGTGAAACTTATTTTTGCTTTCTTACCACCTACGGTAATCTGATTGCGATAACGTCGCCATGCCATGAGATGAAAACATTTACATTCTGAACTGTCTCAGAAAGCGGTGGAAAGTCACACATCGTTACAAAGCGGTCTCTGAAAAGATGACTTCGTGCAGAACTACTTCTGGGGTTCCTGGAGGCGTCGCTCATCCACACGAGGTGTGGATGAGTGACATTTGCAAGAAAATCAACTGCGATATCATTGTTTTTTGTTTAGCGATCGTTGGATAGGCTGAGACCATAAACCCAATTTATTTACTGGCATTTGGGCTGCATTTGAATCGAGGATTTCAGAGGTGCCGAAGTTAAAGATGGTATTTGACCCCTGGGCCACCCGACTGCTCAACTTGCAAACGAGAAAATGACGGACTGGATGAAGCAGCCTCTACCGGCAGGAGGGAAACTGGAAAAAGGGGCTGAAAGATTTAGCACCGCGGAAACTCTACGGTTTAATAATAAAAAAGCACACTTAAATGTAGATGCCAACTTTGAAAGTGTACTGCGTCGTGCTTTTATTTTGAACAAAGGGGACCAGTCGGTCTGGTTTGAATTTTTGTGCTGGTCGGAGTTTGCACCGTGCATCCAAGAGATGATTTTGATGTTCTGTAAGTGAAGTGTGCCATGCACACCAGGTGCATTTATAAAAAAAAACAATCCAGCTGATTGTTCTGATTGTAGAATCTCATGAAAAGCTCTACAATCAGACCAAGACGACGGTGGCGTTTTCATCAGTCTATAGCAGTCCTTGAAACACTGATGAAAGGGTGCCACGGTAGGTGATTTCCTGCTCAAATGAGCCTTGAGGAGGTTCTCAATTCCCCTTCACAGCCCTCAGACAGTGGTGGAAGTTCTACATTCCTATAGCAGGGGCGAGTGTTATCTATTGAACAAGCACTCTTGACTTCCCCACAAATTGGTACTCTTTTTATTTCCCGTCCAGGATTTTGATCCTCGCAACCTTCCGATTGCGAGCAGCTCCCTCCACCACTGAGCCACTTGGCCGGATACACTTCCATTTGCTGGGTATTGTTATGTTTATACAAACAAACATCGCCCTTATTGCCTTGCCAGGCTATTGGGGCAACTCCTGTTAATGAGCACCTCTGAAGGCCGTCACGGTATAAGAGGGTGTGGGTGGCCAGCACCACGTCCGACCGCCTTTGTCTAGTGGCGATGTTTATACAGTACACCAGGTACTCATTTGAGGCTGAGTCGACCTTGGTGAGGCTCAAGATTGGTTCACATAAAAGTCACTGATGTTGGCTGTGAGCGTAAATCAAACTCTGCACCAGATTTGTAGTGTGTGTCTTGCTAACCACAACACTAGTGCTCCCTGCACTATATACACACACAAACGTATAGCATGTGTTTATTTCTGCAAGAGTAGATGTCCGAAGAGAATGAGAGTTGGTCTCGTCATGTTTCAGACCCAATAGATCTCTTAGGCATGGGCGGCTTGAACTGTAACCTTTTGGCTGGCTCATTGAAAAATACCATGACCACGTTGATGTGCTTATGAGCAACCCGGGTGACTGATGGGCCAACCTGTGGCTTAACCGCTGCCTTGGTTCCGCGCTCCAGATATAAATACAGGCGTCAATTAATGGAAACGCGGCTGTTGATGGAGGTTCAGTACAACCATAGCTGTTGTCCGAAAGGAATTACGGTCACAGTGGTGTTACTTGTTTGTACGTGTGCATTGTTCACTGATTTTTTTAAAGTAAAAAATCTGGAGCTCGGAGGTCATGGAAAGCGGCCATAATTAAACGCGTGAGAGGGATGGATGAGTCATGTGCGTGCCTCGCATTGCTGCCATTAAGGAATGCTGCATTCTTGGGTCTCGGGTCACGCAGGCCTTGAGGCCACGCAGGCCTTGGGGGCCCATAGGCCTTGGGGCCCACTCCTCCGCCCGCCGCTCGCATGCGGGGAAGCAGCTTCAATGACACCGAAGGGGCGGTTTGGGTGAGAAACTTTATCCGGGTAGTACGCGTGGGGAGCAAGCTTTGTGAGTTGATCCTCCAAAACAAACTACAAGTTACAGACTCCAATGCTGCATAAAGTGGCGCTGTACGTTTAATTGCAGAATATACAGCCGGATTTGCTGATTGCTATTCTCAATGGTCTAAACCTGGCGATCAGATGTCGTCATTGTTTTCAAATGTTCGCGTGGAAATCTGAAGGAATGAAATAAGGCTCCCACCATCACCGACGATGGAGGCGTGTGATGGAAGGTTGGGGCGTGTAATGGAAGGTTGGGCAAGCACGGCAATGCTTGGCTGGAGGCAGATGTGTAATCGCAGCGGTAATAAGTGGGTAACATTACAGCTCAGACCTCCGCCAAAATACTGCTTCACCGTTCTTCGCTCTGCACCACTCCTGCAGACCTCATTTTAGCCTTGCAGGTTTAACTGTCGCCGGCTTTGACGTTATGTGAAAATGTGGCTGGGTGGCTCAGGAATTGGAGCGCTGAGGTGACACCGCTGAGAATCCTGGATTTGAATCCCAAGTTTCGGACGCTGGTGTGTTTAGTTTGTCGTCCTTCCCCCGAACCTCCGATTGGCAAGGTTGGCTACGTACGGTACCAAAGAAAGTTGAACATACATGCATCAAATCGGGTATGCAAGTACGGCAAGTTCATGATTAATCATGAGTATGTTTTGTGCCGTGACTAATCACGCAAGGCTTTCACAAAGGTGCAAAGTTTCACATCGTCTGCGGTAGTTTTGCAGTTGGGGTTGACGTTGCTATGTTCACGGACGACACAAATCAAACCATCACTTCACATTTGTATTCCGGAATTAATTGGCTGTGTCGGGTGGAGGAGGGTTTACGACACTAATTTTTTATTATGCAATTTGACCGAAAACTCTATTATGAATCATGATATTGCTTGTGAAAGCCGACGTGGTGAATTTAGCAATGATATTGATATCTTGGGGTTTAGTAAATTCCAATGAGCTCCGTTATTCAACTGGAGCATTATGAGTAAAACATAATTGAAATTATGTAGGTTTATTACATTTTTGCGTGAAAAGACAATATTGTCAGTTCATTCATTATAACCCTATTGGCGTAGCGTGGTTGGCAAGGACGATGATGCAAGGAATGAAGTGGGATCCCGTGTCCAACCTTCCCGTTTCTTCGTATCCCAGCGCCCAAGTCCCTTCGGCCCGTGGTGCAGCCGCACAGCTTTAGCGCTTCATTGCTATGCCACCGCATTCCCAATGATCGGCCACAACGTCGTGTAATATATTTCGTGCGAGTTTTATGTTTTTCTCTGAAAAGGACCCCACAGTGTCGATGCGACGGCCCTTTGTGTAAAACATCAGGAACCCCAGTAGCTTTTGTCTAATTGGTTTGACTATTAAGTGAGGCTTTTAAATTTTAAACTGCTGTAGTTTGCCTGCTCAGACATTACCACCGAAAGATAATAGTCCAGCAGGCCCCTAAGCCGATTGACTGAAAAACATGTTTTTGTTATGCAGAGAGACGGATTATTTCTGCCGATTTAATTTAGGTTCCTACTTTGTTACATTGAGTGCGCGGCATCCTACGTGGGTCACACACTGGCGTGCTTAATTATTGCAGGCGACGTCCCAATCTCCCGGCCGCTCGGAATAGGACAGCTCCCACTAACCCCCACCCGCTTGTAAAACCTCATGAGACTCTCCATTGCCGCCACGGCGTAGATGGGCAAAACAACAATAATCCAAGAACAGAAACTGTATCGTAATACTCGGAACTCGCCCCGAAAATAACACCCAAGCGTGGCAAGTGGATTCACGCGCCCAACAGTGGCACGTTTCTTCGCCGCGTGCAATCGCCCCCTTTGTGCGTCGCCGCCCCGCGCCCCCCCCAATGCGGCGGGCGTACATCGTGGCCTCTGGGTGCCCGTGCCGCTACCCAAGCCCTCGGTGTTTAAAACCGCGGCGCCGGCGCGCACAAAGCGGCGCGTTCTGCGCGCGCGCTCCCTCCCCCCGCGTGGGCGTCCATGCCCGAAACCATGTGACGATGCGCAGGGCACCGTGGAATGCACTCGTGGGCAAGCTGGGCCCCCCCCGGCCCCTCTCCGGCCCTTCTCCGGCCCTTCTCCACCCCCCCCCCTTGACCGCCCCCCCCCCAGTGCCTTACATGAGCTTCGGTCGCCTCCAAATCCACCCGAACCCACGCTTCTGTGGACCCAACCATCACAGTGACGATTCTCGGCCATGGCTGACATTACATAAACGCGCCTTTTACATAATTTCTTTGGCTACTCTACATTTCCACATGATAGAGACACTTTTGTTGAGCTGTCGTTTGTGGTCAGGTCGCTTCTGAAAACTAACTACATAGCTCAGTGGGCCTTACCTGGTAAAATATAAAATAGTTTAGTTTGTTTGGTTCAGTGATTAGCTTACCTTTCCTATACTTTTAACTCCGATTGTTTTTTTGTATTGTTTGTTGTTGTAACTTTCTGACCCATCCCCCCCCCTTTCTCCTGAACAATTGTGAAAAAGAGCTTCATAGCTCATAGGATTTGTCCAGGATAAATAAAGATTCTGATTGATTGGCGAGTGAAATCCACACCCTCCTTGGGCCCCTTTTGCCGTTCATCAACAAGCAGCAGCGCTGAACAGCATGGAAAAGTCTGGCCACTATAACCCTGGGACTGACACAAGCATGGTTGAGGTCATTGTCCACCGGTGGATTGTCAACGGTTGGGAATTATTTATGATTAGTTGCTGCTTTAGCCATCGCGTTCAATTATTAAGCACGATTAAATATAGATATTTAAAAAAAAAAGAGTGTTGTGAAATAGAGGGATTGTATGTTGTATATTTGTGAATGTTTATATGCTGTAGTTTTTTTTTTACTCTGAATTTTTATTTTTGCTTTGACCACAAAATGTGTGTTTGTGTGTGTTTGCCCCTGGGCTGTTGGCCCGGTGAGTTCCCACCTGGTTAAACAAAGGATTCATTGCCTCCTCCTGGAGAGCTCTTGTGTCACAAACTCTTTCTCGTTCCTCTGGGTTGCACTGTATACATTTCCTCCCTTATGAATTCGATGCTTTGGAGGCGAGGGTTGGTGGGTCACGACGAGACTTGTAAAACTTTAAAATCTTCTAGGCCTCTCGCGACGTTCCCAGACAATGGACGGCATCTGCGTGCAGACTTGTCAGTCCCACCGAATGTCGTCAGATCTCAAAAGCTAAGCAATTGTGAGCCTGGTTATTACTTGGATGAGGCACTGCCTGCAAATATCAGGTGTTTAATACTTGGGCATTGTGGTGACCAGGAGAGATGGTGTGTGTTGGTTGTTCCCCCCCCCCTGTGTGTGTTCTTTGGGTACCCTGTTTTTGTCCCACATGCAGGACACTAATTGAAGAAAAATTGGCCAAAACATTACAACGCAGGATCCGCCTGAAAAAAAAAAATCCTCGACCTATCGAGACTTTGCTACGGTCCTGACCACGAGCCGTGGCCCATGTTTACCAATGAAGACCTTCAATAGACAACATTACACACTGTCACGTGTAGCCCAGTGGTCTCGCGCACATCGCTCGCATTAGCGGTGTGTGTTTGCCGACGGGCTTGCACTTTGCATAGCACAGTGTCTCTCGCGAGCAAGTTCCACGAGGGTCGTTTCTTTTCTGTTTGCTACGAAGCAATGGCACGCGCTCGAGTCGAACTCCCAAAGGATTTCCTCGCGCTCAAATTGGTAAAAGTGTCATCGAAGCTTCGGGTCAGCGCCGCGAGTGTTGCGGGAATGTGGAATCTGCCCGCGCCCGCCCGCTGCGTGGTTCTCCTATTGGCGGGGTCCGGCAGGTGGTTCTCGTGACGAAGGCGTCACACCCCCCCAGCCTCAGCCAGTGCGGTGCTGGGGGTTGGGGGGCGTGGATTCGACGATTTAAAAAAATAATCGGTGCTGAGACACTTGTTTTTATTATTTACACACATGAACGTGTTTGCGAGAATCGGGTCTATTTGATTCGAAATGTTGTAATTAGTTCAGCCACTAGGGGGTCGCTACAGTGCACTTTGATGTTGAAAAGGAATCGGATGTTGTATTGGATCGTGACCCCCGTATCTTGACAATTAACTAAATGGCAAGTCGGGTAAGTAGTTGCAGGCCCACTTGTGATGTTTAAGGCTTTTATTTGGAGTTGTATTCTGGCTATGGTGAGAAAATGTTGGTCATTTAAAGAGTGACCAATGTACGAGGTGACCAGGTGGCCTCAAGAGGTGACTGCTAACGTCCTGTGATGAAACCAGCTTCTCAAGCGTAGAGCATTCATGATCTTATCCTGTTCACGTCACTTCGTTTTGCCAACTTACAATTCTGAAATCTCATTATCAATTTGACCTTCGCGCAGCACACAACTCTCAGCCACAGAGAAGGTGGTAAAGTGCTGCCTCCCCCTAAGACCTGACCCAGAGGTCACTTGGAGGGACCTCGGTGGTAGCTCTTTGATATCCACCTCCATGGGTCATTCTTCTCCAACACCGTTGCGTCAAAAGGGATCCGAATCGATAGTCCGGTCGTGTCGTGACGCCGATAGCACGACGCACCAAAAACCCCAAACGATCGTTTGCTCGCCATGAGCGCCGCCACAGGGGGCACGCGCGCGTGCAGTCCCAACGTCCCTTGCGGTATTCGACGAATTTTGCGCTTACGACGTGCGATTGGACGGTCACGGGCGCGTGCGTCCTCGCGCATTAGTCTGAGAGCGCGCGCCACGGGGATTACGGTGACAATGAGGTTAATGGGTTGTCACCCCAGCACTATCCTGGTGGGTCTGTTTCATTCAGCCTTGGTATATTTACATAACAGGTGAGACCCCCCCACCCTCCATCGAGATGGAAACTCTTTCTCTTTCACACAAGTCGGGCACAGGTCAAGAACAGGTCAGCCTAGATCACACGGCGTTCAGGTCTTTTTTCCCCGGCAAATTATACATGAATCCTAAATCGAATAGAATACCGTGGCGGCATAACCAACGGACGCGTTGAGCGGCCGTCAAATTGCGCGTTCCATTACGGAACGACAAACTCCTCCAGTGGAGAAAGACACGTGCTCAGCCACGTTCTAGTACAGCCTATACTGCTCCATGCAACCCGAAGCGCGTGTCGTGTTGTTTGTGTGCGTGGGGAGCGGTAGTGTCACGGTTAGTGCGCTGTGCTACGAACCTGGCGGCCAACACCAGTGACGATTATCTGAACCGGTCCTGGGCCTCCCCTAGGTCCACTCAGCCTCAAGTACTTGGTGTAATGTGTAAACATCGCCACTGGGGAGACAAAGGCGGCCGGGCGTTGTGTTGGCCACCCACCTCCTTTGTGTGCCGTGCCGGCATTTATTATTGCTCGCTAACAGCACTTTCCCCTTACAGTCTGTAAAGGCTATACGGGGGTCTTTGTCTTTGTTTTTGTGTGTGTGTGCCTGCGTTCTGCACACGACGTGGTGGAGGGGGTGGGGAGGTTATTTTTAATCCAGTTTTTTTATGCTCATTTGTCTTCGTCATCGTTTAGGGGAACGTTGATTGCGTCAGCGAGCGATGCGTTGGCCACGTTTTCTTCTGATGCTTCGTGGAGAGCCGCCACGAATGTCATGCCTGCGCGATTGTTTCTTTCACTGCGGAAATGTTTTCCTGTGTTTATAAAGCCCCGATTAGGATCTCACCACTCCTCATATTATAGCATTTTTTTTATTGCAGACGAGATACACATCAGCGTTGGTTAAACTTTGTAAACTGAAACAGAACGCCCTTAAACGGACGACGCCAACACTGCTGCCAAATCAAGATCCTACACGGGCACTGTTGGATCTGTCCTGGATGCCTCCCAAACCTCTTGAGTTTTGTTGTCGACTGCTGCGAGGGAGGGGGGGGCACTTAGATTTGCCACACTGCTGTCACCTGTACCTCTTGCGCCACCTGCACAAGCAGGGGAGGCCTTGCTGCCCAACTCTGGACTATCGGTGAGAAAGAGCCTTGTAGCTCATCGGATTCCTCCAGTATAAACAAATGTTGCGATGCTGAACTCGCCCGTGCGAGTCTGTGCCACTCGCAGGGCTTACAACCATCCATTCGGCCCTGCAAAGCATTCACCGAATTGTCACGATTTGGGACCACGATTTGATTCGGAAACCCAATTAAATTTTCGTCTTTTATTTCTCCCTCGCTTGTGCCGCACGCGTTGTACTCGCTGAAATTATAATAACAGTATTTAATAAGCATGATTAAGTAATCGTTTCTTACATACGCAATTCAATGCATGTATCCTGAACTTAAGAACATACCGTAATCAATTAATAGTTGCATCATTCCACGTACTCTCCCACCCACATCAGCGAGCTTTTTGCGCACTTACCATCTTGCCATGCAACTGTGGTCCATCTGCTCTGGCCACGCAGTTACAACTGCAGTTGCGTCTTTGCCGTCTCTGTCGGCGCGCCCTGTGTTTTTAGTTTACACAGCGTTAGGTAAACCATCTACGTAACAATCGGCTTCATAAAAAAACCCGGTAAAACCTATCAAATGTTATAAGCTGAAAAACGTGAAATATGTCCCTACAATTTTCGTAAGCTTGCTTCATTTATCACGAGAGAGTCTGACGCCTCACGAATCTCACCTGCTGTAGGCTGAGGATAAACCTTTGTATTTATTACACCCCTTTGTCCTTCCACTGATGTATGAGGATCTTCCGACACTTGTCAGGCATGTATTAGCCAACCTCGCTAATTGTAGGCGTGGGGGGGGGGGTTATTTAACCATACTTGGTCCGATGTGCGTTGGCGAAGGAGGGAGAGAGGCCTAAGACTGTTTCAGCGCTCATTTGGCGCTGTTAGCTTTGGAATCAAACTCGGGTTGCTGTATGCTCTTGCTACTATATCACTGCTCCCACGTTGCACATGCCAGAGCATCTCAAATTAAAAACAACCACAGTACGCAATTGCAGGCAACTCCCACTTTCCAAATCAACCCTGCCGGTGTTTGCGTATTGCTGCACCACTGGTTACTCCACCAACACACTGCAAATTAGTTATCCTTGTTCAAATACTTTCCGTAGACGCATTTGCAGCCTCCTTGCAAGTTCCCCGCACTTTAAAAAACAAAAATCTTCACTGCCAACGTGTGGTGCGTGATAACCTCTGTGATCACCTTGGCTATAAACTGTTCAACAAGCACGTGAAGTTTCGTTGGCGATGAAAGCTCTTGAAGTTAAGGTCAAAAGCACAATCCGAGTGATGTCACTTCGGTGACGTTGTTGTTTGAGGAAGCGTGTGGGTGACGCCGCAGTGATGTGACCAGAGTTGTTTTCAAGTCCTTGTTTTCCATTGTAAGTGCGTTTAAATTCATGCCGCACAGCGTGATATATCTGAAAGGGGGTGGAAAAAAATACTTCAAAACTCCGAAATGATAAGACCGATTCAAGGTGCGAGATGTTCATTCAGTCCTGTCGTCGCTCTCTGGAGCAGGAGCCATGGATCAGGGAAGCCAGAGGGACACTACTTGTGTGCTGCTGCTGCTAAATAAGAGCTTCAGGTTGTGCTTTGTCTTTCCTTCATATTAAGTGCACTCCTTGGTACCTTTTCCCTGATTTCATCAACACTTGCTCTTCTGTTTGACCATCTCCCGTCTTTTATGATTTGTCATTTTACATTTTCCCTGTCTTTCTGTCCTTGTTTGCTCTCCCTCTCTCTTTCTCTTCCTCTTTTTGTTCGTCTCTTTCCATCGCCTCCCAAAATGCACTGGGTCTGGGGGTCACGGGGTCGCTCTGGTGTTCCCAGGACCCCGTCCGCCGTGTTCTATCAGACCTTGTCTGCGAACCTCCCGCGCCACGACCACCGGGGACGCTCCGATAGGTACGCTGCAGCCGTGCCCACTGCTCCGACGGGCATGAATCCTCACGGTTGTGTGCGCAGAGCAGGGCATCGATTCCCACTCACTGTTTTTTTTCTTCTTGGTTCTTTCGGTAACGTCACGTAGAAGGGAAATAATCAAATAATAAAAATAAAACATTATAAAATAATTCTCACGACGTTTCGGCCACAACGCAAGCGGCCGTCCTCCAGTGAAGACCAGGTCTGTCGGGGAGACAGCGTCTGAATGAAACACCACCACGCTTGGAGCGTATATTTAAGCTGGGTTGGAAGGGGGGAAGGGCGCCTTGACAAAAGAATTTGCATATCAAGAGGAATTTAGCATATTTATGGGAAATGCAGGTATGTGATTAGTACTACTTGTGAAATGCGTAGGAGGTGGGCTGTTTTCTGCGTCGCTCCTAGGCTGGAGTAGGGGGGCGGGGGGCACGTGACCAGTCGTCATGCAGCCACACTGAGCGGTATACTGGATGTGGTGTGCCAGGTACGGCAAGTGTTTTCTGGGTCACCGACCGGGACAGGCCTTGCTGAAATTACGCCTCGGTACAGAGATTCCGGAGACCTGGGCTTCAACTGGCACCCGTAGTAACGTCAGTGGTACGTAGTTATTCGAGCCCTTCCACTTAAGTAAATTCAGCCTTAAACGAGTACGTGGTGCAATGTTTGTGACGTCAGCACTGGGGACATAGAAGCGCCTGTGTGTGGTGCTGGCCACACGACTCCCCATGTTCTATCAGCAGACATGATCCATCCACTGTTGGATGAACACCTTGACAAATCGTTGCCGTCGCCACATGCATTCCTGCAGTTTAAGAATCCACCCCTGCTATTTAATAATCCATCCCTGCTATTTAACAATCCACCTCAATCCACACCTGCTATTTAACAATCCACCCCTGCTATTTCTACAAATTAACAATCCACCCCTGCAATTTAACAATCCACCGAGCACCCAAGCCGATTCATTCCTCCATCCCTAGCGGTTGGCTTCCAATTAGCCAATTATTGTTGTTATCATTGTTATTACTAATATGAGTGTTTGCCCGGGCGAGCGGCACTGATTCTCAACCCGATTTATCAGAAGGGTTCTGCCAAGTTATTGCAGGAGAAGGTGGTCTTGCTATGAGTAACCCGCAGTTAATTTGTCAGCATTGGGAAGTTACGCCAATGCCATTTACCTTGTATGTGTGTTTTTTTGTAGCTTTTTCTCTTATATTTTTGAAATAAGAAATTGAAAGTCATTGGGAACAAAATTACGAATAACGTAGAGGCATACCAACCACACGAGCAAGCAGGGTTTAGGAAAGGTTGCTTATGAAGTTGGGCTGGCCCTTAATAGGTGCTCGCAAACAGCACTTGTCCCAGGAGGCGACATTGGAATCTGTGTGTGTGTGTGCGCGAGTGAGCAAAGACAAAATATCCTGTATAGCCATAACGGACTTTTAGAGCAAATGCTGTGAGCAAGTAGCACCTATGAAGGCCGGCACGGAACACGAAGCGGTGGTTGGCCAGCACCACGTCCGGACGTCTTTGTCTTCCTAGCAGTGATATTTACACACCGCGCCAAGTCGACCTAGAGGAGGCTCGGGGCCAATTCAAATATTCGCCGCTGTTATTGGTCATGAGCGGGAACTGAACTTGGGTCGCCGGGTTCGTAGCGCAGCGCGCTAGCCGCGCTACCCTACCGCTCCAACCAGTGAGCATGTGCACACGCACAGACATTCGCGAGTGTTTGCTTTGCTAAGTGGTGCCAAAAAAAATTGAAACGGCCGGGCATGGAGTGGGCGCGCAACGCAAGTGTTTGCCCGCACAACGGCAGTAACGGTGCGTGCAGGTGTGAGCGAGGAATTTCACATTTCTTTCTTCCGGTGGGGGTGTTCCCGGGGGGTTGCGTTCGGTGGTCGCGGTGGCGCCGAAGCCAAGCACCGGCGGGGAGGGGTGGTGATGTTGTGTGCGCTCGTTAAATTTTCCCACGGCGCTTGCTATAAAAACGGGGTGGGGGGGGGGTGATGAGCTTTTTCTGCGCGCCTGCGCCATGCCAAAACCAACGTCGGGCGTCCGTTTATTATGCCAACAGCCAGCCCTCGTGAAAGCACCTCCAGCGTTCCTGTTATCTTACCTGCAACTGGTGTTATACGAGTAAATGTTGGCACCCGCGTATCCTCTCGGGAAAGAGTTCTTCAGCCGGCTGCCCCACGGACCAGATGTGGCCTGTTCAAGGGGCTCTTGGAGAGGCTCTGAATCGGTCCACTGCCGAATGAGAGGGGCTCTCCGTGGGTCATGATAGTTCTTTCACCATACTTCACCACACTGGTCAGTGCGGGTTGGTGAAGGAACAAAGCATCGATGACGTATAGAACAATGGATTTTCTTCCAATTCCGTCCACAAGCCACTCCCCACGGCCATTTGTGCTGCCCCCTAATCAGGTCCAGGCTTACTTTTTTTTCCCCTCTGGCTATGACTGACCTGCCGCTTTCTATTAAATAAATATGCCTCCAGTTTTCTGCGCAGCATCTTCAGCCGCGTTTGCATGTAGACGCCATATAAACCCACGTTGTATTGTCGGTGACACTGTGTTGAAAAGAACGTGTCTGGAGCCTGGACTTGAAGAGGGGAAAGGGACATGTTTGTAACATACAATAGTTATTGGCTTGGTGCGGCAACGCGCTTTCGTCATTGGCAAGATGCCCGTTTTCTCGCCACCAGAGGCGAACCGTTGTTTGCCCAGTCGCCGCAAACATGTTGCGCAAAATAAACCTCGCTTCCGTGCACCTCGCTTAAACGAATTCAGGGTGCGAATAAAATTCGACAAAGCGCGCATTACGACGGCGGCGGCACGCTGACGCACGAGGGCCATGTGGAGCGAGCGAGATGACCCAACTGGAAAAACGCAGAAAACATCGCCCGCTTGCCCGCCCGCGCGCACACGGCCCCCTTTCACCGCGCGTCGCATTCTTCAAGTGGATTGCCCTGTAGAGTGGCGCGGGGCGAGCGCCGTCGTCGTGAATGCGCACTCCCAAGAGGCGCACGCCGGGGCTGGAATGCCAAACCCCCCCCCCCCCTCCAACCGCTCGAGTCCCCTGTTGCTGCTGAGTGCGAGACGCTTCAGAAATGTACTCGCGCGCTGCGTGCGTGTTGCACACGCAGCGACTCGCCCGTCACCCGCTCCGCGGGCAAGTCTGATGGATCGTCACAATTCGCGCTCGCTATTCGATCCGAGAAACACCCGGCAGAGTACGTTTGCGTACAGTACGGCATGCAACGAACGGGCCTAACGTTATAAGTACCCCAGGTATACCATGGGAACCTCATTTGCCAGTAAAAATATGAGAATTTTTTTTTTTACCCTTCTATCTGGCAACAAAACTGACACCTTTTTACAAGGAGTCATGTTTGCATAGACCACAATACCTGCAGTCATAATGCAAACAGGTATTGTGGTCTATGCAAACATGACTCCTTGTAAAAAGGTGTCAGTTTTGTTGCCAGATGGAAGGGTAAAAAACCAATTACCCCAGGTATGTAACAATGCCCTGATTCGTCAATATAGATTTTTGGTCTCGCTATACGTGCTTTTCATCATGCACTTGGAAATATTTTATTTGCGATCATTGCAAATTATATATGAACGTTACATTTAGGCGAATGGACAAAGATACAAACGAGACAAAAACGGAGACGCAAGAATGAAAGATATGGCAAAATAGCCACCCCCTGGACAATGTTGATATTAACAGCGTGCAATTTGCCATCCCACCCATCCAGAATGCACTTAATCTCACCCCTAGTACTACCCAGGGTGCCTCACTTCAACTCTGCACTTGTCCTCAGCACAGTGAGTGGTTTAGCCACAGGCACCGTCACAAGAGTTTTAATATCTGCTCAGTATCGGGGTCATTTGGTCCATGTGCCCTCAACACCAGGACATTGGCTTTTACAACAAAAAAATGTCAAGGTCGGGAAGCAGTCGTACGACTACAGAGCCATCGTCAGCCTGATGAGGCATGGCCTCCGTCTGAAACAATCACTCAGATCCTTCCCCAGTGCTCTGCAGCAGGATGGCTGGCTGAGGTCGTTCGATCTGCGGGATGCATATCTCCACGCGCAGCATTACCGGTACCGGAGGTTCTTTATCTTCAGGGTGGTGGCCACGATGAGTCTCGGACCCTCCCATTCGACCACCTACCGACGGGTGTTCACCAAGGTGCTGGTTGCGTTAATTGGCTCAATGGGGGAAACAGGGGTGTGTACACATCTACCCCTATTTGGATGACCCACTTGTATGTACATTGAACTTCTTTCGCACTGTACGTAGCCAACCGTGCTAATTGTAGGGACCTCCATAGCGCAAAAGCTGCAAGGTGACCTCGCCAACGTTGTACGGATGTTTGACAGATACGTTTGGATCATCAACCTAGCGAAGTGCACTTTTGCAGCCAACGCAACAACTATGCCACCTGGGGGCAGATATTTGGACGGACCAGTGTCCTGATTAGTCTTCCAGACAAAAAGCCATCACTCAGAGTTGGGGAGTTCCACATACAGCGTGCTCATTCTCCATTTACATCCATCAAGCCTGACCAAGGTGGTCCTAAGGCTCTCTGCAGTTTCTCCCCAAGGTGGCGTCCACCTTCAGAAGGGGCTGCTCCCCTCCCTACCCTGTGCTCAACGCCTTTGGAGAAATGGGTGTTCCCGGGGGACCTGTTGAGACATCACTCGCCACCGATGTCAGCCGCGGTCTGGGAATTAAACGCAGGTCAGGTGGTTTCACAGCGCGGTGCACTATCCACTGCGCCACCACTCCATCCCATTTAATAATTTAATTAAAATGTTGGGATTTCGAAAGTTTAAACTAAACTATTTTTATTATTCAGAAGCGACCTGGCCACAAATGATAGCCCAATGAAGCGGCTTATGTACGAATTTATAGCAGCCAAATACTCTTTAACGCATGTTTCAAAATTTTTAGGGAAAAATCCATGCGACCACGGGGGGGGGGGGAGAGAGAGAGACACGCAAACTCCAAATATAACAGGTGTCAGTGTCGGGATCGAACCCACGCCCTGCTGTATACCAGGCGAGGTCGTGAACATCTCGCCACCGAAGCCAGCCAAGGCCCCATATCTGGCACCCACACGCAGCGTGAATGCATTCTCAATGAGTGTTAAATGCTAATCGTTATACGGAGAGCGTGGGGCTCACAATGAATCGGGCCGTCGCATTGCCCGCCCGTGACGGCGCGCACTGGACTCGTTCCAGGCTTCGCCGAACACTGCCCCGGCGGCGTGGTAGCGATCCAACCGGCGCGGCCCCGCCATCGCTAATTGTTATTCTGATGGGACGAGAGCCCCGCCAGAGAGAGCTCTTGACGCGAGGTCAGCTAGGTACAAGCTCTGGGGGAGAGAGGGGGCTGCGTGGAGGGTTGTGCAGGGCGGGTGGCGACAGGGTGCGGCGTTGTCTGCCCGGCACAGCGCCCGCGCGACTGGTGTGTGCCCGCTGACCCGTGTGTCCGTGGCGATGAGGCCCATGCGGTGTAAGCCTGACTGAACCGGTGCGGGGCTCGGTGCGATGTCTGAACATTTGGGGTTCGCGCCGGGATCCCGCTGATGATGAGACGGAGGCGGGGGGGGGGGTGCACGTGATGGACGGCGTGACGTGAAACGCCGGAGACCAAAAGCGGCCAAAATCTGAAAAGGGATGGATTATCCGCATGTGGGTGGAGTGCACTGGTGAAGCGAACGAATGATAAATTCAACAACGATCCAGCCAGCCACGAGTACTGGCCCTCCCACTGACTATAACAAACGAGTCACGAGTTCAATACTCGCACTGCCCCCCAACCCTAACTAGCCAACCAGCAGCTAAACGTAGCCCTGCCGATGCCGGTTCTCGACCACCGCTGCCGGGCCGGCCGTCGCCGCAGCTATGGCGCCCATTCCCCACTGCCACCCCCCCTTGATCAGTGGTGGCGTTGTTGTTCATACAGGGATTACTTCTTCATAGTTCGGGCTGTGCCCGATAAGTTGTCAGGGCGTCTGCGTCTGAGAAAATGGTAACGCGTTCATTGTTCACTTTCTCGCAGACTTAATTTCGACCCCGAGGACACCGTCACGTTGGCGCAAACAACAAGCGGCACGTGGTTAGATGCCCTTGTTTGAATGGCGCATGATCTATTGTGAGCTGGAAATCTGTGTTGATCTTGAACCGGAAATAATTGATGTTATTGCTCTCATCGCCGTACATGGGCCGAATCTTGCGTGGGTTTGAATCACGTGGATTGAGAATGCAGAGACAGCTCAATCCACAAGAGGCTGTTTCCTCGGGCCGTTTGCATCGATTCACCCGTTACTATAGATTGTTAAGCCCATGATACATGCATTGGATCACACGTGTTAGAATCATTGTTTTATTTATGTCGTGCGCAATAGATTCACGTGAACCCTCCAGCCACTATAGACTGCGACAATACAATTTAGATTTTTATAGCGTTTAGATACGACTACATTTCAAGAAGCTGTGCAGTAACAGTGAGGCATATTTATCTAGTAGAGAGAAGCAGGCAGTCAAAGGCAGAGGTGCCTGGATTTGAATAGGGGCAGGGAGCTGACAGCACAGATGGCTGGGAGGTAGGGAGTTCCAGACAATGGAGGCAGCAGAGGAGGGGGAGAAAAAGGAATTACATTCAACAGTGTTAAAAAAATAATTAATTCATGAATAGCGACCCTGAATTGTGACACTTAGCTGAATTGCGAGCGGAGCGAATCGGCGATACATCCCGCCAGCACCACACTCCTGCTCACACACACAGGCTGGAGAGAGGGAAACTTCCAGTCTTACTCTGCGTGTGACATAGCACCCCCCCCCTCCACCCGGAAGCAGGTTCCATCATCGAGAGCCACACTCAGCAGCGGGAGGGGGGGGCTGTTAATTAGCGAAGATCGTTATCGGAGCCGGCCTCGCGCCCCGTGATTGAATATAACGTGCTCGTACGCACCGCGTTTTCCCGGCCTGCAAGTCAAAGTAATTGACACGCCTACTCGGCGGAGTGAACGTCCCGCCGTGGGTATCGGCAGATCAGCGGCCCCGATTAATTATTTAGCACCATCAGCTGATGAATAGTCTCCGCTTACACCAGGAAACCGGCCACGTGCGTTCGACGAGGTTTATTTCGGTCGGTGATGCGAAGGCTTGCCGAGAGCGGCTCTCAGAACTTCATCGCTGGCAACGGGGGCCGGTTACGTGGTTGCTCTGAATCCGCCGGTCCACGCTGACCGCCCTCTGTCGTGCAGCTTCGACGGGCCTGCAGACCGTGCACGGAATTGGCTCCACACGAGAAAGGTTTAAATCCCTGGCTGCTACGTGCGCCCTGGGGGCGGTTGACGTGGCCGAGCGGTAGCGCGTTCGCCACTGTGTTGCCGACGTTCACGGTTCGAATCCAGCGGGCACCCTGATTATTGCTGAGTGTACTAACCGCGGTGATGCTATGCGCCACATTTGCCGTAAATCGAAAATTACTCGCAAATTACGCAATTGAGATGTAGCAATGATTGACCCCCCACCCCCCTGCCCCATTCTCAGAATAATACCAGTTTGCAGGTCAGGTGCTGGTGTTGTGTCGCCTTGTGCCACAGGGACAGCTGTCTCTGGCGGGGGTGGGCGGGGGTGGTCTTTCAAATGTTTGAGATGAGTTGCGTGCCCTGGCTTATATATGGAGCTATATCAAAATAACTCTAATTATGATCATCATTGCGTTACAAAGAACTGCATGGACTTTTAGGCCTTTCTGGTTTTGTGGGCCTGAACTGTGGAGCTCACTCCCCCATCCAGTGGTTGACCTTGGCTGTCGAGCAGCCCAGCCGCATTTATTCCTCAACGCAGCAGCAAACTCCTCTCCCCTTTTTAGTCACTCTTTAAAAATAATCCCCAAAGATTTCTCATTTTAACTGACATTGTGTTAATTATGTTGTGATTGTTGTCCATTTTTAGTTTCTTACCCCCTACTCTTTCATTTACAATTGTAGCTGTACAGTTTTAGTAGTTTTTTAAGAAGTAAGTAAGTGTAATATGCCTTCGGGAATCTCTGAAGTGATCTCATTATTATTTTCGGATTTGTCGAATTATAACTTTACCTTAATCCGCTTTGCTGCGCTCGTTTAAATGAATCTGGGCCACGCTGTGCTCCGCGAGGTATTGGGTGAATAAATTAAAAGGCCGCCGAGGGAGTTCTCTCTCCACGGCAAGCCTCGTGCCGACGGTGCCGGGACGCGGACGGCGGGCAGGTGGCGGCCCCACGGGAAACATCGAGAGCGTCGCGCTGGGCAGTTGAGCACGAACATTGTCACGTTGCGCCTCGTTTAGCCAGAAAAGCCTCGCTGCTTCTCAACTCCATTTTTTTCGAGAGTTTTGTAAAGTTTTTACAGGAGGTTGGGGGGGGGGGAATTGGCAAATATTTGTCTTTTCCTACCAAGTCATTTGCAGTTGGATACTTTGGGGAAAATTTGTACCGCGGCGGCGGCACTATGGCTGACTCTGTTTCGAATGACGTAAATAGGCAGTGGTGGCTACGCACGTGGTCCTGTAATCCAGCACTGTGGAGGCGAGGGTATCAACATAAATTAATTAAAATTAAAACCGCAGTGCAGGATCCTCCTGAAAAAGTCCCACAACTCAGCGTGGCTTTCCTCAATAAACAAATTATTTTTTTTCATCAATATCCAATGGATTAATCAATGTCCACTGGCAAATGCACTGCGCGTATGATTACGGTCAGTCCACCCGCAGTAATAACCAGGGTGGCCGGAGCCTTGAACCACCGCCAACCTCTGCAACGTGCGGAAAAATGTGTTGTCGCTTAGCCGAGTGAAAGACGTCCGCAGCCCTCGGTCAGTGGCCACCACAGGCGTTGATGTGAAACCAGCGGTTGCGCATTTCTTCACTCGACGCAGAGGTTCACGGTTCGAATCCAGCTGGTGTGTACGCACCGCGATAATGCATGAAGTCTGCTTCACAGTGAGCGTTAAAGAATGCCCTGACGTAATTCTTAAGGGTATAAGCCATTGTGTGCCGGCGTTGGGGGGGCCAAATTTCCCCCAAATTTCAAATTGGCCGCAAATTGCTCAATTGGGATTTTTACATCGCAATCGTCACCCCTCCTGGCAGATTGACGCCACAGGTCACTGTTGCAAATGAGACTGTATCCGTGGTCACTCAGCCAGCTATCAAAATACACTATAATGCAAGGGTGCTTAGGTGTGATTTCCTAGGTTCGAAGCTCGATGGTTTGTTACCGGTGATTGAATGGGGAAAGATTCATCCTGCTCAACAATTACCACATTAGGGTTTAATTTTGTTTTGCACTCAAATTTGCTGAATTCCAGCTCTGAGAATTAAAAATATTGGTTTGACTGGCAAGTGACAACGTTCTCTGTCTGGCAGATTGTGGGGGGCGTGGGGGATGGTGGGAAAGTGCTGCCCCCTGGTGTAGATGATAGGTCACTTGAAGAGATTTCAGTGATAGTTCTGCGGTATCTTGTTTGGCGGACTGTTCTCGAACACGGGCAATGCATTGCTCTGCGAGCGTTCCGAGTGGATTCAATTCGTGGAAAAGACTAAAGTAATCCGTATCCCCTAATATATGGACAGAGGGGGATAGGGAAGTGTGTTAAGGAGTATTCTGTTACTATTCCTGGGCTGTTCTCTTACACAAGGTGGTGCACTGCTAGCTGCATGAGTTCCGTACGTACATTTCTTCGCCTTAATGCAACGGGTGCTGAAAATACAGCAGAAGTAAAATAGTTTCAAGTTCTCAGATTTCTGTGAAGCGTCAAATGTAGAAACCGTGCCCGGACCCTGCGGGGGGGGGGGGAGACAGCTGCTTTGCCAGGCAGCCAGTGTGGCGTTGTGGGGTGGAGTGTCTGTCCGTGACGAATCATTGATTAAAATCGCTCCTTAGGCTCCACAGTACACACTCGTCAAATCACACGTACGAGAATCGGTAATTTTTAGTTTCGGGGAAAATTGTTCTGCACGTTTTTTTGACTTTGTCAGTGAATGGACCAACGAGATGGAGGTAACAAGGCAGTGTGGAAAGTGCAAATGAAATTGTGCGGACGAGGCGTAAGGAAGGAAGGATTAAAGTACCAACAAGACGGTACGAACGAGACAGTGCTCGCAGTTCCAACGATAAAATACACACGCGACGGGACAAATTGTGACTCTACACACGAGACAGACGCTCCGCATGGGACAATACGAACAAGATACAAAAGTTAAATTGAGTTCTCGAATCGAATCACCGTGACACTGAATCGTGACAATTTTTCCCATCGCGCGCGGCTCGTGAGGTGAACCCCGCGACACACCTCGCAGAAGTGGGTGGGGTGGGGGATGATGGTGCGTGAAATGAACGACGGCGACTGTCGGGACGAATAAATCGCCGGCGCGTTTGGAACATCACGGGCGTCTGGTCTGGTTTTGCGCTCTGTTGACAAAGCGGAGGCCCCGCCACGCGCCCAGTCAGCCTTGATTTTCATTTCCATGACTTTTTATTAGCTGCCGCCCCCCACCCACCACCCCTTCTCCCATCATTAAACCGTTGTGCAATTGTGGCTTTAAAATTTTTATTTCTTTTCTTCCAAGAAGTGTGTCGAAAGATAATTTATTGCTGCTGGGCTGTAATAGTATATCTGGCTGGTGTTCAACCGGCTGTCCTCCGCAAGCAGAAGGGGGTACGAGTTCAAATTCCAGCCATGGCTCGGCTGAGTACATCCATTTCTTCAGACCAGTAAACTCGCTACCACTTTGTGGAAAGCCAGCAGTGCGGCATATTGGTGAGACTAGTTCCTGTGATTTAAACCGGGTTGTTATGCGGAGTGAGTTCATAGTCTCGACCCAATCACCGATGACTGCAACAACAAAAAAAGCCATCAC
The DNA here is from genome assembly GCF_964198595.1 of Lampetra fluviatilis. NCBI lineage: Eukaryota > Metazoa > Chordata > Hyperoartia > Petromyzontiformes > Petromyzontidae > Lampetra > Lampetra fluviatilis. Next base: position 3,947,742 of record NC_136317.1, on the reverse strand, counting down.
GTTACGGTTGATTCTGCACTTAATTTGGCTACATTTCATCTCCGAGAATTAAACATTTCGGTTTGGCTGTGATGGGACGAACAGTACTTTCTGTTGCAGGGCAACTAGGAAAGCACGTGCTCCCCTGCTGTGTGGGTCAAAGGTCACTTGGTTGAAGGGATCTCGGAGGTAGCTCTGTGATAACAACTTCCGTGGGTCATTCTCTAACACCAAGGGCTCCCTTTCTCTTCAAGAGTTTCGAATGGATATTTATTACGTATGCATATACGTTTAACTTATCTCGCACCATTTGTAGCCAATCGCGCTCATCAGGGGTACAGATGAACAAACTAAACACAGAGCACTTTAAAAGAAATTGGTTCTCAATCTAGATTTAAAAGTGTATAGCTCCAGTGGCGTCCTAATATCGGAAGGAAGAGCGTCATGCCGTGACTTTGACAGCAGTCAGGATAACATTTTTACTGGTAGGAACCTCTGGTTACACCAGCCCACAGGGGATTATTGTGTCCGTCCGTCCGTCGTACAGGGAGGGGCTGGGTGGGGAGGGTGGGGAGGGGCTGGTTGGGGAGGGGAGGGTGGGGCTGGGTGGGGAGGGGCTGGGTGAGGAGGGGAGGGTGGGGCTGGGTGGGGAGTGGCTGGGTGGGGAGTGGCTGGGTGGGGGGGAGCTGTGTGGGGAGGGTGGGGCTCGGTGGGGGGGTGGGGCTGGGTGGGGAGGGGCTGCTCACCCCGTGGTGCCCTTATAAAACTCAACGTTTAACCTACTCACGCCGGCTTGTGCCCGCCCTCACAGTCGGGTATATTTGCAGAATACACCACGCCGCCGTTGACCCTGGCCATTGACCGAGCAACCCAACGTTCCTACCAGCTCCCTCCGCAGGAATGTGTTAAATAGCAGCAACAACAGCAATAGGATTAGCGAGGCCTGTTGGAGGAGGCGTTTCTCCACCAAAGTGGCCTTGAGCCGTGAGAGCACGGTTTATTTATTTGAGCGGTGCTTCGTTAACTGCACCGTGAATTATTAATCGGCGCAGAAAGACAGCGTGCCGACGGCAGGTGAACGTGCAATATTGATGAACCCCCCCCCCCCTGCCCACAATATCGCTGTCCGGCCCGCAAGCGTGTCGTACGCAGGGAAAATTCCTCGGGATGTGTGTTTAAGTGCCTCTAATCAAACTCTCTTTTGTTTTGACACATCCACCGCCACGAGTGCTTTTTTTTTTACACACGACCATTGCAATCATAGGGCGTGCGAATGTTAATTTCAGCCTTTCAAAAGCCGTTTAATGTTTTACAGCCGTCTGTCTAATCGGTCACAACTCTCATCAGATGAAGTGGAATAACCGAAAGTGTTATTGCGTTCCGTATGTATATTCTATATTCCCCCCCCCCCCCCCGCTTCTAACGTGCTGAAAATGTCACGTTTAATGAAGCGTAATCCTAGAGGATATTCAGTGGTGGTGACGCCAGCAATATATAGCGTAACGAAGTAAACATTGTGCCTAGCGCCAGCCTCGGCCCTTTTGCATAAAAAAAAATAACCGGAAATGTGGAAATCCAGGTGCTCCGGGGAAGATTTGAAAGGCAAATACTCCACCTTTGTGACCTGCGTCTGTTGTGAAGATGCATAGTAAATTCCCGCAAGCCTCCGACAATCTTCTAATGCAATACCTACTCGCTCCCCTTCGCGTGCACCTCCGACGAGCGCGGTTGGCTACGTACGACGGTGCGAAAGAAGTTCAACACACACGTACGGTACATACATACATTAATACAATTCAGCCGTGTAAAGATTCATGCCCACACCGCCCACACCCCGGACCCCAGAAGTTGAATTGACCGCTAACGTTTCGGGTATCGCGATCCACCAAAGGGAGAAACGTTTGTCTGGTTTTGACCGTCCACATTGTACCGGTTCCCATTTTGTCCAACTCATTTGTACAGTTGTGTTAGCTAAATTGGCTTTATGTATGCACATTGAACTTCTTTCGCACCGTACGTAGCCAACCGTTCTCATCGGAGATGCGGGGGAAGCACCACAAACTAAACACAAAAAGCAGTTTTAAAGAAATGAGTTTTCAATCTAAATTTAGAAGTGCATAGCTCCAGTGGCTTCCGAATATCGTAAGGAGGTGCGTTCCAGACGGCCGTAGAAGCGCATCACAAGCATGCAATTGATGAATGTTTGTATTGTTACATGCTTGATATTTATGAAGGTCGGAGGGCCATGTGACTCGTGAGGTCACGTGCAATTTCCTCAATCCGGTTTATTTCCTATAACTCACCGCTTAAGCTATTTGTGTATAGCCTGCATGCATTTTCCTGTTGTGATAGGTTTTGTCATCACGTAGAGAACGTTGTGGATCTTAATTATTGTTGCCGTTTGGCAGGTTTTGGATTTTAATGATTGTTGCCTTCAGCAAGTGCTAATGTGGGTCCCCATAGAGAAGAGGTAGCAGAAGCCTTCTCGATATTTGAGCTCCCAAGCATCTGGCAGCATTGATTGATGACTGTACTCCACTGATGAGTCCTAATGAGAACAAAACCAGTCATCCCTTTGTTTCATTGCTTCCTGTTATGATGGCCAGATATTCCAAAGCGTTTATTTTTTATCGGGTGGCACGAAACAACAATAACTGCCATACATTCGGCTTTTGAGCTGGTGGTCTGGACAAGGCCGGGGAGCATCGTGCAAGTGCGGCAAGTGCGTGACACGCACGAGACGTGCGAGGTTGCGCCTCACCGCCGCTTTGTGAGAACACCTCTCTCTCTACCTTCCCCACGTCACTCGGTCTCGGGTGCGATGCGGCTGGCTTTTGAGAGCGATTGAGAGCCCCCCCTGCACACGCTCTCACACAGGGGGTGCTCGCAACTGCGTAGGCTGCTGTAGGCTGCTCGTCCGAGCTCGGGGATGTGATTGCAGCAGGCAAGGAAGCGATATGTCAAAAGTGTCTGATTCTTGTGAATGCCTCCGTTGTGGGCGGCTGTAGCCAGAGTGAACCAGCTGTGCGCAGCGTCTCAAAGCATCCAAACTTGCTTCCGGTTTGCAGTTAACCTCGCCCGTGGGCTCCCCTCTAGACGCACACAACACACACACACACTTGTTAAACCTCCTCTTGCTTTGGTAATGAAGTTGTGCAAATTAGTGTCGCCGCAAGTAAGTGGAGTTGCGAAAAAGCAAGTTGGGTTGTCGACGAGATGGTGTTCGCCGTGGGCTTGTGTTGAGGCGTCTTCTATGAGTTCAGGCGTCTTTTGCTGTGGCCGATAGGTTTTGTTTTCGAGAATCGTTGGTAGTCTTCGTCGTTTCACCGGTACTGATTCTCTCCCAAGAAACACTCCATCGATGGCTTGGTATGTGCGTGTATACACGCGTGTGTGTGTGTGCGCATATACATGTATGGGGAGCGGTAGTGCCGCGGCTGGTTGACCCGCTGCGCCACGAACCCAGCGACCCGAGGTCGATTCCTCTTCACGGCCATCGGTGCCGGTGACGGATATCCGAAGCGGTTCTGGGCCTCCCCTAGGTCAACTCGGCCTCAAATGAGTATCTGGTGCGATGTGTGAACATCGCCACTGGGGAGGAAAAGGTGGCCGGGCGAGGTGCTAGCACACTGACCCTCTCGTGTGCTGCGCCGACCTTCATAGGTGGCTCGCTAACAGCATTTGCCCCAACAACTCTGTTAAGGCTATACGGGGCATCTTGTATATACTGTACGTGTGTGCTGACTATACCACTTTCCTACTCGCCGTTCTTGATATAAATGGGCACGCGCCAACAGTACTCACTCCAACAAAATTCACGTCCATACAGTGGGGGTGTCTTTGTGTGTTTTTGTCTTTGCGAGTGCTTGTGTGCAACGGACGTGACATTTGTCTCATGCGCGATACTCCGCTGTATTCAAATATAGAAACAATTGCCCCTTGGGTATCGTCGGTTTTCCCAAGTTTGTGTTACGAAAGTTCGCATTGGATTTGAAAGCTTCCTGTGCGATGGCCACGGTGATGTCGTGCCGCTGAACGCCACTCTTCCGCCACCTAGTGGCTGGCGCGAGCTGAGGCCTTGTCCCTCACTGAGTGTACGTCCACTGGTCCACGAGAACGTGTCTCACGCCTTCTCCGTTATGTCTCCCCCCCCCCCCCACGACGCTCGGACTCTGACCGCGCCCGTGTCAACCTTCCGCGTGACCTCCACCACCCGGCTGCCCCCCGTTCTACCGAGCAGGTAAGACAATCGGCGCGGTGCTCTCACTGGGTTGGGGCAGCGTCCACTGCCCAGCAGAGGGGCGCGGTGGCTATGGTTGGACAGCCTCGCACAGTTACGGGGGGGTTGGGTGGGGGTGTGTAACGATCTCGCCCCTCTTGCGATTCAATGAACTGTTTGCGATTCACGATTGTAATTATACAAAATTTCAAGAATCGGTGACAGTTTTTTTTTAACACTGGCGAATGGAGGAGCGGGTGACTTTATTGGCTCCAGGGGTCATGCGGATCCGTTAAGCGCAGCATATAAATAGTGAGCGGCCCTTTGTCAATCCACTGCTGGGTGAAGGCCTCCCCCATGCTGTGTTAGTCGTGGGGTTGTTTGACCATACTTCACCATGCTGGTCAGTGCGGGTTTGTGGAGGTCGCTCACAGGGCCAGTCTTAAATGAAGTCACTCGCCACTGGTGTTAGCTGTGGCCGGGAATTGAATTCAGGTCGTCGTGTTCATAGCGTACTATGCACTGACCACTACATCACCCTTCCCCTCCGCACAGATTCGTACAACGTAAGCAAATTTTTGAAACGTCGATTTTTGCACAAACACACACTATACATTTCATGTATCGTAGACTTGGCAACCCAGTGGCAGAATGGTTGTAAGCCCGCTGTGCTATGAACCTAACAATCTGAATAAAATTGCCAAACAGGGCTAACATCATGTGACCATAACCCCCCCACCCTCACCAACCCTCAATGACCAGCTCGGTGAACAATGTCAACCAAATCCACGGAACCAGACACATGGTGATACCTTCATCAATGTGCTTCTGCGGACGTCTGGACCGCTCTTCCTTCCGATATTAGGAAGCCACTGGAGCTATGCACTTTAAAACAATCTAGATTGAAAACCTGTTTCTTTAGAACTGATTTTTGTGTTTAGTTTGCTGTCCTTTTCCCCTCGCACCTCCGATTAGCGCAGTTGGCTACGTACTGTGGGAAGTAAGTTAAACACGCCATACATCGAGCAGTGGAAATGCACAGGGCGACAAATAATTTATCTTTTATCTCGACATGACGATTTGGTATGAGTGGGTCGATTCATCGTCACACCCTGTCCCTCTGCAGGAGTCCACGTGCCCTTGACACTCAGGGAAGTAACGATCCGTCACCGTCGAGCACAGAATGCTTCTCCACTAACCCTACGATTCCATGAATTGTCGCTGTTTAGGACGGGGGGCCTTGCCGTTTGACGCAAAAATCGATCACATTTGATATTTATTTGCACTTTTCTCGTGTGTGTGTGTGTGGTCTTTCTCGTTTGTTCTCTCTTGTTCGTTCGAGAAGGTGAAATGTAATTTTCGCGTGATGTTTCCTTAGTCTTCTTCCCAATGGCAGCTCTCTGACTCGGTCTCCCTCCAGTCCTGTCGAATGACGATGAGTTTAAATTTGACCATGTGGTCCCCCACCCCCCCTGCCCCCCCCCCCCTGTTTCCTTTCTTCAAGTTGTTAGTCGGCATCAGCCTCGAGGCCTCTTTTCAATATCCTTCCAAAGCGTCCTTCACCAAGCGCTCATCACCTCTGAGAATCTGTCCACACCACATCTTATCGCCTCACCTCGATTGTCGTAATCAGACTTCTCTCCGTCTGACACCACAGCCCACATCTCCATACTTCTCGTGTTTTCCTTTCTCAGTCCCAGGTTTCTGCCGCACAAAACACCGCTACCCCTTCATGCTAAGATAACCATTTGCATATAATTTGCATTGGTGTCATGCATTATAATGTCTTACGCGATTCTACGCATTTAACACATTCCTGCGGAGAGAGCTGGTAGGAACGTTGGGTTGCTCGGTCAATGGGCCAGGGTCAACGGCGGCGTGGTGTATTCCGCAAATATGCCCGACTGTGAGGGCGGGCATAAGCCGGCGTGAGTAGGTTAAACGTTGAGTTTTATAAGGGCACCACGGGGTGTCCACCCCCTCCCCACCAAGCCCCACCCCTCCCACCCCCCACCCTGCCCCACCCTCCCCATCCAGCCCCTCCCCACCCTCCCCACCCAGCCCCTCCCTCCGCCCCCAGCCCCTCCCTGCACGACGGACACAATAATCCCCTGTGGGCTGGTGTAACCAGGAGGTCCCTACCAGTATTACTGCACGTGTGAAAATGGAGATGGAGCTGGCGCATCGTTATGCGCCTGGTCTCCCCTGGTTTGTTTCCAGAAATCGCACTGCATCTTCCCACGCACTCCGCTTGCTCAACGGAGTTCACGCGATATCTGTGTTGGTACACTGTGCCGGTAGCTCGCTGAGAATAACTAATGGGGGGGGCGGCGTTTAAGCCGGCGCTTTTGTCGCGTGTGAATGTGTGAATGCCAAGGAGCCGGCTTGCTGGGCTGGAGCCAAGGGGTCGTAGGGGACACTGGCTGGCCAGTGTCCCACGGAGGTCCTCAAGGCCCGCGTTTGCGCGTCCGACGATTTATCGCCATGTCCCACATCCGGCGTAACGTAACATTGGCTGTAAAATCTCACTTGTGCCTCGTCACAAAATCAATTCCAATATCTTCTCTTTTTTCATGTTGAAATAGATTTTTCTACAAATCTAAGTGTAACCCGTATTTGTTAGTGGGTCGCTAAAGTGAAAACGTAACCGTAATATTGAAACGCGTCAGTCCGTCGGGGGAAATGAAAATATAATTAAATCCAGCGGACGATCAAAAGCAATACGTCCCTGCGGGTTGAATCATCACGATCCGTACACCCCCAAGAAATGCTCTCGGGTTCAGGGTTTGCACAGCAGTTGGTGAGACAATGGTACGTAGAAAATGTGAACTAATCTCCATCTATAAGAGGTTTATTTGGTTTATACATATGACAAACCAAAATATCTGACAAATTAACACGATCTAACCCAAAAAAACACCTCTTCTGGATAATTTTGGCCACGAAAGCCTGCGTGTTAAACTAATCTCCATCTGTTCAACCTGCGTGGGATCGAGTGTTGTCCCCTCGCATGTGTGGGTTCTCTCCAGGTGCTCCGGTTCCCTCCCACATACGTATTAATTGGTCCAAAACATCTGAATGTATCGAGGACCGCAAAGCTTGGGCATTTGTTGGCGCCCGCTCAATGCCTGTCCGCCCTCCCGCTCGTCTCAGATTTCACTCTCCCTCTTCCAGAGTGAGCAAGTAATGTGCGGTGGCGGTGGCGCATTACAAGTTGAATTTATTATTATGGAATCGGTTGTATAGAAGATTGCATTTTAAATCACTCGCCAAAAATAGGGGGCTCGGTTTTGTCTGCGTGTTTGTTTCTGGCCACGGCGAGTGGTGGTGCAGCGGTTAGGGCGCTGCGCTACGTACTCGGCGACCGGAGTTCGATTCCCGCTCACGGCCAACACCGGTGGTGATTATCTCAACTGGTCTTGGGCTTCCCCCAGGTCGACTCAGCCTCAAATGAGTGCCGGGTGTGGTACGTAAACATCAGCGCTGCGGAGAGACAAAGGCAGCCAGGCATTGGCCACCCATCCTCACCTCCGTTTAGCATGGTTGGCTACGTACGGCGCAAAAGAAGTTCAACATGCTGTACATACATGCATTGTCGCCACACTGCTTCCACTCCCCACCGATGTTTGAGGAGGGAGTTCGGTTCCAATGCCATTATTGTCCAGTCCGGCTTTGCCAGAATTATCCTCGCCCTGCCAGGAGTGGTGAATCCAGCTGCCGTCGAGCACTTTGCTCGCGCGTGATTACTTCGCAAGGGATGCTGCCTCCTTCTGCTTCATCTGCAACGCTCGATCCTTACTCTCAAGCGGTTGCGATCCACCTGCGCAGCCCTTGGAATGGCACGTGGTTGGCACATGTAAAGCCCGCGTCTCACCGTGCCTGCAGGTGGAGTGGCTCTGGTGTGTAGCAGCTTCTTCATTCAATTTGCTTTCGCAGCAGGGGTGCAGGGGAGTGGGCGCAACTTCTCTTCCCTTAGCCCTGAGCCTTTGGTGGAAATTCCACATTCCTGTGGTGAGTCTGTCCATAGGACAACTGTTTGTGACGTAGTTGTGCTATCAACCCAAGACGGAAGAGTCAGCCCCAAGCCAGGAGTTGAACTCTCAAACTTCCGGATGTCGTGGTCGGCGTGTTGAGACGAAACAGCAATTCAGGTTCTCCACACGGTGGCGCTGGACTACCGCAATATGAAGGTGTTTGACAAAAACGGCTTCCGAAACAGCTGTCTATTGCCCCCCCTTTATCTATTTATCCTTCATCATGTGTGTGCAATGAAGAAGGGTCATTGCCTGAGACGTCACCTATTATATTGTTTTCTTTCAAGGCCGAAGTGTTATTGATTAATGCCTCCCCCCCCCCCCTTGGTTAATTCAACGTAGGTGTCGATGTCTGTAGCTATAGCTCCCTGTGTGGTCATCGTTGCTAGGCAGCAAATCATTGACCAATACGGGGGATGCTGTGTAAGCACCCGAGACACAGCCGCATGCCCACGTAATTGGGACCGGAGGCGCACGGGTGTGCCACGCTTTTATCCCCAAACCTGGTACGAACCAACGCACGAGGCAAACGTCCAGAGGAGATGTGATCATGTGTTACTTGAGACACGGTGGCTTTACGTACATTTCATTTGCCTACCCCACTGTTCCACCTTGGGGGGTGTGGGAGGTTTTTTCCCTTAAAGGGCAGCAGAATTACACTCCCCCGGAGATTGAATCCCCCTCTCCGCCCTCGTTTGTTTCCATTCATTAACTTTGGCCAGAGGGGGGGGGGGGGCGGGTGGGATGCATGGAACAAACATAATCTTTCACAACAGCAAGGTGTCATGCACAAGCTTATATATATTAAAAATATATATACTTTCATAAATGAGATGTTGATTACAGTAACGGGGATTGGCTTCTTCGTGGACCTATGAAGATGCCAATATAGTACTACAAATCGCCTGACTGGTGTGTAACTGTCTCGTTTATTAAAATATAAAAAAATAATATTTAGGCCGGTTATACCACAACTTGTGGTCCCGTGTTCATGTTCTGTGCCATTGCCATTCGCCACTCAGCGGCCGCTGACGGCACCACGGCGCTTGTGCCAAGCTTATTAGATCTACTTTGAGGCCACGTGAAATGTTGACGGCTCGCTGGTGTGAGGACACGGTGACACACCCAGGTGTCGTGGGTGAACTGAATGCACCACCTGTGCTCTCTATCGTGCCCACTTATAATGGCACGCACATACTCACGAATTTTATTTATAACCAGGTGAGAGTCCACTGGGACAGGTGTCTATTTATTGAGTTTGAGATACAAGGGAGGTTGTGACTTCCACTCTCAACAAGTCTAAAAGGTGGATGCTCTGGCGGGTCAACGCGTATTATCGCTGCTCTGCCACTAATCTCACGCGGAGCGCTGCGTGTCCACCTGCTTTCGTGTTAATATTTCATGCGGACCTTGTGAGCGACTTCTTTCACGCACGCATGCACGCACGCATGCACGCACGCGAGCACTGTTTCGTTCCGAATCGCATGGGTGCTGCTGTGTTTGCCAAACACTGCCACTCTGAAGAAGACGGCTGCAGCCAATCTGCAGTCCTATCCCCATCTCCTGACCCCCCCCCCCCCCCCCGGCGTACCCAGAAACTCGCCCATTGCACGTCCGATTAGCACGGTTGGCAACTTATGGTGTGATTGAAGTTCAACGTACATTCGTGCATTGCTAGCACGGGAGCTCCAAAACTAATTCTGATCGGCGGCAGCGGTGTGTTTAAGCGCAGTAGTGTTTACTTTCTATTTTTGCAGCTGTTTGACACGCTTTCTCCGTCCATTCTCAGTCGACGAGCGTCAACCCGCACAGACCTGCTCCTCGAGAATATCTGGAAGCGAAGATCGTTCCGCCCGCGGCAAATCCTGTCCACCCTTGCCAGTCGCCCTGGCAACAGATTTTTGTTGAGTACTCGCTCGCTCCCCCGTAGTATTGTTTGTTTGCTCCTGGGAGCCACTGAGGTGTGTTGGTAGGGGCCAGTCTTCACTGGGCTCTTACATGGGGAGGGGCGGCGAATGTTGAGGGGGATTTTGATGGCAGCTTTACAATCAAAATGGCATTTGTAGTTATTGTCGGTGGTGGTGGCGGCGCAGTTTCTTTGCCGACTCGCTTCACCTGGCTTGTGAGTGAGCAGGCGAGGAGTGACAGCGAACCTTCAACGGTGTATTTAAGGGCAGTTGTTCCCAATCGTATTATTTTTAAAACTTAATTAATACATAGGTTTGATGAGACAGAGTAGCTGTACTTCGGTACCCGTGCTTAATTTGTGTTTTTGATGATTTACCTTCTAAAGAAATCTGGCCATGTCTCGCACTCCCAGAGAGGGAATCTTGCACCCCCAGGGGGTGCGTGCACCCCAGGTTTAAGAACCAGCGATTTAAGGAATCGATTAGGTTTCCTTGTAGAGGTGCTGGACTGGGTAGGCAGGCGTTTTTGGCATCGGTAGACTTAAACTCTTCGATCAAACCCCCCTGGATTCACCCGAATCCATCAATTATCTCAAGCGAAGCAGAGAGAGGAGCCTGGTGAGTGCTTGGGTTAGATTCTGCCTGGGAATGCCACAGGTGTTGTTGTTGTTGCAAGCATTGCTTACGAGGTGGCCAGCAATGGCAGTACTCCATTGGATTCTTTAATCTGATCTGTGCGCAGGTACGAGTGATACCGTCCGTTGGTAATGGAATTGGCCGAACATCCCAATGTGGGATTCTCCCGGAAGAAGCTGAACAAATGACGTTATGGCAGGATAGACTATATAAGCAGCTTCATGACATTTGGAAAAGAGTGCAGCAAGAAAAGTTGCAGATGTAATCGGGGAGAGGACGTGCCAGTGGGATGAACACACGTGCAGGATGGAGAAGGCGACAGTACCCAGATAGGAGGGTATCCATGCAATAGCTGTCTGATCTAACAGAGGGATGCGGTAATGGTGGCATCGACGGCAGTGGCGGCGATGACCTCTGGACCTTGACACCACCTGAACGAGGCCTTCGTGTGCGTGCGCGTGGTGGTGATCGGTTGCGGCGTGCGTGTCAGGTGCTCGAGCCGGTTGCTACGTGCCACCGAGCGTTTCCGAGGAGAGACTCGAGCCCCTTGGCTCCTTGGGACGACGACGTTGTTGTCGTCGTCTGGTCGGTCGGGTGGGAAACGCGTCGCCCCCCCGTGTCGTCCCCCGCGACCCCCGCCCCTGAATCTTCGTGTTCCCACATCCTGGGATGAACTTCGCCTTCAATACGGTCGTTAAAGTCGATGGTCACCGACTGTTGAGCGGTCTTCAAACCGGTTTGCTGGGATTTATTTGGCATACCGAGGGCTCAAACGTGCGCTGGTCTCGCGCGCAACGATTCATGGGGGTCGTCCTCACAATGGCAAATTACGGAAACTCCCGGTTGCTATTCCGAGAACATCTTTCAACCTTTCATTGCGTCTTTTTTCATAACGCAGCCTCCGCTCCGCTGCATCCCTTCGGTTTATCTTTGGTCGGCGTGCTGCAGCAGTTAAATTATTATTTGGAAATTCCCAAGCCACGTCGTCGTCGTTTGCTACACTCCGGATCGTCGATATTACCACCTCCATGCGCGACAGGAGGCCCTGCGGCTCATTAACACTCCCGGCTTCCCCTCCCTTTTGCCGGGAAAAAAAAACCTTGACGAGCGTGGTGAACATCGGTAGAAGCTCGCGTAGCCCTCGTGATCTCGGACCGATTCAGACAGATTGCGTGCGTGCGGGGAGCGGCTCTCCAGTAGGTGTGGCCATCGCAGCGTCTCCTTATTTTTATTTATTTCTTCCTTCATTCTGGGTGTGGCCTGCGTGCGTGCTCTCGCTCGCTCTTGCGCGCGTGTCTCTCCGCTACCGGCTTGGCAGCACCGACGCTCTCTCGTCTTGTTGCTCTGCGTGCGCCAGTGTTTTGGCACGCGTAGACAGCCTTGAGTAGAGGCGTCTCGATAATCGTGCGTTTTCGCGCCATTGGCTGCCACCGTGCTGCGACGTTAAAAAAAACTTCAGTGTAGCCGGTGCCGTTGAGCGGCCGGCAGCCGAAATTTTGAAGCGTTTAAAAAAAAAAACATTTTGTAGGGGTTTGGATTGGATTCGTCTTTTTTTTTCTCCTTTACGCGTTCTCACTTGAATCGAGCCTTGAAGACCCAGCAACGTGTCTAATTGTAGAGACGCTCGGCCGCGTGTATTTATAGTTACGTGTAGCTGGCATGCACGTAGGAGCGCCACTTTTGGAATGTTTTTTCTACCGTCAAATTGCAAGTTTAATATTTAACTGGAAGCTCGTGCAGTTTCGCAAGCGATCGGGCGTGTGCGGTATTCTGTTCGTAGCGTGGCAGATGTGTTTCGCCAAACTCGTGTTGGGCTGCCCGCCCCTTTTGGTAAACTAACAGAGTGGTGCTGCTGCTGCTTCGCCGATACGAGGAAACAGTCGAGCGCAATCGTAACTTGCCGAGTCTTTCTGATGCGGCAAAATAGATTAATACTCTTTTCAAAAACCTTACGTTTCCAAAGTGAAGAATTCTTCGTGTTGCTTTTCTACAACTCAACTTGTGCTGCCGGAGTAGCGTAGCTGGACCGAGACGCGCTGGACAGTTTCCAAGTGGACTCGGCGGCCGGCACTTGTACGGAGCAGCGCTGGAAGATGACCTTCTAGACCTCTGGTGGTGCCTCAAGTTTTTCACGAACAGCTTAAAAAGCGGCCTCACGGCACCACGTCCGTGTCACATTCGCCGCTTTGCCTGTGACGACCGACGACAGAAGAAGGACGTGGAAGAAGCAGCGAAGCCCTTCCTTCGCCCGGGGATCTCGGGCACAGACCGGGCGCGCGCAGGCACGACCCCGACGCCACGGCCCCCAGCATGTCGAAGTGCCGCCCGGCCTCGCTCGACCTGGACGCCTGCAGCTGCTGTCTCTCCGTGGCCAAGTCGAGCCCCGTGCTGCGCAGTCCCACGCTGGCGCACCTCTGGGACAAGCTGCTGGTGGCCGAGCGGCTCGAGAGCATCCTGGCGCAGCCGCAGCAGCCGCAGCAGCAGCAGCAACCGTCGTCATCGCCGCCCTCGACGCCGCTCCTGAAGATTCTGCGCGACCCTCGCCTGCTGGCGGCCAGCGGCCTCGGCTCGCAGCCCGGGGAGCAGACGCTGCTCGCCATCTTGCTGTTCTTCCACAGGTGAGGTGTGAGTGGGGGGGTGGTGGCAGGGGGCGGCGGGCGCGCGACGGGTGGCGATGACGACTGGGATGGGTGGCGGCTTGGACGGCTTGCGGGTGGATGGGTCAAGCGGGGTTGGATGGGTTCAAGCGTGTTGGATGGACGATTGGCGCCCCCGCTGCACTCTGGCGGTTGGCTCGGTGTGGCACGAGCAGTGCCAGATCCAGTCCGCGCGCCAGTCGCGGTGCAAAAGTGTTGAGTTTGTGGAAATGTTTTTGTGAGCGTCGGCAGCCCCGTCGTTATTTAAGTCATCTCGCCAGGGTGGCGGGACATTGCAACCTTTACATCAGAAGGAAATATTCAACGACGGTTTTGATGCAAAGCGTGATTTGTGGCACCATTGAACAGTCTAGCTTGGTTTACCCAGCACAAGTTATATTGCGCCATGGTGGAGAGATGTTAACGCCCTCGCCTGGTATGCAGGAGGTCGTGCCTTCGATCCCGACCCTGAAGCCTGGTATATGTGGAGTTTGCGTGTTTTCCCCGTGGCCGCGTGGATTTTTCTCCGGGTCCTCCGGTTTTTCCCTCGACATTTCCACATGATGAGCCACTTCGTTGAGCTATAATTTCGTGAACCAGGTCGCTTCTGATGAAGAGCTGTGTCCAGCTCACTGGGCCTTACCTGGTAAAATAAAAAATTGTTTACTTCAGTTTTGTTCGTGAAAGCTGGCGTGTTCGCTCAAGTATTGACTGCCTCCACGCAGAGAGAAGCGACGCTCCAGCCCAGCACCTGCTACCGTGGGGTGCGACGACTCATTAGTGTTCTTTTCTTCCTCCTCCACTCTTCACCGTACGTAATGTTGCTTACCTGACCATTGCAGCCACCAAGTGGCAGCTACGTGCGCCACAGTGTAAAACACAAACTTGAGTTGATTTTTTCAATCGACCCCCCTCACCCCACCCCCAAAAGTGTGATTATTTTTTACGAGCCGCGCGGTCAATCCACACCCCCCCCCCCACCCCCTCGTGATGGCCGCTTGACTGTTTACTTTGTCAGCCTCGGCGTCTTCAACCTCCCTTTCGTTCACGAAGGAGGCGTATTCCCCGCGGTCTTCACAGGCTCCGTGCAGAGGAGAGCTAAGTCGTGTGGCTCTCCCACAAATCCCCCACTTGTTTCTCTGCACTACCCATGATATCGGAAGGCCCTCTTGTCGTCCCCCCCCCCCCCCCAAGCTTTTTGCGATGGGCGTGCGAGCAGGAGGGTTCAGTTGCCCTGGCACACCTGCCCGCGCGGTGTTGTTACAGGTGTCCGATGAAAATTGGCCAACAAACGTTTAAGCGTGCGCGGCGTGCCTAAAATTCGACGATCATTAGTCCATGCGAATACTCGCCCACCACTCGCGCCGTCTGGATTCTACGAATCGTCACGATTGTGGGTCGCAACTCACTCCGAGGACCTGTTGCGGCTTTGCCGTTGCGGCGAATGAGGAATCCACGATTGCTGTGTCGTTGACTCGCAACAATGTTGGCACACAACCTCTGTGCATTGAACGTACAAGATGGCATGCTAATCGCAGTGCCGATGCGTCGCTCCCTGCCTAGGGGACAGGGCGGCTGCTCATGCGGTTGCGTGCTCCTCGCACGGGCCTGGTCTGGGCATGCACCGCACAGGTGAGTGACCCTGAGCCACCGCCGACAGCTGCCCTGGCAAGGCGTGTGCACCTGCGCGACTTCAAACGAAACACTCCACTGGAGCTTTCGGGACATGGCTCCGAGATTAGTTGCGGGCACTTAGGAATTGTCAGCACTTCCTCTTGATCCCATTTAGATTTTGTCTTTCAACTCTCACGGACTTCACGCGACGATCATGCCCTGTCGCATGGAGAATGCAAGATGTTTTCACGTCAGTGGCTCGCTGATGATTCCTAAACGTTACGATATGCCGCTTGGGACTTTCTGATGACGGACTCCTGGTTGTGGAGGTAGTGCCACGCGATGGCACATCGTCTCTGAGACACATCACATGACCCACGTTCCATTACCGCCCTTCGTCTTTTCTTTAGATGGAGTCCTCAAAAGCTCTTAAGCCAGGGGAGGTAGGGGAAAGGAGTAGATGCGGGAAGCCACTTGTGCTGTAACTCTCACGGTAACTCCACTCTGAAAATGTTGTCGGAAAATAAAATGTGTGCACTTTTACCGCCTCTGGCAGAGCTGGCCACTGTAAACGCTTTAGTGGCGTCCGACAGGGAATCTTTGTAATGAAGTGGTCATTCTCTCTGCTGCGGGACGGAATGTCGCCACACGGGCGGAAGCTACCGGGGCTTCTCGCTTTGCATTTTCTTTGGCCGGCGCCGGGGTGGGAAGAACAAGAAGTTTTGCCATTGAATTTACTTCGCCGTTCATATTCTGACCGTCAATTCACCGGCGACTAATTCAAATTTTCACCCTTGGGGCCAGCCTGCCCACCCGGATAGGGCCAATGCGATCGCACCCAGTGATGAGAGTTTTATTATTTTGCTGCACCACTGCCATTGAATATACCTTTCCGTTCATATTCTGGCCGTCAATTCACCGGCGACTAATTCAAATTTTCACCCTTGGGGCCAGCCTGCCCACCCGGATAGGGCCAATGCGATCGCACCCAGTGATGAGAGTTTTATTTTTTTGCTGCACCGCTGGCAGCAAGCGGCGAGGAGCCGTCTTTGCGCACAGCCGAGCGATGTTCCACGGCGGCTCGAGGTCTGGAAATGAAAAGAGGCGCAGAGAAAAGTTTCCCGACGTGCGTCCTTATTTCCCTTCGGCAACATCTGAGCCCCCGGTGGAGAGGGCTCCTCGCTGTCCGTGGCGGGGGGGGGCGGCATGTGCTTTGAACTCTCGTGGTCATTGGCGAAGAAGTCTTTGGGCTTGCGCCACCCTTGTGCTGTGCGTGGGGTTTTTTTGTTTTTGCCAAAAAGTAAAAAAAACAAAGTGGCGATTTCGGGACAGTTTGTCTTTTTGATAAGACTACCCCCCCCCACCCCGGCGAAGGTGGTTTGCTTTAAAGCCGCCATGCGTTTCGTCGTGAAGTTTTGGAGGTCGACCGTAAAAGTTAAGTATATTAAAAGAGTGGTTTTGTGCTTTTTGAAACAAAAGCAGAAGGGGGGGGGGGGGGCGTTCAAAAATAGCAAGAAAACTGCGTTTTTTTTATACGTTCAAGCGTTCAAGTAATCTTAACGATTGCTGGCTTTTCAATGCAATCCACTTTGAGTATGCGCTCTGCAGCGTGCGAGGTTTTTCCTCAAAAACCTTATACCGGCACGCAAATATGAACCATCCGCACTCCACTCCACACACTCTATGCTTTGTTTACGAGGCACAGAAATCACGCAATTAGCCATGACTGCACAATTACATAACAGGCCATTTGTCTTTCAGTTGTTTCTCACGCAATATTTACGTCAATCATCCAAAATGTTGTTCTCGACAGTTGCTGCTTCCGCGGTTTGAGCCAGGCGATCGCGCAGCTAAAAACAATCCTGGGCGACCTTAGTCGAGCCAGCCTTTCCATCTCCTCGGCAGCCCGCTTGTTATGTAACTCTGCGATAAACCTGAATTTGAATGGCAGGAAGAAACCTCTGGGAAGCCGTTGCGTTGTTCCCACGCCATAGTCCACCACGCCGGTTAGTGTGCTGCCGCCCGTCCGCCCGGGAACGTATCGTCGTTGTCGCCCGGTGATCGTCGTGAGAGCAAGGACGGGCCAGCGGGCCAAGCGTCGCCACGAAATGTGGCTCAACTCGGGATATAGCGGGAGGAGGAAGATCCTTTGGCATGTACAGCGGCGGGAGTCAAACCCGTTACTCTTTCGAACGTAAATATTTGCGTGAAGTGTTATTGGGGGGAAAAATTAAGAAATAGAAAGCAGTGGGGACGATTCGGCCGAGATACATTTTTGAGGCCGTGCCCTGGGCTTGGAGTTTTTGAGGGTCTTGCCCGGTGCAACTCTCGCCCTGCCTTCCTGCGAGCGGTGGAGGGAGGCCCGTTTGGGCGTGCCGGTCGCTTCTGCCCGCACTCGGAAGAGGAGGGCCACTTCGGGTGGGCCGGCTCCACCCTCGCTTTGCCAAGTCGGCGCCAAGGAAGCTCTTGCGTGGAAATCTTAATTCGCCGACCTCTCGTGACCCGTGAGCGGGGTGGGGAGGTGGTGAGCTAAAGTGAATGAGGGCATCAACGAGGTGTTCCCTGCTCAATAGACCTCCTCACTGCTGCCATCAGTGGCCAAAGGAACATTGAAATTGTCTTTGAGAAATGCAGCCGACCTGCTTTGACACGATCACCACCACAGGTTTTTTTGTTGGTACTTGGCCAACACCTCTGAGGTTGGTCTCCATGCCCCCCCTCGCCCCTCCCCCGTGGGGGGGGAGGAAGGGAGTGGGGAGGTGCGTTCGCTTGTGCACGCACACACGCGTCCTCTATCGCGTGTGTTACTCTGCTGTTGACAGCAGCTCCCGCCGTAATTTTATTTTCTCTCTCGAGCGTGTCCCTGTCGCGCCTGCCCCACGTGCGCTCCAGGGCAGGGGGGGTGACGTGCGGCTGTCAAGACATTGACGAAGAAATCGCAACACTTGAGCTTGGGACTTCCTTTCCCGCCTCGTTTATAATGGCGCGCTGCCGGCCGTATGCCTCGGGAGTAGCCGGGGAAGGGTTTATGTCTCGTGGATTTATTATTCGCGTGGTGTGTGATGCCGTGTTGCCGGTGACACAAACTGTGCGGCACCTGAAGGCGCAACACATTACAAATGTTGTCTAGACCGGGAACGGAATGTCCCTGCCGCATGCAGTCAATTAACCAGGATTTATCAGATTAAAAAAACGTCACCTTGTTTTAGAGTCGACCCTACACCTGTTTTTTTGCGAACTGAATGGTACAGCACACTACTTGTGTGTGCGCGCGCCAGCGAAACTCTCTTTGCTTTGTCTTCTTTTTAAATATTTAAAACGTCGCAAGCCATCATCGTGCCCTTTGAGCTCTTTGTGTTGTTTCGCCGCTCGAGTTGAAACGAGCAGCGTACGGTGGAAGCGAGGGGCATTCGTCGCCTTAATCCGCTCGCTTGGCCGGCTGAGCTGGTGGCCGTAGCCGTTGCCGCACGTCGCTGAAGGCCGCCCGCTGCTCGCTGGCTCGGAGACGGCGACCATTCCACGTTCCGCCTCCCTCGTTCGTGGGCCTTCAGTGTCCTCCGGTGGCCTCTGATGGCCTCCGTTGGCCTGGCGTGTGGCGCTGTGCCGTCTTGCGCAAGAGTCGCTTAAAAGTCGGCGACTCCACGATCAGAACGCCCGTTGAGCGCCCACCCATATCCATAAGCGTCGCTAAGCTCGCGGTGGAAATTCCACATTGATTAAATTGGAAGCGATTTAAAGCTTTTGTGACTGCAGGGATTCATCTTCTTGGTTCTTTCGGTAAAGTCACGTAGAATGTAAATAATAAAATAATAAAAATGAAACATAATAAAATAATTCTCACGACGTTTCGGCCACAACGCAAGCTGCCGTCCTCAGGTGGAGAGCAGGTCTGTCGAGAAGACTCCGTCCTCAGGTGGAGAGCAGGTCTGTCGAGTAGACAGAGTCTTCAGACGCTTGCGTTGTGGCCGAAACGTCGTGAGAATTAATTTATAATGTTTTATTTTTATTATTTTATTATTTCCATTCTACGTGACTTTACCGAAAGAACCAAGAAGATAAATTGGAAGCTTTCGACGAAAACTGAATACGCGGGTGGGTATTGCAGTGTTTCACAAGCCTGCACTGACCAACGTGGTGAAGTATGGTCAAACAACCCCTGCGCGTTGGGGTGACGTTGAGTCAGCGGTGGTTTGAAACGTATTATTGCGCCGCGTCAACACCCAGTCAGATATTCCGCCGTGCAGAACACGGTGGTCGCCATGGTGGCTAGGAGATGTTAACTACCTCGCCTGGTATACAGGAGGTCGTGGGTTCGATCCCAACTCTGACACCTGTATATTTTTATTCGGAAGCCACTGCAGCACCGTCACCTCTTGCAAAAACTGGCTCGTGGTGGGGGAGGAGGGGGGTGGCGTTTGAAGATAACTTTCTTGTCACCTCTATAGTGAGTGTAATTTAATAGCGCCGCGGTGCGTTACGGTCAACATGGCATAAAGCCTCGACAATACGACACGCGTGTGCTTGCGTGCGGGCGGGCGGACGTGCGAGTCCGCGTGTTTCACTGGGGAACTCCCGCGCTGGTGTGTCTGCTGGCTTATGACCCGGCTCATGATCGATTTTGCTGATCGATTCAAGGTGGAGGTTTTCTCGCGTTGCTTAATCACACATTTTTTTTGCCATTGGTAATAGCGTGAAGAATGCTATGGACTCCCAACCGATTAATAATAATAAAGAAATAACTTTTATCAAAGGAACAATCTTAACGTTAATTTACCCGGTATAACAAGAAACGAGTGTCATTGTCGCCGGGGCTGGCGAGTGCGCGAAGTCGATGAAGTATTGACGTTTGAAACTGGCTGCACGGCCGGCCCCGGCATGAACGTGTACAGAATGTACGAATGCGTCTTGTTTGCCTGATCAACAGGGGCCCAATTCCACGCTGCTCTTCACTTTAATCCCCATTGTCCACGGTCTCTGCGTGGCCTCTCCTGGCACACAGCACAAACCTGGTTAAGGCCAACACGCCTGCACAAACACCACCTGTGCAGCCTGTATATACTGTTGTGGACCCCAGCGCTGACGTTGACACCACCCCCACGAGCTTCTCTCATGTAAGGTTGAGTCGACTGAGAGCGGCGGTGTCAGCAAACCAGATTAACAAGAAGGGTAATTTTTTTTTTACCGAATTCGACAATGAACTCAACATTTCAAGGGCCGCAATGCGCGTGCTGAAAAACGTCACGAAGCCGCCGTCCTGAAAGAGCCTCACGTGCCTCCGGATCCGCAGGCTGACGACCCCTGACCTTGAGGCACAGGACTGTATCAGAAACCGAGCCCAGCCGTCCGCCAAGTCGGCAACATGGCGCGCTCGCCATCGCGTACCCCAAAGGCGTGCAGCAGGCTCTGGGCACGGGGTGCGCCTGCTGGCAGCGCTGCCGTCAAGACGGGGCGCAGATTTGCATTCGAGCGTTCTAAATATTAGGCCTGTCACTTCCACTCGTGTGAAGCCTCGTTTAAAATTGAAACCCAGACACCCCCCCCCTCCCGCCACCGTCCTCCCCGAACCCCCCCACCTATCTTTCACATGCGTTCGCACGCATGCAGGAGGCTCGTATCGAATGTTGCCTGGCTGAAACGTTAAGGAAGTCGTGCATTAAACATCGGCGGCGTGCCTCCCCGAGCGTTGACGTGAGCTCAGTTTGTCATTATTGGTTTTGACGGGCCCAGCAGCGGGTTACGCTGGTTCCCGCCAGTGGGTACGTGGGGTCGCTCCTACCCTGGCATTGAACAGTGTTCTAGGTTGCACACGCCAGACAGACACCACTCTTGTTGTTTCAGTGTTGGGTAAAGCTTGGGGTGGGGGGGGCAGCTGTAAGGCATGAGCAGTCGTGACACAGCAGTCGCTGTAAAATGCACAATGTGCGATGAAACGAAAGCTGCCGCTTAACTTGTGCAGAGTCTGCAGCTGTTGTTGGGGGTTGATTATTTACGACTCCCGACGATCTCGTCACACGATCACGTCGACCGCAGCAGCTGGGGGTAAAAACGAACGTGTTTTCACTTGTGGCATCTGTTGTCTGGGGTGTGGAGCGCTGGACCTGTAACAAACGTGTGAGCAAAATAAAATCGGATACCTTGCCACCGTTGCTGCAGGTTTTGTTGCGAGGGTGCCACTTGGCTCTCGTTAAACACAGGGTGTGTGTAGAATAAGCCAAGGAATGCTATTATTACAATTCACTACAAAGTGCTTTTAAGGCTCTGAGTAACCCACCCCCAGCCGCCGACTTCTGCAGGCCCGTCTGCCGGGCCCCGTCTGCTCGCACGCTTGCCACTTGGCCCGGCCCTGCGCCTGCCGAGATCTGCACCGCACATGCCTGGTGCCCCGTCGTGATCTCTGTCCACGCCGCCCTGGAACCCGAGGCGGGCTGCCCGCCATTAAGGTTTTGCGTCGCGTGTCCGTTTTTTTGGTACAGCCGCTTTATGATGGCTTGAGCACAGCGCGTGCGTTGAGCTTGCGTACCCGTGCGTGCACGGTACTACACGTGCGTGGGTACAGAGGTCGCAAAACGGGTACCGGCACGCGAGATTGCGTGCTTGGCAAGTAAACAGTTGGCACCAGAAATTAATATATTGTTCCAACAGATTTAGCCGACTGTCAGGTCGAAATACGTTTGTGTTCCCATCGGCATTTTCACATGTATGCAAATTTGGGGAGGCAGGCAGGCAGGCATGGTGTAATCTGGCACAGCATGGCATGGCACGGTGTGCCTGCCGACTTGTTTTTTCACGACAAAGACGAGGGCTAAGGTGTTGGAGCGCGCCGCATGGCAGTGGCGGTTGCGTAGATGCATTTTCCGGGCTACTCGGCCTCGGTTTCATCCCTCGGAGTGAAACTGAGCAGCGGCAGCCCGTCTTCGGATTCGCCGGCGTGTGGCCCGCCGCAAGTTTTGGCGCTGGCAGGCGCCGCCTCGGTGCTTGCCAACTCGCTGCACGCATGGCCGCAGTGGGCACTCGATGATCCTCTTGCCGCGCACAAAAACCTCCGCCTCGTTGCAACGAACCGTTTCAAAAGTTTTAACGAGTTTGCATGCGGCCTGCGTGTGCGCTCAACGTGACACTGCGCGTGTGCCAACTCGCCATGTCCCCCCCCCCCGTCTATAGGGATCGAAGTTTAGGATCTTTTTACATTCGTTGCCTGATGACTCCTAAAATGTTCATTTTAGTAAATGATACGCACACTGTGCTCCTGTCTCCTCTTACTGCACGGAAGCCATGCACTGCATTGAACGGGGGAGCACAAGATGTACCCACGGTGAATGGTTTGATCACAGCCCTGCGGTTCACTCAGCATATTTGTGCAGCGCTCGCACTGAAAGCCCTGCCACAGAAAGAAAAGCGCGCGAGCTCGGCGGATACGTAATGCTTCGTGGCGGCGTGCGAACCGGCCGTTGTTACATAACCCAAAATTCAGAGGCAACGGTTTAAAGCCCGAGCGCTGGGCAGTGGCTGATCATGTAACGCTTATCTCCACCCACCTCCGGTGGTGGACGGTGCTTATCACACACCGCCACGAAAAAACAAATCCCTCTGCTGCCGTCAGACCGCGCGCGATTGGCTCCGGTGGAAGAGGTCACCGGGTCGGCGCGGAAGAATATATAATTTTTGCCACGGTGGTCCGGTTTGACTGGCGGGTATGCGCCCAGTCTAATCTGACCACATTAAAGATGTGCATTTGCTGAAATACAAATGTGCAACGTTGAGCCACATTCCAGCACGGAGCGAGCGGTGGCTTACTAGTGTCTGTGCGGGGCGGATGGCTGGAGGGAGGGAGGGAAGGGGGGCGCTCTGAAATGAGTAAATACCGAGCCGTGAAAAAAACTGCCGGAATCAAAGCCAGCTCAGTGCCATAGTTGGGGTCTGGTTCTTGAGCATCGGATTCACTGCCACATTCATTTGCGCCGATACCATCTCTAGTAGTAGCGTGCGAATCGTGCTGCCATTCAAACATTCTTGTGCAGCTCCGGGAATGTTGTTTAGGTTTGCATATGACCCAGGATCATCATTCGGGCTCGTAGCGACCTTTGGTCAGTGATAGGGCGACAACCAGGCCATCATTCAGGGCTGGCGTACTCGCACCGTGCCACGTTTTTACACCCCGGCTCGTCATACTTCCTCGGCGTCACAGAGCGGCCTCGAAGCCTGGGGGGAAGGGGGGGGGGGCAGGCGGTGTGCGAGAGGCCGAGAGCCGTCGTCGCACCGCTCGCCGCGAAGGCCTTGGGAGTTTGACGTGGATGCTGCGCCGGGCGGCCAACTGGCCTGGAAGCCTCCTCGCTTGTTGCATAACCGTCCCAATTGGGCCACGCAAAGGGAACACCCCTCCCCTCTACACTCTCACGCACGCACACAGAAAAAAAAGAAACCTCTCGTCTCAAGCTTTACGATCGGTTCCTAGAGCTTTGCGTGAATTTTTTTTTCTCTCCCCTTCGCCGCCGTGGTTCGATATTCTCCACACTGGATTTTTTGAGTGAGCTCTTGTCCTCGTCAGAGAGAGAGGGAGAGGACATGAGCCTCTTTGTTGTCTGTGTCCGAGTAGCCCCAGTAGCACCGGAATAAACGCACAAAAGACCCCTTGTGTGTGTGCGCGTGCGTGTGAAGGCGGTCATCTCGGTCGTTCAACCCATAACACCTGGGTCTGTCCCGTGGCTTCCTGCCAGGAGCGAGCCTTCCACACTTAATGTGACCTCGAAGTGCATGTAGCCTGGTTCAAGCGCTGTGGTGACGTAACCGCCTCTTCGTGGCGAACGGCGACTGCTGTTTCGTGGATCTGTGGTGCAGTGCGTTGCCACCTAAACTCAACTGAGCGAGATTCCCGGTCACGGCTGTAATGACAGTTTTGTCAGTCGCACAGTATGAAGTGTGGTCTCCATACGTAAAACAGTTCAGTCTGTCTGCACTCATTGCCTCTGCTCTGAAGAAGGGCCATTGTCTGAAACGTCATTTTACTCATGTGATTTTATTTTAGGGGCCACGTTAATGACGATTGTTTAGTTTTTTGTTATTCGGTAAGAGGCAAGTGGCAACTCAACCTGCACCTGGCCTCACTGAAGTGAACTCTGCTCTGCATGAGTACACATTTGATATGATATCAGCACTTGGAAGACAAAGGCAGCCAGGTGTATCTGTACCATCTGCATGAACGCCCCTCTTGCATTGTGCTGCCCTCAATCGGCGATCATCAACCATTGCATCAATACTGACATCAGCAGGCAGTGCATCAATGCACTGGTTGCTGATGCCAGTATTGATGCACTTTGTGCTGATGCCGGTATTGATGATGGTGTAGGTGTGGCTGTCCACACTGCCGATGCACAGGGCTGGGATCGTCCTCGGATGCACCCAGATGGAGCGACCGCCGTGCCGTTCTGCACGGCGATATTTGGATTCCGCAAACATTCCAGCACGTCTTGAGATTTTGTGACAGGATGGGGGAGAGAAAGGGAAAAAAATGTACACGTGTAAGCGGGAGGGGGGGGGGGTACGACGATGAGGGGGACAGAAAAGGTGCCATTCAGCGGATGGTTATCTCTGTCGGTGGTGTGGTGTTTGGGCGGTAGTGGAGCCGTGCGGGCCATCATCTCCTGTCGGAACAAGCCCAGGACATTCCTCTCACAGCCCACTGCGCTCACCACCGTCAGCACCGCCGCCACAGACAGCAATCCACCAAAATTGGCGACGTAATTCGCCGTCCCACGTTGGTTCCCTACCATGCAAATCGACGTTTTGTTGTTTGTTCACGCTGCCTGAATCGAGGCAGCTAAGTAACGCAGCATGTACGTACGTGGAACTAATTGCGCACCATACTTCGCCAGCCGTATTAATAGGAGGACATGTGAAAAATAGCTTCATAGCTCATCCGATATTTAAATTCCGAGGTCTGGTGAAAAACACGATTCCCCCAACGGGCCTTCGTCACGTCGCCCCTGCTGCATCGCCCTGCGTGTTGAGGAACGCGCCGTTGTTGTTTGTATTATTGCTTCACCCTCTGCCGTTTTGCACTGGGACGTGGCGTGGGGACAACACGCACATTTTTTTTTCCATTACCACTGCGTGGGTCGGGGTGGGGGGAACGGCTCGCACAATAGAAAAGCGTCGTCGTCGTTGTTGTTGCCGCTGCTGCTGCTGCCGCTGCCGCGAGGTTTCGGCTCTCGCCGAGCCGCGTTTGGGGCGAGGCGCCGGCGAGCGAGCGAGCCGTGCGCCGCAGCTTCCGACCGGTTCGCGCCGGTTTCGCCCGGGTGCAGCCAGTTCCCATGGCACCACCTCCCAGAATGCACATGCGGTAATTAATCGCCGCCTCCGCCGCCTAAACGCCCCGGGGGGGGCCACCCGCCGCCTTCACCTGTCTACCCCGGGGGAACACCTGCGTCCGCTCGGCAACGAGGGTGCCACACTGGGGGCCCCCACGCCCTGCGCGCGACGCCGCGTGCTGTCACCTCTTGACGACGGCGTCACGTGACGTGTGCCCCCCCCCTCCTCCCAATCCGCGCTCGGCGTCCGAGGTCACGCGAGGCCACGTGCTTCGTGCACGGCTCGCTGAAGCCATGCCGTGCCTCGCCCCCCCCCCCCCTCTAAGTTAACTTGGGTAGCGATATGAAGGGGGCAAGAGGGGGGGGGGGTGGTTGGTATGCGGGGGTACTCGCCCAATCGCCACGCACTTGGGACACCTAATCCTCCGTTGTCGCGCTTTCGAGCACTGAGCCACCGTGTGGTGTTTTTTTTCATTCCAGTGGCTTTGCATGTCCGCGAGACGTCGCGCAAAATGAAGAGTCGTCTGCTTTTCTGCCACATGCAATTAGTTTGCGGTGGTTTTTAAGATTAACCGCGTACGTGCGGCTGACTCATAGGAGGCCGCTGCGAAGTTGAAGTAGACCGGCATTTGGTCGGGATGATATTGGCAAAGAGCAGTGTGCAGCAGACTCACCTGGGAAAACTTCACCGTGGCCACGCTTTGTCGTCTCCCATCCCTGACTCCGGCGCCTGTACACAACGGAATCGTTCATTCCTCCTGAAGGTCAATCCCAGTGCCGAACATCTGCTGAGAGCCCCGAGGGCCGATGGCGGGGAAAGTTGCACCGACAGCCACTCGGGCCGATGGCGGCTGGGGTTTGAAGTGGTGACTCTCGATCTGTGGCAGTGTGGGGCACCCGGGAGTGGAGCGATGTTAAACACCCGCCGCCCCCGCCACATTCGGCATGCCGATCGACCGCTCGCAGCCCCCCTTCCCCGGCTCCCGCCGAGCCTAACGATCGCCCGACACACGTGTGCGCGACAGCCCAGAGGCGCTCCGCTTTAGTTCCTCCCTCCCCCCCCCCCCGATCTTCGCCACGCCACGCGAGTTCGACGCCGGCCTTCGACCGACCTTCACTTACGAACCGACAACAGCGACCGGCTCCGATCGCCCGCCCCGAGCTTTTTGCGGCCGTGGCCGGAATATGTTGACGCGTGTTTGTGCCTGCGCACCCCGAGCGGGGTCCTCAGTTCGCCGGCGCCTGCCACCCAGTGTGCGCCGCTTGACGCCATGGCCTACCGGCCGCTGCACTCTGCGGGCCAGCTGAGGAGGCACGACGGGTGAGTGGCCACGCGAGCGGCGGATTCGGCGACGCCACACGCGGTCGGGACGTTTTACGTTAACGCTCGTAACCCTTTCACGCTTTTGTCACGTACAGCAGGACCGGCGGTAACCTCCGTGGACCGGCCTGCGCGTGCGTGTGCGTTTGTCTTGGCAACCCCAGTGTTGTTGTGCGTATAGCACGGCGATGTCTTCGCGTGGACAGAGCAGGTGCTGCAGCAATGAGCAGGGCAAGGGAACTCAAATGGACGGAGGACGTGGCGTACGAGTCTTGTCACGAGGACGAGAGGTGGTCCGGTATTGTCGGTCAAGTACTTGAGGGTTCATTTCGTGACCCTTGAACCCCCCCCCCCCCTGCCCCCCCCCCCGGCAACTCAAAGCGTTTCATTAGATTTTTTTCAGAGCGGCGTTCCCACTGAGCGGGTACATTAAGCTGCTCGCAAAGCACCAGGTTTCCAGGAATGCCCCGTTTTTAATGCGCGCCCCGCGCAAGGGTGGCGGGAGACCGGCGCCGCCCTGGTTCGCCGTCCTTCACAGCTTGTTTACGAGGCTCGTCCGCGCAAGCCTCCATTATTTATTTGTTTATATTCCCTCCGCACGGCTCGCGTTGCGGCTCAAATCCTCTCGTGTCTCCGCGGTCGCTCCGACGCACTCGGCCGGTGCCGCATGGTTGCTGTCGGACGCATCCGTGAGGAATAAGCGCCGGCGGGGGGTGTTGTGGGTGCGGGGGGGCTGGATTTCTAAGACGGGTGCCCGGCTGTGACGAGATACAGCGCAGCGCTGTTAGGGAACCCCACGCCGGCTCTCGGCTGGCAGAAAAAAACGCAGCAATGAAAACTTTTGTTTGCCTTGTATTCTTTTTTTTTGTAATTCCAATGCTCGCGCCTCGATTTGCTTCTCACGGCACTCCAGTCGGGTCGGTGAGCTGAGCGTCGATCCTGGCGCTTCAGAGGCCAGTGGGCAATAGCGTCTCTGTTAGCGACAGATTTTTTTTTTAAACTATTGAAAGAATGTTTTATTTTCCGAGGTAAGGCCCCACAGTTCTTTTTCAGAAGCGAACTGGCCACAAAGGATAGCTCAACGAAGTGGCTCATCACGTGGAAATTTACAGCAGCCAAATACTCTAAACACGTGGTTCAAAGTGTGGAGGGAAAAACCAGAGGACCCGGAGAAAAATCCACGAGATCACGGGTAGAACATGTAAGCTTCAAAATATACAGCAGGCGTCAGGGTCGAACTCACAACCTCCTGTATACCAGGCGAGGTAGTGAACATCTTGCCACCGTGATGCATGGAGACTTTTGGGGAAAGTGCTGTTGGTGAGCAGCTGCTTGCGGCCCACATGGCGCACGAGGGAATGGTGTGGCCAGCACCACGCCCATCCGCCTTTGTCTCCCTGAGTACCGATCCTCTGCAGACTGTACCAGATACTCATTTAAGGCTGAGTCGACCTATGGAAGGCGCAGGATGGTTTAGAAATTATCCATGGCCGGGAATCGAATATGCGTCGCCATATCGTCACGCAGTGCACCAACCATTACATCTAAACTCCGTCCGACACAATGAGATCGTAGTCGATGCGAATTATCTTGACATGGCTTCATGTGTAGGGGTTAGATGGGCTGTGGCATCGCAGGACCAGGAGGAATAGTGATGGCATGCGGAGGTCGCTGTTCAGCATTTGATAGCTAATTGTAATGATGATGCTGTTGAGCTGGACTCACTTAATCTGCCCCATTCTGTCTCTCGTACCACTGAGATTCGGCCCTCCAATCTCAAGCAACCTAACAGTTGCAGAGCGTTGCACGCGATCGCTGGAGGGTACGAGGGGGGGGGAGCAATGGGAACCAGTGTCAGTCCGGTTTTAACGGAAGCATATGCACAGTGTGAGAGTAGATAAAACACGCGTCTTAAAGCAAAACGCCGCAGATGACGAGTCGTTCTTCTCTGACCTGATTTGCCGTCGAATGCCACGGCTTCTTAATTCGTGGAATCCCGCGTTAAAAATGGGGCTCCCTTTTGAAACGTAAAGAGTGGTGCGATCTAATGGTGACACCCACCACCCTTCGCTTTCCCCAAAGACGACACCCTCCTTGTTAACGAGCCGAATTCAGTCGAGAATGTGCCCCCTCCCCCTGTAACAATGAAAAAAGTTAAGGAAAAAACACATCGATGAAAAAAACGCACACACCACACACACACCACACGGTCTTGGTTTGCACTCCTACAGCAACGTGGCAAACATTTCTCGGGAGCTCATTTTTTTAAACAAATTTTTATTATTTTATTTTACCAGGTGTATGGCCTATTGACCTATATATATGGCTCTTTTTCAGAAGCGACCTGACAAATGATAGCTCAACGTGTAGTGGCTTATTGTGTGGAAATTTGTAGCAGCCCAGACATTCTAAATGCGCGTTTCTTAATGTGGAGGGTAAAACCCAAGCGACCATGGGGCAGCACATGCAAACTCCAAATATGCAGGCGTCAGGGTCGGGATCCAACCCACACCCTCCTGAAAACCAGGCGAGCTCATTAGCATCTCCTCCGCACCGAGGGCGTCTCTCAGGCCCTCGTGAATTGTCGGCCACCGGATCGTCAAGACAGCGCTCGGCCTTTGAGAACGCGATCCCAGAAACACGGCTTCGTGTTGCAGGGTAACGCCGGGCTGTGTTGACATGTACACCGGCCGACCAGAAATGTGACATTCAGCAGCGCGTTTGTCCCCCCGCACGCCCACGTCCCATTGTGGTTTAAACAGGGGCACAACAATACCGGAGTTCTCCGCGGGTAGCCTGGTGGACAGATAACACCACCACGGCGTTGTGTTTGCTCAAAATTACGCACCTCCGATAAGCACGCTTGGCTACGTACAGTGCGAAAGAAGATCCACGTACAAAATAGTCCTCCAGTGAGAACAATGTGCGACGCACGCAGCCGCGCTCCTGTGCGGTGCCAGTCACGGTTACCTGCGCAGATTACGAGCAGGGGGTGGCGCACGTCCTCTGCTCCAGAGCTTCGGGGGCGGGCAGTGGGGGGGGGGGTGGATCTGCGTAGATTATTTAAACTCCTCAATCCTGCCAAGCTGCCGCGAGGTGGCCAGGGGATGGCAGATGCAACAAGGGGCGACCACCACCCACCACCACCTCCCTGTCTTCAGACTCTGTCATTGTTATCACTTATGCGTGGGTGGGGGGTTTCTCCAGATCGGGCGGTTTCTCGTCCCGCAGAGAACATTCCTCGAAAGGGAATTTTGCCGAATATTTCAACACGGGCGCTGCTTGCGAACGGCCAATTATATTATCCGCAGCAGTTCCTTTCCCCCCCCCCCAATCGGTTTCCGCGGCAGCTATTCTGCCGCTGAGTTTAATGGGGGGTAACTCGGCCTGCGCTGCCTTCAGCCGTAACTAGCGGAGCTAGCGGGGCGCCGCTCGATTGTAGCATGATGCGCTCGCGGGACGCTCAAGATGTTACGTCGCGCTGATATGCCGACGGAGCAGCCCTCGCGCAAAACACATACGGTACAAAACGCCCCTTGCTGTCGTGCGAGCCTTGACCTACCGCCACCGCGTGGAGCCTTTGTACACAATCCGAATATTTTTTTAGACTGGAGGAATCCGATGGGCGATGAAGCTCTTTTTCACAGATGTCCACTCGTACGTACAGTGCATCCCTTGTGAAGTTGATCGGCGCTCGCTTTCGCGCACCGTCTCAGAACTCGGCGTGCCAACATCAAAGAAGCCTTGAAAAATAAAAATAAACCTTTTCGGCAGCTTTAACATTACCAGGCGATGAGCGATCAACGCGCCTCCGTTCAGCAACGGTTGGCTACGTACGGTTGGCGCGGAAGAAGTTTAACATGCGTACACGTACGTACGACAGCTGTCGTGTCTTCTTGAGTGGCCGCGTGCATGTGTTGAACTTGGGTCTGTGAAAGGGGAGGGGGGGAGTGCTGTGACCCTCTCTCTGCCTCGGAGCTCGCAGAGTGAGTGGCGAGTGATAGGCGAGCGTGGAATGTTTGTGTGTTTTTCGTGCGGCGGGTAACTCAGCCGTGAGACCGTTGCGTAACGGCAGGCAGGGGTCGTTTGGTGATATATTTGGAATCGAGTGATTAATAGCCAGCCATTTTAATTACGCCTTTGTAGTGCACCTCCACCCACGAAGTTGTTAACCAAAACACATTGCACAGTGCTTGTGTATTGTAACACTGGGCTATAATTGTCTTAATTATTGCTCCGTGTAAGTGCTTACGAAAACAGCAGCGATCCGTTTGAAGAGCCAAACATTTAGAGGTTTTTTTTGTTGCATTCGGCTCGGCGAAGCGCACCAGGAACTGTGTGAACACCTTCGGTTATAAACGCGCGCGCCGGGCGGCTCACTCGCGTAAGCGATACGTGAGCGAGTAAACAATTCGGGTGATGAACCAACACAACGAGTGGCGGGGGCGGACGTTTGTGCCATGCCAACATCGCACGCCGAACCACGTAACGTTCGGCCGATTTCGTATAAAACGGCACGCGCGCGCGTTGCTCCGGGCTCCCAAAGTGGGCGCGCGTCAGTCCGACCACCGCGTATCGGGCCGGATTTTCGGTAAGTCCCCCAAGGTGGTGGTTGGCGCTTCAGCCCGGGGCAAGGATTTCTCCTGCGGGCAAATTAATAACAAAAATATTGATTAAAGACTGCGTTTTGCAGCGGTACACCGCGAAGAAAAAACAAAAACTCTCCGTGATCGCCGTTAGCTCTGCCTTAGAACATAAAGAAATATAATAATGGGATAACATCTTAGGCACTGGCCCTTCTCCAGAGGGAAGAGTGAGCAAAGAGGACCGCGCCGACAATTCAGCAGTGCATATATTATTTTCACGTGACGGGGCCGGTGTAAACGACGAACGTGGCGAGAGTTGCTCTCTTAACGTGACGGCCGCGCCGTGCCAACTGCGTACGAGCATTTTCATCGCCACGCCATCCGGCCCCAGGCCTGGTGCAGTGGGGCCAGCAGACGCTAATCGCTGCTGACACTTGCCTAGCGGGGACAGAGGGCTTTCAGGCCTTTGAGCGAAACATTACACGGAGTCGAATTTATCTCGGGCTAAACAGGCGGCCTTGGCATTGTGTAACAGAAGTCCGCAGCTTACTCTGCTGATTTGCTTCGAATATATATTAATCATAGTGAGTAAGCACTGGCTTCATGCGTTTAATATCTAGCGTTTGACATAAATTTTTTTGGAAATAACCGTTCTCACATTCCACAGATGCGCGGTAAAGGATTACATCGTCGCAAGTCTCGGTGTCTGAAGTCGGGTACATCGGCACGATCACAACACCGCGCGGATGAATTGTAGGCGTTGATATCACGGTCATTATTTCTGGCAATGGGATTTTGTGGAATATAGAGCTGGGATTTTGTGCATTCAGTGTGGGCTCAATAGGCAATGTTTACAAAGACACGCGGTGTGTTATAGGAGTAAACGATTCACCTCCCTCTGCGAATCAATGAATTGCCGCGTTGCGTGACCGCAATTCCATCCGCCTGCTTTTCGCATGGTGAATTTCGCGGCCCCTATGTGAACCAGTTACATCGGACAAATGAATGAAAAAACATTGATTCTTACACCCGTGATTATATGCTTGTATCGTGAGCTAAATAATCAATATGAATTGACACATCGATGGATCACTATACCTAGTGCGTGTACATATATGGGGAGTGATGGCACAGTGGTTAGCGCACTGCATTACAAATCCAGGAATAAATCCCAGACCATGGCTAACAGCAATGTTATCTGAGCTGGTCCTTCGGCTCCTCTTGGGTCCACGCAGCCTTAACCGAGTACCTAATGTGGTGTGTGAGCCTCTGCACTCGGAAGACAAAGTCAGCCTGGTGTGTGGTGGTGGCCACATCGCCATGTAGCTTTTCAAATCTAGAATGTAGGTTTTAGTAAGTGCTCGCTTCACCACATTTCTATCCCAAGTGTTTTTTTTTTTAAAGGCTATCTGGAGATGGCTTTGCCTTTGTACGCTTGTCTGGCCTGTTGGTGCTGTTCAGACCACTCGTTTCGCAAGCAGCAGGCTGCGAGTGAAGATCACGGGGGTTAAAAATCCTACTCGGGGGGGTTAACTCCACCCCATCATCTTCATGTGGTCGTTAAAATGAGTACCGCTTTGGTGGGAAATCGGTAACAGCTGTTTAAGGGGAGGCTGGTTCCCACCAGAAGAATGTGTAATTTCCACGACGAGCTCAGGAAAGTCGTAGTGAAAACAAGTACAGTGCGTGTGTGTTCTGCGTGTATGGGGGGGGGGGGCGGTAGTGTAGTGGTTAATGCACTGCGCTGCCACTACAAACCTGGCGACCCGAGTTCGATTCCCGCTCACGGCACAACACCGGTGACGATTATCTGGACCGCTCGTGGGCCTCCCCTCGGTCGACTCAACCTCAAATGAGTACCTGGTGCGGTGTGTAAACATCGCCACTGGGGAGGCAAAGGCGGCCGGGCGTGGTGTTAGCCACCCACCTTTCTCGTTGGCTGTTTTGGCCTTCATAGGTGCTCGCTAACAGCACTTGCCCCAACAGTCTGTTACAGGCTATACAGGAGATCTTTGTCTTTGTTTGTGTGTATATACACGTGTGCGTAATTGGAACAAATAAACTCTGTGTTAAAGCATTTCCCATTAAATGCTTTTACAGCGTATTTTCTCATGCACGTTGGCTAGCTCGTTGCATTTAATTTTGTCGTGCGTACGTGAAAACGAGCTTCCACCATGCTGCCCACTTATTCGTTGGCAGTATAAATTGAAAGTAATGGTCACAGTTAAATTTCCTTCATGGCACCTAGATCCTAGTGTTTGTCATGCGCGGGGGTTGACTATATTTTTGCAAGGACATCGCCGCCTTGTCACGTCCACCAACGCCGTTCCCAGGCGGTTCAGCTCGAGTCAAACACGGTGGGAACAAGACGCCAGACACGGCGATTCACTCCCGCGGTCGCGCACGGCGTAACACGTGGCGAGAGCCTCCGCCGTCGAGATTCTACTCCGTGTGGTGTTTTCCGCAGGCGAAAGTCTGCGCCGGTGTCAACATCACCAGCGAGCGGTCGGTTCAGTTGAATGTCGTCGGTGCTCTTAATTAGTTTCGGTGGGGTAGGGCGGGGGGGAGGCCCCCCCCCCCCCCCAACCGCGTTTTGCGATGCAGATTTTAACGACAGCGCCGTCCGGACCACGGCGGTGGCGGCGACTTTTGCGGGTTCCCCGCAGCCGTTTGGCATGAGGGCCTCGCCGCGTTAATCCCCGGACGGCAAAACTTGGAAGGCGGCCGTCCCCGCGCGCAAGCGACCGCCTGCTCCGCCGTCACCTCGCATCGCGTCCGCCCCGCGACACACCATTCCACTTTTATGTAACGGCGACGCTCGCTCGCTCGCTCGCGCGCACGTCACGCCGGTCACTACGGAGACGAGTGGGCGGGGGGAAGGGAGGGGGGGAGCCGGCGCTAATCCGCGGGGCAGAGCATGGGGGGGGTTGGGGGAGCGATGCACCAGAGGGCGACTCGCCGCCCGACGAGGTCAAACCATTTTTGTAAAATCGTCCGGGGCCGACACGGCTCGCTCCGCTGCCGGGGGGCTAGCTGCATCGTGGAGGCCGGTGCTGCCGTGTGCGTAGGGGGTGTGCGGGGTGGGGGGGGCAGGGCAAGGGGTGTGCGCGGGGCAGTTGTCACAGCAGGGGGTTCCGTATGTTGAAGACAATAAACAGAAAGGGACGGCAGTGGCTGCTTTAGTCGGCGGCGGAGGAGGCTGCCGAGGGAGGGAGGCTGCCGTTGTGGTGCCACTGCGGAGGCGAGCCATGGCTCTCGGGATGCTGCTGTGGAGTTTGGAACAGCACCTGCGTAGGTACGACGCAGTGCACTCATTCCTCCCGCAAGCCCGGGGCGAGCGCCGACGCTTCTTCTCTCGTGCGGCACCAAAGTGGTCCGTGTGTCTGCGAAGCTGCTCCGGTGCTTTGGAGGATTACGGGACTGTCGATCGCTTTTCTCTCAGCAACTCGTTCCGAACTCGCGAGTCGACGGGGGGGGGGGGGGGGCCTTTACTGTTACTGCGTGCCCCCAAGGTTAGTTGCGTGAACGCGTTGAATTGCGCTCGACGGATTTGGACAGTTGTGGATAGTCGCACGATGCCACCGATGACGTTTCTCACTTTAGTGGGGGGGTGACGATTCTTCTGCCGTTGAGTACGTTCACATTTGCAGTTGCTATTGAACGGCCTCACGATGAGTGTCGGTAGCCCCGGGTCTTCATTACAGCCGCTTCGGCAATAGCGCTTACACCGCCCGGCTGTCAAAGTCGTTGCGGGGGGGAAACATTCGTTGCAAACGTTCCGAGATTAAAAAAAGTTTTGTCTACGAATGGCTGCGTTCCTAAACACTTGGAGCCGATGCCATCCTGCTTGGAAAAATGTTGGCAGGCGAGGAGCATGGGTAGGGGCTTGTGGGTTTGGGTGGCTTTCTGGTAGAGGCGGGGGGGGGTATGTGTGTTTAAGGGGAGCGGTGGTGTAGCGGTTAGCGCTTTGCGCTACGAGCCTGGAGACCTGAGTTTGATTCCCGCTCTTGGCCAACACCAGTGACGATTATCTGAAAGCGGTCCTGGGCCTCCTCGAGGTCGACTCGGCCTCAAATGAGTACCTGGTGTGGTGTGTAAACATTGCTACTGGGGAGACGAAGGCGACCGGGCGTGGTGTTGGCCACCCACCCCCTCGCGTGCCGTGCCGGCCTTCGTAGGTGCTCGCAAACAGCACTTGCCCCAACAGTCTGTTACAGGCTGTGCGGGCGGGGGGGATATTTTTTCTTGTTCGTAAGGGGCGAGAGTTATTTTCTCGAACGGCACGCACATTGGTGAGTCGCCACGGCTTCGTTAGACTGGAAACGAGAACCCCCCCCCCCATCTCTCTCTGGCGGTGCCGTGAAACCCCCCCCCCCCCCCCATCTCTCTCTGGCGGTGCCGTGAAACCCCCCCCCCCCCCCCCACAAAGCCGTCTGTGGTTGCAGGCTTACAGCCCTCGGGACTCCTGACGGGTGAATGCCAGACGGTTAAACCGCATGCGGTGTGCTCCGTTCTGCTACTCGCCCGTTGTCACGTTGCCCCAGCTCGTGTCTTTGCTAGCTGCCAGCGCGGGACAAGGTGTGCCCCGTGACCGCCGCGGGTTGGGAGTCGCTGGGCGGTGGTGGGGGCACGCTCGTTCTCAGAACGCAGGTGCAATGGGGTGGTAGCTTTATTTTGGTCAAAATTGATTCCGGCGCTTGGGTAGCTCCCAAGTTATTGAACAGAGTGCAGGTAAGTATTTGTAAAAGTGCTGGGGTGTGGTCACAGACAACACCGCCCTTGCTCATAAGCCGCTTACCGTAAATGACGTGGCAGAGGTAAATATTCTCCGCCTCCGCCCGCAGAATGCGTCTGCTCCTGCCGCAGCTCCTAGGTCGGGGTGTGGCAGGTGGGGAGAGTGTTTACGGGGGAAGCCTTCCCGAGGTTTGAGTGGCCCCGCTGACTCATCGCGTGGGACGGGGGTGCGGAACATTCTTCTTTTGCCGAGGTGCCGAATGGAGCCCCAAAATATCCGTGGCGGGGTCGCAAATTAGGACGCCGCTAAGTCACTCCTGCCACCGCAACAGGCCCACGCGGTGACAGAAGCGGCCTGGGCGCGCCGAAATTACAAACACGGCACCGATGCCAGGTCAAGAATATTCCACTCTGCCGCCCAATTAGCGCTGCTGACGTGCCTGCGCTGACGGATGGATGTCGTTTTGCGGGCCGTTTCTTCGAAGTGATCGCGTGAAACGAAGTCGCGGGCCCGTGGGGTTTGCACTTCCCCTGGCGTCGAGGGAAAAAGGGCGAATTTTAACCTCATCTCAGGGGATGAACTGCCAATGTCGAGGTCTGCTGCTGCTGCTGGCCACGATGAGAGGGCTTCAGGAGAGAGAGCGTTCGTGTCGTTTTGCTGTTCCCCGTCCTCCGAAAAAGGAGTGCAGACTACAGTGTACCATATGTATCTTGAACCTCTTTCGCACCGTACGTAGCCAACCGTGCCAGTCTGAGGCGCTTTCACCTAGCAGCAGCAGCAGCACAAGCCCAGCGACGGAGGCGGAGAGTTTAGCGCGTTTTGGTTGCGCAGGTGAGGCTCCGTCGCACCCACCGCAGTCACGAATCCATTGCCGCGAGTCTTTTTTTGCTTGCGCTAAATGTGGTCACGTACATTTTGTTGCGTTCTACTTTGGTTTACCAAAGCGAGCGGAAGCCTGCTCATTGCTAACGGCCGTGCGGCATTGTTTTGTTGGCCGGCGATGTCGCAGTTTTGGTGTTTTGGTATTTTGTTTGTTCTGGCTTTAGTGTTGTGGAGCCTACACAATACGG
Organism: Lampetra fluviatilis; assembly: GCF_964198595.1. Classification (NCBI taxonomy): domain Eukaryota; kingdom Metazoa; phylum Chordata; class Hyperoartia; order Petromyzontiformes; family Petromyzontidae; genus Lampetra; species Lampetra fluviatilis. The sequence goes on along the minus strand of NC_136317.1, from coordinate 3,910,701 downwards.
TTTAGCTTAATGGGACAGGCAAAAATGTTCTGATTGAGGCACTTTTCATGAGTTGTGCCTGTCTGCGTTTGGGATATTTTTGAAGTTCCCCGTCGTCTCGCTCGTCGTGTGTAGCAGCAGCGTTAGGTGTTGTTGTGGAGGGGATGACGAGGCGTGTGTTGCACTTTGTACACTTGATGTGGTGTTCTCAAAGCCCTCAATGTGCGCACGTGCACAAACGCTTCTTTATTCCTCGCGTAGCCACCACCCTACTATCCGTATGACATCACGCAAAATAATTTTGCGTCGATGTGGAGAATATAAGTAACAAAAATGAAATGAGAGGACAATATACGCCACCCTCCACATATCTGTTCATCGACGGCGATGTCCAAACGCCCGCTCGCTCTCCGCCGTGCTCCGGAGAGCCGGCGCGCTGGCAAGGTCGTGCGTGTTGATGAACGCGGACTTCTAAAAGGCAGAAAAAAACCACCCGCATCCTCGGTCTGAAACTTTAGCCGACATTTTTGTTGTTTTGTTTTTGAGGAGCACGAGGATGTATTTTCCCCACTTTGAGAAAAACAACTGAAGGAGAAACGAAAGCTGCTGTTAATGTTTGCCGGCTATAAATAGAAGCGATGCAGGGCAAACGAAAGCAAGCAGCGGGCATTTTCACTTCCCTGGAATGTGCAGCACGCACGCAGCCGTAACCTCGTGACATCATAAGGTCATTCGCCTGCGTCGCCACTTTTGTGCTTCGTGTGTAGGGGGCGAGGGCACAGGTGGTGGAGAGAACACTCCAGGTGCTCTCCCGGTCCCGGTTCTCACACCCTCCCGCAAGCTATGCCAGCAGCATAGTCACGTGTAGCTGTGTCTACACATCTTCTTGGTTCTTTCGGTAAAGTCACGTAGAAGGGAAACAATAAAATAATACAAATTAAACATAATAAAATAATTCTCACGACGTTTCGGCCGAAAAAAATAAAACACAATAAAATAATTCTCACGACTTTACCGAAAGAACCAAGAAGATGAATCCCTGCAGTCACGAAAGCTTTAAATCGCAATGTGTCTACGCAGTTACACTTTGACGTGTAGTCCGCTTGCAACCCTGCGACCCGCGTCCTGCGTTCGTCGAATGGAACTCGTTTGTTGGTGTTTTAATTTGAGAACTTGCCTTACAAACGTGAATTAAATTAATGCACCCGCACAGCACGTTTTCTTTGTGTGGCTTTTATTAAATAATTTATTTATTTTTTATTCTTATTTAAGTCCTGGTGCCAAAAATTGTACTCAATAATATTACACAGCGTCGCTAATCCCTGCAACTGCCTTTCACTCTCGCTTGCGCCATCCCCCCTCCGCTTCCTCCCCAACAACCTCCCCACCCATCGCCACTTGTGCTCTAGCGCGGTGAAACGCGAGCCCCATTTGCAGGAGCCGCGATCGTCAGTGGCGAAGGTGGGTCTGGGGGACGTTCATGGCCCGTGCGAGTTTGCGTCGTCCCCCGGAAGTTGCATTTTTATCCGACGGGGCCGTGGGCGCTCCAACTCGGTGCTCTAAGTGAGGCTATTGCCAGGAATGAACTTAACAAAATGCGTAGCTTGTTTAGCAAAAAAAAAAATTGTTCTTTGTGTTGTGTTTAAAAGTCGGCCTGGGTGGGGGGTTGGGGGGTGGGGGACGCATCTTGTGTTTTGTTGCGAGAGCGCTTGCCGCTTTGGGGCCTCCGTCCCGGTCGAGAGTTTTTCTTTTGACTGCTCAACCCTCTCTCCCCTGAGCCAATGCGCCGCAGCTGAGCCCACCTGGCTGCCCGCCCAATCCTCCCGATTTGCCCGGCTGATTCCCAAACCTCCCCTCTCCGCCCCACTCCCCCTCACCCCCCCCCACCCCAGAGCGATTGCTCGAGGGCTTTTTCTCTCATGAGCCCAGCCCAGCGTGACGGAGCCACTGCCGGAGCCCGCTAGCCCCATTAAAGAGGGGCCCCCCGTAGCCAGGTGTGGGAACGCGTTTGAAGGCTGGGTGGTGGCCGGCTTAATGGCCATGGGGCGTGGCGGTTGGGGGCCTATGCTGGGTATCCCAGAGCATCGATGAAGGCTGCTCTGAAGGTACAGGATAATGGCTTGAATCCCTGCCATGCCCCCCCCTGCCTCACCCCCATCTAAAATTTGCGAGGTCGCTGCTTCCCCCTTCCCCCTCCCCCGCCTGATATATTCCCACGCCCATATACTGAACCCCACTCCATGTCAACGGATTGGATTTCTCATTGAGCTCGGGGGTCTTCGGTGTTTGCGGCCTGGGGCTTTCGAGGGAGAGAATCTAGACACCTGGTACCTCCGGGGGGGTGGGGGGGGGCTCCTTCCACACGGCTTGGTTGAGCCACTGTGCAGGACCTCTCATGTACTACACACTCAGGTGCTCATTGGTGGAAGGCCTATTGGATGCGACAGTTTGTGAGTGACTGTTTGGCTTTCTGCCTGGCAGCCTATCTGTTTGGCTGGATGTTTCGCTGTCTGGTTGGGTAGCTGTATGGCAGCCTAGCTGGTTAACCACTGGCTAACTCATCTGGCGAGGGCGGGTGCCTGGCAAACGAGCTGCAGGAGTGTGCGTAATCAGCTGTGGGGGGGCTAAGACGCGATGGCGAGCGTTGCACGCGTGTCTCTTGCAAGCTTGCTGGTGTTTTGTGGCTGCTTACTTAGCGAGAGCTAAAGCCGGTGTGGGCAGGCTGGAGGAAAGCAGGGGGATACACAAGAGGTGGCTGGAAATCTACACGATTCCCTGATTAATTTTTCAAATAAACATTTTTGGTCCGGTTTTTTTTTAAGCCGATTTATTTTTTTGCAATTAGTCAAAAAACTAATTACATTTTACAGGGGGGGGGGGCGGTGATCCGATGCCAAGGTTTTCTGCCAGCTCTTCCCCATACAGGCGATTGATCCGTGGGGAGAGAGGGATTAGAGGAGGAGGGGGGGGGGGGTCGTTGGGAGTTCGTAATGAAATTGCTCCGCTTTTTTTACGGCCGTTTTGCAAAAACATGTAAGCGTAGATATCGCGATAAGATGTAATGAGGTTTACGCCGCTTGGAAAAATGGAATAAAATATCCCAATTGGCGGTGGTCTTGCAAACGGTGGCGCTTAATTGAATTCACCCAGGGATCTGCCAGGTTTGTGTTCACCCGCGTTGTTTCTCTGTAAAATGCAGCTCGTCGCTGATCGCCGCTCTCACCCGCAGCCCGCCCGCCAGTGGACACGCGGCTTCGTGATTTACAGCTCCACGGTGTTTGTCGTGCCCTGAATCGAAATGTAGCGCGCGCCAACCCGCATCCGTGGCGGCCGTTTCACACGTGCGACGGATGCCGTGGTTACCACGCGCGGGGTCACGACCCCACGACCCCACGGCCGATTCAAGCCCTGACCCTGGTGTGACCTCGTGACTTCGTGGCCTTGCAGTCACGAGCCACGCTGTCCACCTTGAGCCATGCCCCTGGCCCCCCTTGGCATCGCGCACTGCTCTGTACAAGGCAAGGTCTACTGCCATCTGATAATGTAATCATAATAATCATAATAGTTTTTTTTTATCTGTTACAGCCTCACTGAGTCTATTGGAATGTTTGGTCCAATTACTTTTGTATTTCGCCTGTGGTGGGAAACCAAAGTGCCTGGCGGAAAACCTACGCGCAGGGCGAAGACGCAATGCAGGATCCCACTTGCTCTGCTGCCTGGTCATCGTAGAGCCCCGGTCGGCTGGGAGACTCGCCGCCGCACTCCACAGCCTTTGTGTGTTTCTATTTCGATGTAAAGCTTCTTTCGTGACTGCAGGGATTCATCTTCTTGGTTCTTTCGGTAAAGTCACGTAGAAGGGAAATAATAAAATAATAAAAATGTATTTCGATTTAAAGCTTTCGTGACTGCAGGGATTCATCTTCTTGGTTCTTTCGGTAAAGTCACGTAGAAGGGAAATAATACAATAATAAAAATAAAACATGATAAAATATTTCTCACGACGTTTCGGCCACAACGCAAGCAGCCGTCCTCAGGTGAAGACCAGGTCTGTCGGGGAGACAGCGTCTGAACCAGGTCTGTCGGGGAGACAGCGTCATTCAGACGCTGTCTCCCCGACAGACCTGGTCTTCACCTGAGGACGGCTGCTTGCGTTGTGGCCGAAACGTCGTGAGAATTATTTTATTATGTTGTATTTTTATTATTATTTTATTACTTCCCTTCTACGTGACTTTACCGAAAGAACCAAGAAGATGAAGTCTTTGTGTGACCCAGCAACAACTTGCCTCCAAAGTGCTGGCGGATCGGAGGCGTTGCACCGCTGTCCACTGCCCACGCACTCTCCGGCGGGGCCTACGGGCCCCCCCCAACCCCCTCCGGGGCTGTGCCGCAGGCGTGAGCGCCGATGGCCGGCGCGCGCCGCCCTCGTTGATGGGCGAAGCGGGGTGACGCCCACCCGCCCACCGTAACGTGGAGTGCACGGTGGGCAAATTTGACAAACGTTTCGCAAGAGCTGACACAAGCGCGCCTTATTAGCGCGTATAAATAGTACGGTGGCTACTCCCATTAGATAGGTGTGAGCATTCCCCCCCCTCCCTCCCGTGCATACCTCGCTCAAAACCCGGCCACTGACCGTCCCCCCACACGTGAAACAGCTAGAGCCAAGGGCGCATCCGTGTCGAGTTTTTGACGAACCCAGACTTGCAAAGTCCCAGTCGTGCGTGAGTCAACGTCAGTGGAAGACCCGCGAGAAGCTCCGCACCGGAACCTGCTGTTCTCCTTGTCGAGGTTCGTACGCCGCCCCGAGTCGCCGTTCGGCCGCGACGATCCGTCGCTTCCGACCGCAGGCGTGACGAACTCCGCGGTTGCGGTTGCGTTCAGAAGGAGTGCCTCTTCGTTTTCCTGATTTTACTACGCACCGTTGCGAGAGCAATACGTCTTGAGTGGCTGTGCCCCCTGGGTGACGTGTGTGTGTGTGTGTGCCCGTGATAGACGACATGAATGCGAATGGGGCAAATAATCGATGCTCTGCAATGCACTGGTCTTGCGTGGAAGAGAGGAAGCTATTTAAATGGGCGATCGCATCGCTACGTGCCTGGCCGCGGGAGTGAATCGTGGCGAGAACGGTGGCGGAGATCGCACCTGGTCTGGGAGAGCGAGTGGCCTCTCAACTCCAGTGCTCTCCTCCCTACCCCTTCACCCCAGGGACCCCCACTTGTTGTAGAGAACCCCAGTTGTGTTGGGTGTGTGTGTGTACGGACCGTGTGTGTCGGGGACCCCCTGAGAGTGTGTGTAGAGACCCGGTTGGGTGTAAGGTTGTGTAGAATGTGTGTGAGTGTGTGTGTAGGGGGGAGCGGTGGTGTAGCGGTTAGCGCGCTGCGCTATGAACCTGGCGACCCGAGTTCGATTCCCGCTCACGGCCAACAGCAGTGACGATTATCTGAACCGGTCCCGGGCCTCCCCTAGGTCGACTCAGCCTCAAATGAGTACCTGGTGGGATGTGTAAACATCGTCACTCGGGAGACAAAGGCGGCCGGGCGTGGTATTGGCCACCCACCCCATCGTGTGCCGTGCCGGCCTTCATAGGTGCTCGCTAACAGCACTTGCCCCTACAGTCTGTTACAGGCTAAATGGGGCATCTTTGTTTGTGTCGGCACCACTCCGGTTGTTTTGTCGGAACACCCTCCTCCGTCTCCGGTCGTCATTAATATTTCAGCGAGCTGGTCCCGCGCCAGGACCAGACGATTCGGGGAGCGGCGAAACAAGCCAAATATAATCGACAATAACATTGATGTTCGCGCATAGCTACACGCGGCACTGTACGGCACAACATGCCTCGTATAATCCGCCTGTCCTTCAGCCACATCATGACCGTGATGACCATGACCGAAAGTGCTGTGGTATCATTGCCGGCGTGTCTCTTGCTGGGCTCTCTGTGGTTTGGTGCTCCAAGTGTTGAACTTTGACCTCGGCACGCGTTCCCTGACAGTCGGTATTAGTACCTGTTTAACACGTGTAGGCTTTCACGACCAATTTCCACAACACAGGTGTTGTGTTCATCTTCTTGGTTACTTTACCGAAAGAACCAAGAAGATGAATCCCTGCAGTCACGAAAGCTTTAAATCGAAACAGGTGTTGTGGGTTAGATCGGCTAAATCTGTAGTATGGGTATTAGTACCAGAGTACTGATGGTACCAAGGGTGCTTTGTTCTACCATGGTAGTACTATGACTATGGTAAGGTACCCTGTTGTGTAGTACTCCATGTCAGGGCCTCTCGGACTGTATGTGCACAATGCGTGCGCTGTCTCCTTGATGAAAATTGATTCTTAAGCTGACGATAAATGCGCGAAAGCAGCAGGGTTCTCAATGATTCGTCTTTCTAATGTCAATATGTTGCGCTTACCAAAAACGCCTCGAATCTTGAATCGTCACCACAATCCATAGAATCAGTTTGGGGTGGTGTGGTATTGGTGGAAGGTAAATAGTAACACCCTGTGGCCACACAGTACTGTGACTGGGGTTCTACTCCAGCCTGTGGTGTCGGTAACTCCAGGCGCGAGGGGGGGGGTCCCCAAGTTATTGTGCCCCAATCGGGGTGGAGGGGGGGGGGCATCCTTGCCCTGACGCTGCCTGTGAATGAATAGCCCCGTTCTGCCGCTGCCTCCCCCGAATAAATCACTCGCACCTGAGCTACGCACCTGAGCCCCCCCCCCCCACGTTACTCCCACCACCCCCCCCACGTTACTCCCACCACCCCCCCCACGTTACTCCCCCACAAGCCCACGTTACTCCCCCCCCCACGTTACTCCCCCCCCCCCACGTTACTAACCCCCCCCCCACGTTACTCCCTCCCCCACGTTACTCCCCCACAAGCCCACGTTACTCCCCCCCCCCACGTTACTCCCCCACAAGCCCACGTTACTCCCCCCCCCCACGTTACTCCCCCCCCCCCACGTTACTCCCCCCCCCACGTTACTCCCCCCCCACGTTACTCCCCCCCCCACGTTACTCCCCCACAAGCCCACGTTACTCCCCCCCCCCACGTTACTCCCCCACAAGCCCACGTTACTCCCCCCCCCCACGTTACTCCCCCCCCCACGTTACTCCCCCCCCCACGTTACTCCCCCCCCACGTTACTCCCCCCCCCACGTTACTCCCCCACAAGCCCACGTTACTCCCCCCCCCCCACGTTACTCCCCCCCCCACGTTACTCCCCCCCCCACGTTACTCCCCCCCCCCACGTTACTCCCCCACAAGCCCACGTTACTCCCCCCCCCCACGTTACTCCCCCCCCCCACGTTACTCCCCCCCCCACGTTACTCCCCCACAAGCCCACGTTACTCCCCCCCCCCCACCGTTACTCCCCCCCCCACGTTACTCCCCCCCCCCACGTTACTCCCCTTCCCCCACGTTACTCCCTCCCCCCACGTTACTCCCCCCCCCACGTTACTCCCCCCCCCCCACGTTACTCCCCCACAAGCCCACGTTACTCCCCCCCCCACGTTACTCCCCCACAAGCCCACGTTACTCCCCCCCCCCACGTTACTCCCCCCCCCCCCCCCACGTTACTCCCCCCCCCCACGTTACTCCCCCCCCCCACGTTACTCCCCTTCCCCCACGTTACTCCCTCCCCCACGTTACTCCCCCACAAGCCCACGTTACTCCCCCCCCCACGTTACTCCCCCACAAGCCCACGTTACTCCCCCCCCCACGTTACTCCCCCCCCCCACGTTACTCCCCCCCCCCCACGTTACTCCCCCCCCCCCCCCACGTTACTCCCCCCCCCACGTTACTCCCCCACAAGCCCACGTTACTCCCCCCCCCACGTTACTCCCCCCCCCCCCACGTTACTACCCCACAAGCCCACGGCCGCAGCGACACACGCGGCTCGCCACGAGAACCAGCGAAGGCAGCAGAGAGAGGCAGTCAGTGGCTGCTGCGGCATCGCGAACCGGGCCGATCGTTTTATTCCTCCTGGCTCGGGGGGGGGGGGCCCTGACGTCACGCACAACCCCGTGAGAACCGGCTTGAACCGGTTCCTGGCTCCCAAGGCAGGGGGGAGGGCCCGGGGGGAGGGGGGGGTCGCGAGCTGCTTGTGTCAGCCGCGTCTCACGCACACACACCCCCCCACGCACGCTCGCAGTCGCACGCAAGCACGCGCACCTCTCTCTCACACACACACACACCTCTCACTTACACACACACCTCTCTCATTTACACACACACCTCTCTCTCACACACACACACCTCACACTTACACACACACATCTCTCTCTCACTTACACACACACACCTCTCTCACTTACACACACCTCTCACACACACACACACATCTCTCACACACCTCTCACACACACCTCTCTCTCGCACTTACACACACCTCTCTCACTTACACACACCTCTCACACACACACATCTCTCACACACACACCTCTCTCTCACTTACACACACACCTCTCACTTACACACACACACACCTCTCTCACTTACACACACACACCTCTCTTTCACTTACACACACACACACACCTCTCTCTCACTTACACACACACACACACCTCTCTCACTTACACACACACCTCTCACTTACACACACACACACCTCTCTCACTTACACACACACACCTCTCTCGCACTTACACATACACCTCTCACTTACACACACACACACCTCTCTCACTTACACACACACACACACCTCTCACTTACACACACACCTCTCTCTCTCACACACCTCTCACACTCACACACACCTCTCACTTACACACACACCTCTCTCTCTCACACACACACCCCTCTCTCTCACTTACACACACACCTCTCTCTCACTTACACCTCTCTCTCACTTACACACTACACCTCACACACCTCACACACACACACCTCTCTCACACACACACACCTCTCTCTCACTTACACACACACACCCCTCTCTCTCACTTACACACACCTCTCTCTCACACACACCAGCACCACCCTCTCTCGCGCTCTGATACACACACCCGTCTTGTACAACATTGACTCACATACACCACCAACCACATCTCTCTCTCACACACACACCTTTCACACACACACCCTGTCGTACAACCCGTCCCACGCACACGCACAAACGCACGCCCTCTCCTCCCCATCGCGCACAACTCTTACGGACCCGCCCGTGCTTTGAAATGACGAGGCAGTGAGCGAGATCTCACGCGGAGTGGGGGAAGATCTCGATCGAGCGGGTGCCGATGTGTTGTGGCGTGCCGCGGGCTAAAAGAGCTGGCCGGCATCCTCGCCCGTGCTCGTCCGCAGTGACCCCCCTCTCCCCTCGCCGCCGACGTAAGTACAGTCCACCCAACTCCAACCCCGCTCCGTGTTGTCGACCCCTCCTCGGCTCGGTCAGATGCCGTGGCGGCTGCTGCTGCTGCTGGCACTATCGCGCGCCTGTTCCCCGGGGCTCGGCTCCCATCATCATCAGCAGCAGCAGCAGCATCGTCGGCTGCTGTCGTTTGCCGGTGCTTGCCACTGTTTTGCTGGCGCTGCTGTTGTCTGTTTGTTGTTGTTGTTGTTGTGACCGCGTTTCGGCGTGTTTTGCTGTTCGCCGTGTTGCTGCTATCCCCTGCCCTGCCCTGCGCGCGTGTGACTGTTGTTGTGGTCTATTGTCTGCTGTGTCGTTTGCTGTGGGAACCGTGGCTGTTGTCTGCTGTGTGTGTATTGTTAATGCGTGCTGTTTGTGTGTCATTTGCTGTTGTCTGCTGTGCATTTGATTTCTGTGTATTCCACCCATTGTCTGCTGTTTGTGTCCATTGCTGTGTATGCCGGCTATGGTTATTGTTTGCTGTTTGTGTCCATTGCTGTGTATACCGGCTATTATTGTCTGCTGTTAGTGTACATTTATCTATATACCGCCTATTGTTATTGTCTGTCAGTGCCCATTGTTGTGTGTCCTGGCTGGTTTCTATTGTCTCTAAACATCGTTCATCCTGGCTGTGACTGCTCCTGTGTCTTCACTCCTGGATTGCTGTAAATATCCTGGATGTTGCTGTTGTCTCTTACTTGCTGTTGTCCATTATGGTGCGTGTGACGGTTGTTGCTGTTGTGCACGCTGTCGCTCTGTCCATTGTTGTGAGCCTCGGATGTTGCTGTTTGTGTTCTCCTGCCGTGTGCACCCCCGGCTGTCGGTGTATGCTGTTACGAGGCGATTGTGCGTGTGCCATTGCCGCCAGTTGACCGCCGCCACCACCACCCAGCGTTTTGCGTTACCGATTGCCGAATACCAAAAATGCCTGCGGCGGCCACCACAACACTGGTGCGCTGTCGTGATGGATACAGCCCCCCCCCCTACCCCCTCGGGGCTGTTGCTTTGTGCTGTCGTGTGCAGCGTAGAGTAGAGCAATGAGCGGGGCCATGCCGGCCGGTGCCATCGATTTCACTTCTCTAAAAGCTGCCACGCCAGGTGTCCGACTTCGTTAGCCACGGTCTCTGCACTGTTGGATGAAGGCACGCACGTGCACATTCGTCGTCGTTATCATCATCATCGTCGTCGTCGTCATGAATAGCACGGTTGGCTACGTACGGTGCGAAAGAAGTTCAACATGCATACGTGAGCCATGGGCTATCAACTGCTGTATGAAGGCCTTTCCGTACCGCCAGCATCCTTCGCGGGCCTACAGTGCCAGTCGGTCTCTTGTGCGTGAACGGATTGCATCGCTCCGTAATATACACGCACGTAAACAAATGCTGTACGTCCTCTCGGGCACACACGTATGTACGTGTTCGCGTACATATGGGCAAACACATGCATCGCGATCGTGCAATCTATCCACACACCATTCGCTCGTGGGTATGCGATGCCACAATCCATGTCGCTGCTGCACCTGAGCTGATCTAATTACCCCCCCCCCCTCTTGTGGGGTGTTCGTCCTCACGGCCACATTCCTACCTTTGGCTGCCATTCTGTCACCGGTCTCGTCCATCGGCCCTTCTTGTCACCCATCCCAGTCCGCGAGGCATTCACCTCTAAGCACAATGGCTTCCCTTGTAAGCCAACCAAAACAAAGCCCGCTCTCGTCTTGTCGGGCAGCGACATTCTATCCCGTCTGCTGCTCCGTCACTGACGTTGCTCCTCGTTATTGTTGCTGCTGCTGCTTCCGCTGTGTTTGCTGCTGCTGATGCCGGATCTCTTGGTTACGTTGCTGTCGCTGTGTCTGCTGCTACTGACCTTGTTATTGATGCTCCTGCTTTAGGTGCCGTTCCTGCTACTGCTGCCTTTTGCTGATATTTCTACGACAACGCTGATGCCTCTGTTTTTTTTTAGTCCTGTTTTTCTGCTGTTGTTGATGATCCTGGGTCTGTTATTGCTGCTATTTATACAATTACTGATGCCTAACTCGGTATGGTTTCTGCTCCTGCTGATGTTGATGCTTCTTCTACTGCTGCTGCTGCTGATTGTTTCTACGCCCTGCTGCGTTTGCTGCTGCTGATTATGAACATCATCATCTACTGCTGCTGCTGTTCATTCACCCCCTGCTGTTCATGATATTGCTGCTGCTGAGGATGTAGTGCTGCTGACTGATGTTCCTGCTGGTTCTGCTGTTCCTGCTGGCCGTCGATGATGTTACTGTTGCTGCTACTGGTTTGTTTTTTTCTCTCGCGATGATGACCCCTGCACCTCCTGCTCCCGCTGCTGTGCTCCGCCTGCTGCTGTTTGGCTGCGTTGTGGTGGTGACGTCACCCCCCCCCCCCCTCTTGCAGGAGCTGATCGAAAGCCTTTGTTGTTGGCTGTGCTGTGTGAGAGCGTTGCGTTCTCCAGCCGCCTCGCCCTGCATTACCGTCGTCCTTGGCTCCTCCGTTGTTTATTTTAATTGTACACTCGTATCAAAGAGCAGCAGCAGCGGCGGCGGTGACGGTAGTGATGATAGCGATAGTCGTAATCTTATATAATAATAATAACACGACTACGGTGGCAGGAGTAGAGAAGGACGAGGCTGTCGCGAGAGAGCCGAGGCGAGCGACGCGGAGAGAGCGATGCGAGGGTACGGAGCGCCAATCTCACCGCGGTGATTTCCTTTGCTTTGCAGTGCCTCCGGTGCGAGCGTGGTTGCCATTGACAACAAAATCGAGCAAGCCATGGTGAGTGTAAATCACGACACGCACGCGCAGGCGCACACTCTCATAGCACATGCGTTGCCACACACGTACGCACGCACGCACGTACAAATATGCACGTACGCTCGTACTCTCATGCCGACATATGTGGACGTGTATGGCCGCACGCACTCGTGCATGCGCACATGCATGCGCACGCACATATATGCCCACAATCATATATAACCACACTCATACGCTCTCACTCACACGCTCTCATTCACATGCTCATATATATACCCACATAAGCATATACGCAGAGTTCCGCACACATGTACACAAAGACATAGCCACACTCACATATACCCTCACGCATATCGCACGCAAAGACAAATAACCCCTGTTTAGCCTGGACAAGTGCTATCAGCGAGCACTATGAGTGAGTGGTATGGCCAGTACCACTCCTGACCGCCTTTGTCTCGCCAGTGCTGATGTTTACACTCCGCACCAGATGTACACACACACACACCGCACAATCGCAATTACATCTACAGTGTACATTGTCTTTACCTGCATGTGGTGATCCGTTGCTTGAATGTAAATGAATATGAGGCGATGGCGCTGCCTTGGGGCAGCATGTTTGCCTCTTGTTGCAGAGGTTCTGCAACGAGGCGCCTTGGTGGCTAGGAGATGTTAACTACCTCACCTGGTATACAGGAGGTCATGGGTTCGATCCCGACCCCGACGCCTGTATATTTGGAGTTTGCGTGTCTCTCTCTCCGTGGTCGCGTGGATTTTTCAACGGGTCCTCCGGGTTTTCCCTCATTTAAAATCAATGCCACGCGTTCAGAGTATTTGGCTCCTGTACATTCCCACGTGATAAGCCACGTCTTTGAGCTATCTTTTGTGGCCAGGTCGCTTCTGCAAAAGAGATGTGTAGCTCAGTGGGGCCTTACACGGATTATATTTCAGTTTAGTTCCTGGTTCGAATCCAGCGGCCGCCCTGGTTAATACTGCGGATGTATTAGCCAACAAAATTGAGCGCCATCTGCTTGACGGCGCACGTTAAAGATTCCATGATGTACTTTTTGAAGAGTTGGCCGCGGTCCAGATTCGAAGCATTACCCCGTAAATGACCCAATTGGGATCACACTCGGCGTCCAATACCCCCTACAAACGTAATTTTTAAAAAAATCCACGCATTTAAATGTAAACAATTCAGTTGAATAGTATGCGCTGTGTTTGCAAATTGCACGTGTTTGCATTGTGTCCTATATTCGTTACTTGCAAGTGTATGCAATGCAACTCAACAGTATTCTTCCACTGTATTTGTCAATGTTGCACGTGTAAGCTACTTGTATACAATACTCGGAGCAAGTGTAGTGACTGTGAATGATGTCACTGTGTGGTGCCGGGCCTATGAGGCCAAGGCGGATAATATGTTGGCAATGGGTAGCCTGGTTACTGGGCGTAGTACCAGCCCTAGCAGGGCTTGGGTGAGCGCTGGTCAGCCCAGAGGCACCACGTACAGTGTGCGGTGCGGGCTCCCGGTGAGGGAGCGAGAGAGTGTCAGCCAGCCAGGGTTACTTTGGGGCATGATACGCTGGTTGATCTGCCGACACGTGACCGGATGATATTGAAGGGGGGCCGCTGGGTGGTCACGTGGTATAGAAGAGCTCTCGGGAGCCTTCGGGAAAGGGCCAGAGAGATCTAGAAGGTGGGCGGGGCGAGAGGCGGAGCCAGCCCCAGCCCGGGCCGATATCACGTGGGCCCCGTGAGCGGCTCGGGGTTCTTTGGGTTCTTGGTGAAGAAGATCCACGTTGGGTTGAAGAAGCCTCTAGCCACACGGTCCGGGACCCAGCTCGTGGTCCGGACCGGGATAGCGAACCGTGTCTAGTTCTTACCGTAGCGTGGTTAGATGGGCGTTCAACACCCGTGTGTAGATCACATTGTGTTGTGTTGGTGTTAGTGCGAATAAAAGTGTTGCTCCCAAGATAACGTCTGCGACTCAGTTGGACTCACTACGCAAGCACGGTATTTTACAGCGACGGGATGCATCCCATCCCATGCGGAGTACTGCAGACGGAGCACTTTCATAATCCGTTATCGTTAAGGAAACGTACGTAATGCATTTTAATAGCTTTAGCATAATTGTAGCAGATGTCTATTCTGTGTGCGTGCATAGATAGATGATATCTATAGATATGCTGCTATGTCATCTTATTAGGGCCATCCTTAGTGGGGGGTGCGGGACCCGGGGCAAACCCAACTGTGTGGGCCCCTTCCATCTGACGACGAAGAGGGGCGGGGGGATCCCCCCCCCCTCCCCCCAAACCGCGGGGCCCGGGGCGATTGCCCCAATTCGCCGTGTACCCTCGGGGCGACTCTGAATCGTGTATCTATGTGTACGCACAACCCGTTTCCAAATCCACTGCTGGATGATGGCCTCCCCACCCCCGTGCGGGTGGTGGATGTTGTTTAACCATACTTCACCGCGCCTCCCTATATAGTACTGTAACATGGTCTTTTAAATGAATACACGTGCCTTTGCGGAGATGCATGCTTGCAATTTAGGTGGCTTAGGGAACGCATGAGAGGCTAATGACATACATCTTCGAGGCTGTTAAGGAAAGTAAGTGGCTTTAGGCAGGACGCGTCATCGAGTCTCGACGGCCGGAGCGTTAGACCAATAACCCGAGTGGCAGCCAATAAATGGAACGCGTGCCGCCGAGAGAGCGTCCAGCGTAGAGATGGAGCGTTAAGATGAGCTCGATACTATAACGTATCTTGATTTGAAGCTTTCGTGACTGCAGGAATCCATACTCTTTGGTTCTTTCGGTAAAGTCACGTAGGTAAAAAATACAATTTTAGGGATGAAAAAAATAACTTATTGTATATGTTACACCTACGTGACTTTACCGAAAGAACCAAAGAGTATGTATAGCATACTCTTAGTATTTTCGGTAAAGTCACGTAGGTAAAAAATTTAAATTAAAATTTATTAAAAATAAAATAATAATAAATCACGACGTTTTGGAGGCAACACAAGTCTCCGTCATCAGGTGGGACCGTCACAGCCAGATTTGCTGTATTTTTATTAATTTTAATTTCAATTTTTTTACCTACGTGACTTTACAGAAAAAAATAAGAGCATGAATCCTTGCAGTCACGAAAGCTTCAAATCTAGAATTATAACGTATGTTCATTTAGAACTGAAGTCCATCAGCCGCTTCGCGTATGAGATCACCCACTTTAATTTGCGTTTACAAGGGGGGCCACTGCTGTTATGTAATGCTGTGTCGGGTCTGGTAGGAGGGGCCTCTGGGTAGGGAGGGAGGAGGGTGGGGCTAGGGGGGAAGGGGGTGGGGCTAGGGGGAAGGGGGTGGGGCTAGTGACTGAGAGGGGGGAGGGGCCAGTGAGGGGGGGGGCAGGGGGGTTTCCCCGGTGATGTCACCGTTGCCACGAGAAGCAGAAAGCTTTGGTGACGTCACGAGCCAGGTCTGCTTCCCCATTGGTGGGTGGGGCGTTGGCTATTTTTGCTCTGCCTATAAAGGCGGTGGAGCGGAGTCCTCCGATGTTTAGTTGGCAGTGGAGAGGGGTGGTCCAGACCCTCTCTAAACCCACTGCTGGTTAGGGGATCTTTCTCCAGTCGTGCACGGATTGTTGGGCCAGACGGTCGCCAAGCTGGTCGGCAGCGCTGGTTGGTGAAGGCGGGGGAGGGTAGACGTGGGAGATTATAGAGGAGATTCAATACAACGGATACGCCCAATTCTCTCTGCTACCCGCAAGGTGTCGTGTGTGCGCGTGTGTAAATATTAGTGTGTAGCACATTGGCGGAGACGAATTTTATTCCAAGTACAAATACCGTGTGTGTGTGTGTGTATCAGAGACGGTCGTGTTAATACCGCGGGTGTATTGGCCGTGAGATGCGTGTTGTCTGCTTGAGAGAGGCCGTGACATCATTCGAAAAGAGTCGCGCTTTGTGTGCTGGCTTTTGCGGTCCAAATTTGCCAAATTGGGAAAAATGTAGCCGCAAAATGTACTCGATTGGGATGAAACGTCGCCGCATCGCCTCGTGCGGTGAAAGGACTGGAGATCCGACCGTCTGTCAAACACAGCAGCAGCAGAGAGCGTCGTGTCTATAAACATGACTCGAATACCAAATGTGCTCCTGATTTAATTTGATATAAACAAATTGATGTGATGATGCGCCATTGGCAGCGGTGCACAATTAACAAAAAACGCTGCCTGGAAAAAGAACGAAACAATCGGCGACGTTTCGGGCAATGACCCTTATCCATAGCACATGATTAAGTTGAGTTTTTTTTTATTTGATCGCTGTAACGAGACTGAAATGTTGCTCTGCCTTTTCACTTTCTCTGTACTTACGTAATGAGCCGATGGTCACTTCTTTTCGATGGGGCACTGGCATGGTAGTGGGAGGAAAGGCTTGCGCATGATCTGCGCACGCTGTGCCCGCACGTACAACTCTCTCAAGCGTACGCATATCCCCAATTGCGTGGACTAGTAAAACCAATTCTACTGATAAAAAAGCAATAATCGACTGCACTGACAGTAGTGTGCGAGTACCATCCTCGTACTTGTAATGGTACGTCTCGTCACAGGTGTGTGTGCCAGGGATAAGCCTGACACAACACCTTGTGGCGTCTGTTGGTATGGAAGCGGCGATGTGAACGCGGGCACCTGTGCCACGGTAGTCGAGTCTCATGCGTGTGGGGGGGGCACTGTGCGCTTACAGGGCAGCAGCAGCAGCTAAAACTAAAACGTTTTAAAAAAATATAACAGATCTAAGACCCACAAATGATAGCTCGACAAAGTGGCTCATCATCACGTGGAAATGTATAGCAGCCGAATACTCTGAACGCGTAACGCTGATTCTAAATGTGGAGGGAAAAAACGGAGGACCCGGAGAAAAATCCTCGCTACCACGTAGAGAGAGAGAGAGATACATGCAAACGCCAAATAGACAGCAGCAGGCGTCAGGGTCATGATTAAACCTACGACCTCCTGCGTACCAGATGAGGGAGTTAACATCTCGCCACCGCGGCACACCGTGTCCCTCCGGAGAGACGTGCTCCGGATGTTGAAACACACTCCGCTGATGATTGGACTTTGTCAAGATGACAAGCCATTAAGCCTGCTGTGTCGTGGATTAGCGGCGTAATTCCTGTGGCCCGAGTGGATTGTGCATTCGTGGTAGCCACAGCCGAGCTTAACCGCTCGCGGGAAGTGTGGGATTGATAGTCCATGAGTCCAGATGTATCCCTTGTGGGTGCCACCTGTCGTTTGTCTGTGACCAATGGCAGTTAGTCGTGTGATAATCATTTGAGATGTCTAGGTTGTCAATGAATCCATTCTAATTATCCACATGTATAAAAACTAAGATTTCGCTGACTTACACGGTGCCAAAATTCTGCTGTGGCCCATGGACAATGAGGAGCAGCGTTTAGCCGGGGAAAGCGAGTTCGGTTTAGTGACGAAGCTCGTACAGCTGTCCAGTAGTGGCAAGACTACTGATAGATGTATCGCTCATTGGATTGCTCCAGTATAAATAAATATTCTGATTCTGACCGTACGTACACATACAGCCCAATTGTCAGTCCGCTGCTGGATGAGGTTCTCCCCATGCCGTGCGAGCCGTCGGGGTTATTTAACCATATTTCACCGCGCTGGTCAGTGTGGATTGTTGAATGTGGAGATCATTTACGTTTGAGCATAGTACAACAATTCATTGATGTGCACAGCTCGCTCCTGACAACTTATAGCGACATTGAGCGGTGTTTGAAAATATCTTTTTTGCTCGGCATGTCATTTAAAGCAGTACAAGTTGAGATTTTATCTTGAGGGGTTGGGACGGGTGGAGTAGAGTGAGAATAGAGGTTGGCAGGGAGGGGCGAGTTCATAGAGTGTCTTTAAGAGTGTGGGTGCAATCTTCAGATGTTAACTCCCTCACCTGGTCTCCATGTCGTGGGTTCGATCCCTACTCTGACGCCTGTTTGTTTGGAGTTTGCGTGTCTCTCTCTCCCCGTGGTCGCGTGGATATTTCTCCAGTGTTTCCCTCCACATTTAGAATCAACATTATGCGTTTCAGAGTATTTGGCTGCTTTAAATTTCCACTTGATAAACCACTTCGTTGAGCTATCATTTGTGGCGAGGTTGCTCCTGAAAAAGAGCTCCTTACCTGGTAAAATAAAAATTATTTAGTTTTATAGTTTTAACTGATTGCTGCCCCCCCCCCCCTTCCTCGTTGTGCCCCACAGGACCTGGTGAAGTCCCACCTGATGTATGCCGTGCGGGAGGAGGTGGAGGTCCTCAAGGAGCAGATCAAGGAGCTCATCGAGAAGAACAGCCAGCTGGAGCAGGAGAACCGCCTGCTCAAGAGCCTGGCGAGCCCTGAGCAGCTGCAGCAAATCCAGAGCCAGATTGTGAGCGTGCCGAGTGGCGGCGGGGGCGCCCAGCCGTCTACGCCGTGCGGCGGAGCCCCGGCAGTGGGAGCCGTCGCGGCCCCGCCGGCCGCCGCGGCTCCCGTGACAGCCGCCCCGTCGGCCACGGCGCTCCCGTCCGTGTGAGGGCTCCCGTCCGCCGGGTGCTGCCCCCACCCCCCACCACCCCCGACCCCCTACCGAGCCCAGGGCTAAATTTCAGCTGGGTCTGTACGGTATGGATCGGCTGCCCCGGAAAATCTTTACACGCCTAGCACGCAGCATCCGGCTATACGTATCGCTACGGTTGTGGCTCCTACTGACGTGTGCCTACTCCCAAGTCCATCGGCGGGCCCGGAATATGTTGGGTGAGAAATTAATCCCTGCTCCCCCAACCCACGGGAGGCGGGGTGGGGGGGGGCTGCCTCTTGAGAGACGACGGAGCACAGACTGACAGCCACTCCTCCTCTTCCTCCTCGTCGCAAATTGCAATAGGATTCTTTGTTTTTTTTACCCACGTGTCACTCCGCCGCCTGAGCTTACAAGGACCTGACAGCCATCTGTTACTGTGATGACATGTACATAAACATAGTTATATGAAAGAAAAAAATTAAGTAATTAAAGGTGACTGATGTACTGTATATTGAATGCTAGGCTACGTGTTAATTGGTGCCCGTGCTTCTGATGTGAACGAGCCGGCGAAGGGGAAGCCAAGCAGAGAGAGGGCCCCTTCTGAAGAGTTGGGATTGGGATTGAGTCGAGCTGTGACCATGCGAAACTGAGCCACCTACATACATACATTCGTCGCCGGCGCATAGCTGCCAACGCAGCGGTGCGTGGAGACACGTTAATCCACCCTCGCTAAAGCCCTTAAAATTCCTCAAGCGGGATGTCGCATACACACGATGGGACACGTCGGGTGTCCACGATTTGTTAAATTTTATGCTCGTGTCACTTTAAAAATATATTTTTTTGTTCCTCGTGGAGGTCAATATTTCTCTGTCCCCATAGCGGGTGCAGCAGCAGCAGCGTCGTGTAGCATGTTGCGTCGCATAGCACACGTCGGGACTAGCGCGACAAGCGTCGCTTCCAGCAGCATGAAGCTAGCGCACGCTACCTACACGTGCCGCTACCAGTTGCGACCGAGGCCTTTTCAGGAACTCGTGGGCGCGTTTTGCTCGAATTTCGTTGGTAAGAAAAAGGTAAAGTCGGCGGTGACTTCGGAAGAGGGGTCGTATCGCACAAATGCACCTAGGGGTCCTTGCCGCAGAGAAATGATCACTTGCAGAGTGTCCCCCGTCACCTTTTCGGGGATTTAAATATCATAGAATGGTACAAAGCAGTCCTCTGCCCTCCCCTGCCCCCCCCCCACCTTGTGGTTTGTGGGCTGAGCAGGAACGCGTCGTCCTTGTAGCATCACAAGTGTGACTTGTCGCTGGGTACACACTTTTTGGGCACAGCACACGGTGACGATAGAGTGAACAGGTTGTATAAGAAGTGTATATTCTGTACGTTATGTATGTACTGTATGTAAAATGTACCTTTGGACAGAAACATGTAGATACGGTCAAGTGTTTCAAATGTTGTGCACTTGAATGGCAGTTAAAGTTCATTGGCCAGTTGCAGTTGTGCAACATTTTGTAGTCGGATTAAGGTTTCACTTTGCCCGTTTCTCTTCTACCAGTACGCTCTCGGTTCTCTGCCGCCGTCTCTCATGTAACCAGTGCTACGAAACTTGAAACACATGAAGACAAAAAGATACGTTAATAAAAGGAAGAACATTCAACCAAAGATGCCAAGAGCACGCTCAGCAAGTTGGGTTCAACCTTTTTTTTCGTTCATCGCCTCTCGTGAAACGCGGAACCGGCGTAGCTCCGTCTGCTGCGCGTAGCTTGTGGCTCCCCCCCCCACCCCGGCCGCCCGAGACCGTTCTATTTATTCGTGGCCTTTGCGTAGGCCCTGTTCGTCGCACGCGGCCGCACGGTTAAGCGACACAGGCACCGAGCGTCTCCTCCAAAGCCTGTGGATTGTTCTCAAGTCGTTGCTGATTTGCGCCGCTCATCACTCCCACCCACCATTCCGTCTCTCTTTCTCCCTTGTTTTGTTCACACCACCGCACCCGTTCCACTTAAGTTATTTTGTACTGCTTACATAACCTACTAATCCCCTCTCGCGCGCGGTATTGACGATGCGTGTTTGTTACTGTAACAATGGGAATGAGTTAATAATGTGCAAGAGACCTTCTCCACCTGCTTGTAACGCAAGCCGTGAAATTAAATATCACATGACATGAGAAATGGTCGTTTCATTTTTTTGCGCAGAAATGTTTTTTTCGATAACTGCTCGGGACACGAGTCGCAAAGCACCACTGGAAGTAGTCACAGTGGTCGAGTGTCGTCAAAGCCACTTTCTCGTGTGCAGGCAAAGCATTCGGTCGCGTGGAGTGTTGTGCGCTGTAACCAACATATGCTTGAGGGGCTCACAAGTGACGCCATCACATCTATCCCGCTGTTGAAGGAACGAAACAGGAGGATTTCTCTACAAATCTGGCTGTCGCCTGATGATGTTAGTTATTACTGGTAAAATGTCGTACTGATTGTAAATGTTGTGGATTTATTCTCCAACACATCGTTGTGCTGTACTAGTAACCAACTGGCACGTTCTGTTTAGGTGAAAAACCTTACCGATTGGTGGCGGGTTTAACAACACATGCGATCCAACCTAAAAAAACATGTATTGTGGACATACAATGGTTCTTATGAATGCAGTTTTGCAATATTGCCAACCATGTAATCGGCTGCATATAACCACCCTGCTTGTGATTGTGGCAAAATCCGTTGATGCCACCATATCTCACAAACACTTTGCACCCTCAGCCAGATACCACAGCAGCTGGGGACACGACCTCAGTGGCCTGCCTTGACAGTACCCACCATCTGCTGGTTCGGTCTTCTCTTCCTGTTGATCGCCACTCATGCAGACCACTCTAATGCCCGTCTTGGCAATCAGCCCTCCAGCGTCCTGCACACATTCCACCGTTTTTTTCCCCCTCATCGGCAGCACTTGCCTGCAGTGTTCCCTTCCGAACTTTCAGACTCGCAGCAATTCCTAGCGTAGATTTCAAACACCTGTGCTCAAAAGCAGCAAGTTTATTTGAGTCCAGATCTCAGATCCATACAGTAGCAGATAGTGCTCCTGCCTCAATTACCACTTTCCACTCAAGACGTCTCATTTCCAAAGTGGTTTCCATTGCCCATCAAACACCTGCCCTGATAAAGCAATATTCGTCTTGACCTCACAGCCCTCTGAATTATGGATATTATTGCCTTTGTACACGAGTCCTATACAACCTTATTTACTACCTTGACTTATGATTCTCCTATAGGAGGGTCGTTTCTAATTAGAAATCAGTTGTCAGGAAAACTTGAGGCTGAGGTTTCCAGCCTCTGCCTAAAGACCACCAATAACAGAATGGCTTTGACCAAAGACCTCGTCAATAAACCTGCATCTGCACACTCCCAAGTCGCATACATTTGTATCGCCTATCTGCCCCTGGGTTTTCTGCTGTGCTAACGCCATTTGTGGTGTTTGTGAAGTCAAGCACAACGTTAAACAAAGTTGGAACTCACTGGTGAATGCCCTGTCCTAACAAACTATTCTGATGTCTCCAACTTTTCATACACGTTTTGAAGCAGCCAGCATTTCACCTGGTATGCCAAAGCTGCTTGCAATTGATATTCGGTACATATTTCAGCCTTGACTTCAGGAAGGTATATTAAACTACAATATTAATAGAAAGCATTATTTGCGGCACCAATGAACAGTGTAGCATCGTTTTCCCCAGTGCCAGTTCATGCTGAACACTGCACGTGTGAATCCACAACTTAAGCAAATGTTCAGTCAGAGCCCAACCATTCTCAATAACAGTTTAAAGCTGCCACGTAAAATTTAGCGAGGAAATAGGCTTTTATTTGTCAGTTTTGAATAAATAGTAAATCACTTTCCATTGAAGGCACATTTGTGTTGTAAACATTTTACATGAACACTTAAAAGCATGCGTTTTAAAGACTGGCTTGGGTGTTGGGCGAGAGGCTCGGAGTGGGGTGGCGATTGTGATGCCTTCCCACATCGTGGCAGCAGAAGTTGGTGGTGATGGGGGAGTGACTTCACAAGCACTGCCTCAATATCCACTCCTCACGCTCTGGATGATTTGGAAGACAGCTGTAAAGGACAAAAAAAACAATTTACACTGAGGTGAGCGATTTTTCATTCCTGTACACAAGTGCCTTACCTGGGAAGCCCACTGCTTTACACCATCGGTGTCCCAGGCTACAGATTGGGGCAGTGTCATGGACAGCAGAAGGTATGTGGAGCAAAAATATATCAATCTCATGCTCCCCCACACCTATGTTCCCCGCCTTCAGCGTACACGGACAAGTGTGGTGAAGTATGGTAAAACATTACCCAAGTGTGAGGAGACACTCATCCAGCAGTGGATTGACAGGGCCGTGTGTACATGTATTATATGCATGTTCCATAAAGTAGGAGATATAACTGAATTAAAACTTTAATCATGTGCAACTTATTTCTCCTGAGCATGCATTCACTGTGGTCGAAATGCATTCTTGGCTGCTATACATGACTTGTACATTGTATTTAATCCCGTAAACAATTTATATGTTTGGAAGGACATACATTTTTCGGGGCATGGCCTGGGTGGATTTGGGAGTGATCAAAATGTTCTTGTGCAGGAACTAGACCGACTTGCTCACGTGGGACAGTGAGGAATGACATTGGCTTGGTGGACCCTTCATCCAGTGGTGGATAGGTCACGGCCAATACATTGTATCCTTCACATGGAATTTACTATTTTGAATTAAACGGCGCTTATTAAGAGGAATTGACTGTAAAGCCAGGAATGTAATAAGATACTCGCGCGTTGCAACACAGCCAAGAGTGGACGACACCCAGTTTCGAAAAGTCACCCGATAAATCTACCTGAAGAGCACACCTGGGGGCATTTTCACACCGTCACCAGCCCACGGGGGTGCTAGGTCACGCAAACCCAGAGCGCCAATCACTTCCCATGCGTCTCCGCCCATAGCTTGTGGGCGTTTCTGTCTGCCCGTGGTGACGCACTTCCCTGTTGCGTGTGGTGTGGGGGTTTACCCATGCTGACGTGTATTATGCAAACATCGACGCGCGAACGGCGTCTAGTTTCGGGAAAATCATCAACCATGTCAACGCGCTGACTCGGCCGTGCGCATTCTCACGGCTGTGTTGTGGTGCCAGTTGCAACTTGTTGTTGTTCACAGTTACCGAGCAAAGGCACAAAAAGCCAAGTGATGATTGCTTGTGTTGCAGTCGAAACGTCGTGAGAATTTTATTGTTTTATATTTTTATTATTTTATTGTTTCCCCTTCTACATTACTTTACAGAAAGAACCAAGAATATAAATCCCTGCAGTCACGAAAGCCTTAAATAAAAATTTAAGGTTGTAAGAGCTTGGGAAAAGAGAGTATGGGGAGGGGGGGAGTCCAAAGCAGTGCTAAGAAATAAGAAAAAATATTTGAACTGCCGTGTGGTGGTTGAACACGGCGGATGAAACACAGAGTCCATCTGTTAAACCAGGTCATGAGAATTCCCTGGTTTTGGAGGAAGCTCTGCAACGCTTTTTTGCCAATCCACTGCTGGATGAGTGCCTCCCCATGCCATACGAGTTGTGGTTATAGGACCAACTTTACCAAAAATCTGTTAGTGTGGGTTGTAGGCATGGGGCGGGGGGGGGCATAGAACATACAGTACAATAATGGATTTTGCTGCACTGCACCATTGCCCACCACGAAGTCCTTGACCTCTGAAGTCAACGCACGCTAGTTCCCTGCAGGGTCACAATGGGGACATGGTGTGGTGGTGTATTGGTTAGCACACTGCGCTACGATGCCCGCGACCA
Organism: Lampetra fluviatilis; assembly: GCF_964198595.1. Lineage (NCBI taxonomy): Eukaryota > Metazoa > Chordata > Hyperoartia > Petromyzontiformes > Petromyzontidae > Lampetra > Lampetra fluviatilis. The sequence continues at coordinate 3,886,256 of NC_136317.1, read as the reverse complement.
GAGTTCGATTCCCGATCACGGCCAACATCTGGTGACGATCATCGGAATCGGTCCTGGGCCTCCCCTCGGTCGACTCGGCCTCAAATGAGTACCTGGTGCGGTGTGTAAACATCGCCACTGGGGACACAAAGGCGGCCGGGCGTGGTGCTAGCAACCTACCCCCTTGGCAACCTACCCCCTGGTGTGCCGTGCCGACCTTCACAGGTGACATTCGCTGACAGTACTTTGCCCCGACAGTCTGTTCGGGCTATACGAGGAGGGAGGGAGGATCTTTGTTTTTTGAAGTCGGGTATGGCGGTGAGATCGGGTACCTGAGCCACAGACCACGAACACGAAGAGTGCAATCAGGGCAGGGCTCACGGGAAGCCGCTCCTCCTGGGCTTTCTGCGGGGGACACAACACGGCTCGAGTTTCTCACTTGTCTCCAGATCAACAGATCTCAACCTCATTCCCTCACCCGCCTCCCCTGTACTTCAAAGCAAAGGTTGGGGGGGGGGGATATCTGTAGCGGTGTTGGACCTCGCCTTGCACTAGCCCGCACTGACCACAGTGGTGAAGTATGGTCAAACAGCCTCGAAGACCGGTATGGCGAGCAGGGGATGGAGTTGAGGTTTCACTGTTAAAACTCCCGTGTGGTTCACGTTTCGAAGCGAGTGGCGAGTATTAAAACCCGCGTGCCACATTGGTTACCGTGGCAACGCGTCACGTGCTCACCGTTAACACGGTAACCATCACGTGCGCTGTGGTAAGGCGCCGTCCATAAATGACGTCACGCGATTTTGGACGATTTTTGCCCCCCCCCCCCCTCGTCACACGGCGTCACAAAAAGTCAGACCCCCCCCCCTCAAATACGACGTCACAAAGCTCTGCCCCCCCCAAAAAAAAATAAAACATGCTTCAAATCGCTTTAAACTATTGTCTTTGCAGTGCGTATTTAATGTGGCGCTGCACTGATGTTGTAGGAGAGAACATTTATTAAAAAGTATATTTAATTAAGACAAAGTTGCTCATTTTGATGTGACGTCACATTTCTCAAACCCCCCCCCTCGTCACACATCGTCACAAATGTCTGACCCCCCCCCCCCCCAGGTGCGTGACGTCATTTATGGACGGCCCCTAAACGTTGACATGTGAACTGTAACGGTCGCGACGCAACGTTCACACGTAGCGTGGTCACTTGTACCGAGGTCACGTGGTGACGTGGTCACTTGTACCGAGGTCACGTGGTGACGTGGTCACTTGTACCGAGGTCACGTGGTGACGTGGTCACTTGTACCGAGGTCACGTGGTGACGTGGTCACTTGTACCGAGGTCACGTGGTGACGTGGTCACTTGTACCGAGGTCACGTGGTGACGTGGTCACTTGTACCGAGGTCACGTGGTGACGTGGTCACTTGTACCGAGGTCACGTGGTGACGTGGTCACTTGTACCGAGGTCACGTGGTGACGTGGTCACGCGACATGCGGTTACGCGCTCACTAGCGAAGTTGGTAACGTCGGTCACGTGGTAACTTGTACCGACGGGGTAACGTTGGTCACGTGGTGACGTGGTGACGTTGATCACGTGGTAACGCGCAATGTGGATACGCGCTCGCAAGCGAAGTTGGTAACGCGGTCTATAACGTTGTGAACGTGGTAACTTGCACAGGGGTGACGTGCTAACGGTGGTAACGTTGGTCACGTGCAGGGTAACACTCACGGAGCTCTTGGCGACATGTCCGCGCTGCGTGATGTTCTTGCTGTAAGCTTCGTTCGCCACGCGAATCCTCTGCTTCGCCACCATCGTCTGCGTCAAACACAAGAGCCCCCGTAAACCTCACGGTTACCTTAAGGGGTTACCTTAAGGGGTTACCTCAAGGGGTTACCTCAAGGGGTTACCGCGGAGTAATCTCCGAGCAGCCTCGAGTTACCTCGCAGAAATCGCGGATTTTTCGCAGAGGGTAACCTCACAGTATTCCCAGAGTAACTTGGGCAGTTGCCTCAGTGTAATCTCGGAATATTCCCGCGATAATCTCTGAATCACCTCGCAGTAATCCCAGGATTTATCTCACAGTAATCTCAGTTACCTAAGATACATCTCTGAATAATCCCGCAATAATCTCCGAGTAATCCCAGAGTTACCTCAAAATAATCCCGGTGTAAACCCCAAAGTAATCCGACAACAATCTCTGAGAAATCCCGCAGTAAAACCCGGAGTTACCCCGGAGTAATCCCAGAGTAATCCCTAAAATAACCTCACAATCTGAGAAATCCCGAAGTTACCTCGAAGTAATCCCGGAGTAACCCCCAAAATAATCACACAAGAATATCGTAATAATCCCAGAGTTACCTCAAAGTAATCCCACGAGAATATCTTAATAATCCCAGAGTTACCTCAAAGTAATCTCACAACAATCTCTAAGTAATCCCATAGTTACCTCGGAGTAATCCCGCAGTAATCACCACCAAGACGGCAACGCTCGACGCTGACGACCGTTTAAAGAGACGCACCCTCTCACCGCCGCGTATCGCTCCGACCCGATCAAGTAGTGCGGACGCGAACCAACGAGCGCGGCCGACGGCGGAGGTTGAAGACGACTTCTGCCGCGAGGTTACCGTCGAACGTTCCTCAACGTCGGTAGACGTCGCAGCTGGACGCGAACGAACGCGCGGTAACGGGAGTCAGTCTGCGCTTCCGTCCATCGATGTGGACAGGAAGTGGCGGTGGAGGGGGGAGGCGCCGCTTCGCATCCACTTCCGGAGGATGGCGTATCCGTGCGCGCCTCGATGACAACGTGTCAGCCGGCGCTACTTCGTGACCCCTGACCCCCCCACCGTCGCCGCCCCCCTCCTCTCTCTCTCCCAGGACCCCCGGCGCGAGATGAACATGGCGGCGCCTGTGCCCCTGCTCGTGGGTGAGAGGCGACGAGGACGATGACGAGGGGAGGGGGTGGGGGGTGGGGGGGACGAGGGGAGAGGGTGGGGGGGGTGACGAGGGGAGGGGGTGGGGGGGACGAGGGGAGAGGGTGGGGGGGGTGACGAGGGGAGGGGGTGGGGGGGGGGACGAGGGGAGGTGGAGACGAGGAGGGGGGGGGGGTGACGAGGGGAGGGGGTGGGGGGGGGTGACGAGGGGAGGGGGTGGGGGGGACGAGGGGAGAGGGTGGGGGGGGGGGACGAGGGGAGAGGGTGGGGGGGGGGGTGACGAGGGGAGGGGGTGGGGGGGACGAGGGGAGGTGGAGACGAGGAGGGGGGGGGGGTGACGAGGGGAGGGGGTGGGGGGGGTGACGAGGGGAGGGGGTGGGGGGGACGAGGGGAGGTGGAGACGAGGAGGGGGGGTGACGAGGAGGGGGGGTGACGAGGGGGGGGGGTGACGAGGGGGGGGGGGGGTGACGAGGGGGGGTGAGGAGTACGAGACACGAGGAGGAGGGGAATGGATGATGATGATGATGGCAAGAGACGAGGTGGTGACGATGACGAGGAGGAGGAGGCTGTGAAGAGAGCAAGAGGCTCTATGGCAGTGCCTGTTGCGAGCTACGCTGCTGCTGTGGTGGCACGTGCGGCGTGACGGGCCTAGTGGCAGCTGTTGTAGTGCAAGCGGCACGTGGCGGCCGCTGCTGCGAGAGCCGCGTGGCTCAAGAGTTGGGCCTCATCCAGCAGTGGATAAGGTCATGGGTGACGATGTTCGTGGTTACACCATGAGACATCTCCTTTACCAGTGGCAAAATATAGTAGTAGGTTTTTACCCTTTAAACTGGTACAAAACTGACACCTTTATACAAGGCATCATGTTTGCAATAACCACAACACAAGCAGTCAAAATGCAAACAAAAAGAACCAACACCAATGGAGACTAGGCTCTAAGGAAAGCTGTCTCGGGTGTGGACCAATCAACTTCAAGGACAGTGCATATTATTACCATTATCAGAGTTGGTTCTTTTTGTTTGCATTTTGACTGCTTGTGTTGCAGTTATTGCAAACATGATGCCTTGTATAAAGGTGTCAGTTTTGTACCAGTTTAAAGGGTAAAAACCTACTACTACGATGTTGGTGGGTGAAGTGATCAGCCTGGATGCCGTGATGAATGTGGGTGCTATGGGTGGCAGGGTGGTGAGCGCTGTGATGATGAAGGCAGATGTTGTAGGTGGGTGTTGTGATGATGGATCTGGGTGATGTAGTTTGTGTGTGTGTGGGGTGTTATAGCAGAGTGCTGTGGTGAATGCAGCTCTTGCAATTATTTCAAGTGGACCTGGTTCTCAAAGTCGGGGGACAGCCCTTTCACACCCGCTCTGCCGCTGACAGTCGCGTTAATCTGTGGCCTGCGATTTCGCAAAAGTAGCTGCGCAATCAACTTCAATATAGTAATAGGTTTTTACCCTTTAAACTGGTACAAAACTGACACCTTTATACAAGGCATCATGTTTGCAATAACTGCAACACAAGCAGTCAAAATGCAAACAAAAAGAAACAACTCTGATAATGGTAATGATATGCACTGTCCTTGAAGTTGATTGGTCCACACCCGAGACAGCTTTTCTTAGAGCCTAGTCTCCTTTGGTGTTGGACCAGATGACGCCAAAAGGCGTACAACTCAAAAACAGGGCACTATCAGAGTATTAAGAGCTCGGGGTAAGCATTTACACTATCAACTTTAATGTCACGGCTGTGTTTGTGAAGTCATCGATGGCCAGGCTGAGACCACCAGCTCTCCCCACTTGAGAACCTGGTTGAATCACGGTGGCTCAAACCCAGGATCTCAGCGATCTGACCTCTGCGTGTATAGTCGCATGCGCTTATAAGAGGATATCCGCGGGAGGCTGGCGCTGATTTTGCTGACGAGTTTTGTGTTTTATTGCGACGCAGTCAGAGGCTCGGGTGGTCTCCAGCTCATCGATGGGCCTCCCGAGTTTAAAGAAAACAGCGCCTTCCCCGGGTACAGCGTGCCTCGCCTCACCACACTCACACTCCACCTCGCCCACCACACTCCACCACACTCGCACTCCACCACCACGCTCCACCACCACACTCACACTCCACCACTACACTCACACTCCACCACCACACTCACACTCCACCACACTCACACTCCACCTCGCCCACCAAACTCCACCACACTCCACTCCACCTCGCCCACCACACTCACACTCCACCTCGCCCACCACACTCCACCACACACTCCACCACCACACTCACACTCCACCTCGCCCACCACACTCTACCACACTCACACTCCACCACACTCCTCCACAACACCCACACTCCTCCACACTCACACTCCACCACACTCACACTCCACCTCGCCCACCAAACTCCACCACACTCCACTCCACCTCGCCCACCACACTCCACCTCGCCCACCACACTCACACTCCTCCACCACACTCACACTCCACCTCGCCCACCACACTCCACCTCGCCCACCACACTCACACTCCACCTCGCCCACCACACTCACACTCCTCCACCACACTCACACTCCACCTCGCCCACCACACTCCACCTCGCCCACCACACTCACACTCCACCTCGCCCACCACACTCACACTCCTCCACCACACTCACGCTCCACCTCGCCCACCACACTCCACCTCGCCCACCACACTCACACTCCACCTCGCCCACCACACTCACACTCCACCTCGCCCACCACACTCACACTCCACCTCGCCCACCACACTCACACTCCACCTCGCCCACCACACTCACACTCCACCTCGCCCACCACACTCACACTCCACCACACTCTACCACACTTCACCACACTCCACTACACTCACATTCCACCTCGCCCACCACACTCACACTCCACCTCGCCCACCACACTCCACCACACTCACAATCCACCTCGCCCACCACACTCGCCACACTCCGGGAGGCATGACCTTGAAAATTAGGGAATTCTCAGTGGCGCCCTCTTCAGTTGTGCGTCACAGCTTCCTGCATCACTTATTTTCCTTTGGTCAGTGAACTTGTGGGTTACTTGCTCTTATTTATATTTAATCCAACTCTACAGTCTTTCGTGTTTACCTGTCAAATGGTTTAGAGTCGTTCCTTGCCATTGGTTCTTACGTTGCTTGAGATGCACCCTCACCCAGGCTGTTTATTTCGACGGCGGGGAAGATATTCTCCGGAAATTGCCTCGGTTAAATAAAGGCATAAACTTTAGTGTGGTAAGATTTGACCTTGTCAGATTTTGCAATGACATAGTCATCATAACAAACAATGAAAAGTAGAATAACGGAGTTAAAATAACTTTCAAAGGTTCAATGGGTACGGTCCCAACTTTACAATAGAGGACACTCGATATTTGATTATTTCTGCTGGATAAATGTAATTCTGGAAGGAAAAAACATCAATTGGGCTAAAGCCTATATTTTTTACGTGGCGTGACCAAAAGTGTAAGGAAATGAAATTATTTGTCGTAATTTACCAAAATAAAACTTAATTAATTTCTAATGCAATCTTGCTTTTTGGCACTGGTGAAGTGTGAGTGCTCTTGCCAACAGCGTCTGACAAACCAGCAGTTCTGCCAATCAAACCCTCATGGTCGGAACTGCAACAGTTTGTTTGAACAAATGAACCTTATGACGGGACCCCGGGGTCCCGAATAAACGGAAGTCAAAATCGTTATTAATTAATTTCCATTTGGCAACTCCGTCCCACCTTCAACCGCGACCCACCTGGCGCGGATCAATCTGTTGTCATGTCGTCCAAGCGCAGCGAGGACGGATGCACAGATGAAACAAAACTTTGATTAGCGCATCGTGTAGAGCTCGTCGAGAGGAAGATATCGCCGTATCGTTCGCCTTCATCAGACATAAAATGACGTCACAACAAAGTTTATTTGAGAGCCGGGGGCTTGTGGGACCCCGGGGTCTCGCCGTAAGATTCAAATGCTGCTGCATATTATGAGTCCATGGCTCTGGGCAGGTCGCTTGGAATGCGCCTGATCTCATCAGATCTCAGAAGCTAAGCAGAGTTTGAGCCCAGACAGCGCCTGATGGGCCGTCACCGTGCACAAAACCAGGTGCTGTCGGCTGCTGGTACGGCGCTGTGCAGTCAACAGGAGGCCGTGCAGCAAAATACGCTTTTGTACTCTACTACGCACCAACGTTTATACTTTCCCACCTTCACGCACCCACACTGACCAGCGTGGTGAAGTATGGTCAAACGAGTTGCCACGGCGAGGAGAGGCCATCATCCAGCAGTGGAGTGACAATTCTATGCACACGCTTTGTACGTGCAGAAGGAAGTGACTCAGGCTTTTAAAAAATGTATTAATGGGGGGAGACGAAGATGAACTGAAGTCCGTTTTATTTAATTCAGAACGTTGGCCTTTATATGTACTCTTAGTTCTTTCGGTAAAGTCACGTAGGTAAAAAATGAAATTAAAATTAATAAAAATAAAACAATAAAAATCATTATTGTTTTATTTTTATTAATTTGTATTGTTTTATTTTTTATAAATTTTTATTTCATTTTTTACCTACGTGACTTTACCGAAAGAACTAAGAGTATGAACCCTTGCAGTCACGAAAGCTTCAAATCTGGGCCTTTCTATGCTTGGTTGAGTCAGTCAGGGCCAGTCACAGCCCAGCTCTCCCAGTGTGGGGGACACCCCCCAGAGTGACCCCCACCCCCGACCCCTCATTAGTACGGTGAATCGCACGGGGCCATTCTGCTGCTGGACCGCACTCGCTGTGCTTTTCGGTCAGCCCCCGGCCGACCTAAAGTTCTTCTCAATAAAGGAGCCGTTGTTGTCTTGCGTCATTTTGCGAGGGTCTCTTTTACTTTTTATTTCCTCTGTGCGTTTCTGTCGCCCCGAGCCTGTCGCCCTTTCACTCGAACGTAAAATCAAAGTTGTTTTGCCAAAATCAAACGCTACCGGGACGCTTCCACGCGCGCTCTCCCTTTGTCCTGACGTGCTTGACTCTGCTCCAAACCTTTTCACGCCGCACATAGTAGTTTATTTAAATATTAACGTTTTTTCTATCGCCTTGTTTATCGCTCCGTTCATCTTTTATGCACTTCACCTCGCTTTAACTTTCACCGCACCCCCCAAGGCCCCTCCCCTCTCCGCAGCCACTAACGTACCGGTTGCCATAGCAGCGGATGAGGGTCACCCTGGCAACGCGAGAGCGATTGGGCGGAGCGGCGCATCTCACCTTCGCGTGATGGATGGCGACGACGTTGGCGTCGGAACAGTGGGGCCTGTGTCCGCGTGTTTTGTGTGTGTGTTTTTCGTACAGCTCCGTTAACAAAACAAACCACTCTCTCTCTCTTGTTTTTCCAACGGCGTCCCCGTCCCTCGGATTACCATCCTGCGCCCAGCGAGGACAAGAAGACCTGCAGGGTTCTGGCGTTCAACAGCAGTGGCACGCAGCTGGCCTGGTGCAATGGAGAGAAGTAAGCACGACCCTCTCGGATAGGAAATAATAAATGCCGACTCTCGCGAGGGCTCGGCTGCCGTGGGGAGGTTTTGTCCTGAACCCAAACCTCTGACAGCTCGAAAAAAAACGAACTGTCAAATAATGGGACGCTGAATTTCGATTTAAAGCTTTCGTGACTGCAGGGATTCATCTTCTTGGTTCTTTCGGTAAAGTCACATCACATTAGATACTTGATCTAACCCAGAAACCTCTAAATGTCGGTCGCGAAAGTCTATGTATTAAAGAGACTAAGTAAATTTTTGGGTATCATCACATTAGATACTTGATCTAACCCAGAAACCTCTAAATGTCGGTCGCGAAAGTCTATGTATTAAAGAGACTAAGTAAATGAATATGTAATTGCGTGAGTGAATGAGCAAGTGTGTTATTGAAGGAGTGGGCGAGTGAATGATTCAGCCAGGTATTGGATACGTGTCTGGGTGAATAATAAAGTTATTGAATAATTTCTGCAATGTATTCAATGAGTGAATGAATGGTGGTTGAGTGAATGAGCAATAAAGTGCTTGAAAGTGTTTGTAAGTGGATTAGTCGGCCGGTTAGTGAATGAGTAGGTAAGTGGATGAGTGAGTTAAAGGGTGCGTGGGTTTACTGAATGTGTGACTGAATAAACGTGTGTGTGCGTATGGCGAGCGGTGGCACAGTGGTTGGCGCACTGCGCTACAAACCCGGCGACCAGAGTTCGATTCCCGTTCACGGCCAACACCAGTGACGATTATTTGAACCGATTCTGGTCCTCCCTAAGGTCGACTCGGCCTCAAATGGGTACCTGGTACAGTGTGTAAACACCGCCACTAGGGAGACAGGCACTTGGGCGTAGTGCTGACCACCCACCCCTTCGTGTGCCGTGCCGGCCTTCCTCGGTGCTCGCCAAGAGCACTTGCCCCAACAGTCTGTTAAGTCGGGCGGGCGGGCGGGTGGGTGAGTGAATGAGTGAGCAAGTCGGGTAGCGAGCGAGCGCGTGAGCGAGTGTCCGTTGCTCCCCCGGTAGGGTGCAGGTAATGAGCCTGCCGGAATGCAAGCTGCTGCACAGCCTGGACGTGCCGAAGACGGCGTGCCTGGCGTTCTCGCCACTCGGCACGCTGCTCGCCGTGTGGCAGCCCTACATGAGTGAGTGGCCTCCCACACCCGGGAACTCGAAGACGGACACATTCGACGACGCAAATTTTCAGCTGCTCGCGATACGGATTGTAGCATCGTGATCGCCGCTCCCCCCCCCCCCCCACTACCGTGCTCCCCCCGACCTCGCCGTGTGTGTCGCCTCCCAGCAACCAAAGACAACCCTAAGGGGGAGCCCAACCTGACGCTGTGGGACCTCAAGGAGGGCAAGTGCTTGAAGGCCTTCTTCCAGAAGAAGCAGCAGGGATGGTGAGAGGCCGTTTTACCCTTGGCCCGTTGCGGCTGCATTCGTCGGGGTGGCGCTCGCACACATACTCGCACACACACTCGCGCACACACACACACACACTCGCGCACACACACACACACTCGCAAACACACACACACTCGCGCACACACTCGCGCACACACTTGCGCACACACTCGCGCACACACTCGCGCACACACTCGCACACTCACACACACACTCACGCACACACTCGCGCACACACTCGCGTCGGCTCCGTTCGATACGGGTGCCGCGTGCGGTCGCGCAGCGTCTCACAACGCTCTGCAACGGCCCTGGGGTACTTTATTTAACCCCGGAGAGGCAGTCGGTTATAGGTTGCTAGAGAACAGAGGTCACAAACGGGTTTTGATTCCTTACCCGTACCCGTACTGGGCCGCACCAGGGTCGCAAATGGGTACCCGTACCCTACCCGAACCCTACCCGAAATGAGTGACAAACGGTTACTCACCAGTGACTCATGGCCTACCCGTACCCGGCCGGGTAGCCGGGTATCGGGTAGGGTACGGGTATCGGGTACCCGGTTGCGACCTCTGCTAGAGAAGTGTCTCTGGGTCCCTGTGTGAGTCTATTTGTCCATGCATGAGTAAGGGTGGCTTGCGATGCGCGTCTGGGAGGCCACACAGCTGAATGTGGATATGTAAAGTGTTTCATTGCGACCGCGTCTCGAAATTGTGTTTGGAAGGTGGGCATATTTTATGGAGAAAGAGGCAGTCATAGGTTTCTGAGTCTAGAGGTCCCTGTGTGAGTCTTTGGTTCTCTGTGTGAGTTACAGGTCCCCGTGTGGGTCTACATGTCCCTATATGAGTTTATGGGTCTCTGCGTAGGTCTGTGGGTCTCTGTATGAGTTATAGGTTCCTGTGTGGGTCTGCATGTCCCCCGGGGTCTCTGTGTCTAAATGTCTCTTTGTAAGTCTCTTGGTCGCCATATGAGTTTATGGATCACTGTGTGAGTTTAAAAGTGAGTTTGTGTGGGTCAGTGCAATAAAATGTGGTTTCATGTAGCATCTAAATGAGGACAGCATCTTGGGATCTTACACGTAAATATTGGGCGTAATTATTTCATAGACCCAGTTGGGCATAGAGGAAAAATGAAACGGGAACAGGGAGTCAACAGCGTGGACGGCTGGGGGAGGGCCATTCCAGACAATGGGGGCAGCAGCAGAGTGCGAGTGATCTTAACGGGAAAAAACTGGCAAAATTCATCGCTTGCTTCATTATTTAAGTGTATTTTATGACATGGAATATTGAGGTTTGATTTTAATAAACACATTTACTAAAATTAAACATCCGAATGCAGGACCCTTCTCGAAAAACTCATAAGACTCAATGAGATCTTCCTGGGAAGACAGGCTCAGCTCTGACAGTGTTAATTCCGATTCTTTTATCCACCAAATCGCACCCCGCAGTGGTGAAGTGTCGATGACTGCCACACCCTAACGCCTGCTACGTGGCGAGCTCCAGCCCGTTTCTTCTCCTAACCCCTGTGACCTTTGACCCCTCCTCTCCCAGGAGCCCCAGCTGGTCAGACGACGAGAAGCTCTGCGCGAGGATGGTCAACAACGAGGTGCACTTCTTCGAAGACAACAACTTCGGTGAGCGACCAAGCGCCACCGTGAGCCTCCACGCAGGAGGCAAACGGCGACGGGTAAATCAAAATCGACTCTTGACGACCCCATGATGTGTGCGTCAACAGCGCGCGTTGAGGTTCAGTTCACGATTTTCACGGATTATGGTGGCGCAGTATTTGGCGCCCTTCGTTGTGAACCCGGCGCGACCGTTCGAGTTCCATTCCCGACCACGGCTAAGGTCGGCGGCGAGCGACATCCGAACCTGGCCCTGGCGCCGCGGCAATGCCCGTTGAACCGGGGCGTGAACTTGTACAGCGGGGGTTGGGGAACCTGCAGACCATGGGCCTGGACGCGACCCACGGGTTTCACGCCGTATGGCCTGCCGCACCGCCACGCGAGGCCTGCCGCTTAAACAAAAACTGCACCGCCAACGACGTCTATATGTAAACTCCAAGCAACTTGGCCAAACTAAGCGGAGTAACTTCAACCTGGCAACGTCGAGTTGCTTATTGTATCGGGCCCGGTCGCCTGTTCTTCTTTGAAGTCCTTGTCGAAGTATGCGGTCGATGCCTACAGTCCGAGCGCAATCGACGTTTATTGTCGATGACTGTTTGACTTTCCGCTAAAGGTATCCGAAAGAGTGAAATTTGTCCCACGGCTATAAAATGGTACCCCCCCCCCTCCCCCGTTCCACTGGGTTAACGAGCGGCACGTGTGCGTTTCGCCGCAGACACGATCGCGAACAAGCTGTTCCAGCAGAAGGTGGCGGACTTCCAGCTGTCCCCTGGGCCCAGCCCCAGCAAGGTGAGCGAGTGAGAGTGTCAGAGAGCGTGAGAGAGAGAGAGCGAGTCATCTTCTTCTTTCGTACGGCTAATGGAGATGCAGAGCAACAACTGCAATTTCACATTCAGGTGTTCAAGTCAGACAATCGCATCAGAAGCAGCGGAGTGTATCGCTGCGATGTCTCCTTTGTATTTGTGGATCGGGCGTTGCGTCGTGAGAGAGCGAGAGAGCGTGCGGGTTCTAGCGCTTTGCCGAGCCCCTCTCGTTCCGGTGGCACGCGCCGGCGCCGTGAAGTCGCTCGCCGGTGCTACCGGCAGCACCGGCGGCGGTACGGTGGAGTGACATTTAACTTTTTTTTTTTTATTCGCTTGAATCGGCCTGGTCTCGACAAATTCCTACGAGTTTCTGGACAATGACGTTGCCAGGTACTGCGTTGAAATTGGCTAAAATATGATTTTTTTGCTGCAAATATCCAGGTGTGGGGTTGTATATCGATACAGCATGGGAAGGTAAAAAGGTACGGATTGCCCCCCCCCACCCATGCCCCACTATTACACAAACCTGACAACCCCTTATCAGTGCCCTACTTTATTACAGACCAATTCAGAGCTTACTGGTCAATCCGTGCACCTTAAAAATCTCAACGTTCATCCTGCAAAGTCCCATCACAAGGGAGAAACACAAAGACATTTTTTGTTGCCCGTATTGAAACGGCTGTACGCTGTATGGACCAGAAAACTCAATTTCCCTGTACAAGAATATGGGGTAATCCGTATCAGTTGACAGGTATGATTACATAAGTGGTCACATTTCGATTCAGACATCAACTCTTGTTTTTTTGCCCTGGTCCTTGTGGCACATGATGTAGGATTATAGTAAAGTCAATCGTGATGGAATATGCGCTTTGAGAATCACCGCTTTGGTACGCGCGCAGTTTGACGTCGCTTTCCGACGTCAATCCACGTGTCGGGACTTGGCAACGAAAAGAAAAATCTCGAGATGCTTCCAGGCCAAACATTTTTACAGCAAAACAAACAAAAAAACCCCACTCGATATGAGAAATGTGGAATTACAAAACGGCATACGAACCGAACACAAAACGGTATTTACATTTAAAACATTTATTTTGAAAAAAAAACAGCGGTGTTGTTTACGCTTCGTACGCGTGCGCGCCCAAGTGTTTGTGCGCGCCGCGTGTCACCGGGAAACGCCACGCGGCCGTCGAACAAACTGTTCCAGTGGCCGCGGGAGCGAGGCGCTGTACCCACTGCCCGGCACGGCTCCCCCCGCCCCGCCCCGCCCCGGCGGTCGGACGCGCAGCCAAATCTTCCAGCTCTCGCCGGCGACGCCGCTTTTCAAACCGGCCGTCGAGGACATTAGTGCGATTACATTGCATGGGGCGGAGGCAGCGGCGGTCGGGGAAGTTTGGCGTCCTTTGTAGTTTCTCTTATAATTGCTCGTTATTTCTCGGCGGCGTGACTCGCGCGCTTAGAAGTCGTCCGGCGTTCCCGAGGCGGTGCCAGCTCGGGGCCTTCACTTATCCTGGATCCCTGGATCCCCCCCCCCCCCCCCTATATTTTTTGTTGGCGTGCGAATGGGGAGCGCGGGGTGTTTTTAAGGCGCCGTGGTTGGCCGGCCCACCCGTTTGTTTTGCTTGTTTTTTTGCGGTTGGCAGATGTGAAGGAAGCGATGTTCGGTGGTGCGCGAGTGAAACGGGGAAAACAAAGCTTCTGTGTGCTTAAAGCACGCCGGGAGGCTCGGCTGACGCGGGCTGCTGTATCGTAAAGATAATAAGTGCAGGGAGGAAGAGCGGTGGCGCCAACGTGGGCAGATTTTTATTTTATTTTTTCTCCCCTCCGAGGATATTTCGATTTGTCAGGAAACGGCACTTGTACCAGTTTATTACACACACACCGCTATAATGTGTGCGTGTGTGAAGTCCTCGTCAGCCGCTCCACCAATTTAAACGATTGGAGGAGTCGTCTGAAAGCTTAGGGTTTGTAAATCATGCAAACGAGATCGAACTTACGGTTACAAAAAAAAATTACCTTTAACCTAGAAAATTTGGATTTCATCGGCTCCGCCTCTTGTTAACCATTTACCACAGCCCTTTGTGTTACAGAGCCCCATGTCGATAATGATGCACAGTGGCGTTTGGTGATGGGAACCAAGGTGACCTCACATCCGAGAGCCCTTAACAGTAAAACCGTTTCGATTTAAAGCTTTCGTGACTGCAGGGATTCATCTTCTTGGTTCTTTCGGTAAAGTCACGTAGAAGGGAAATAATAAAATAATAAAAATGAAACATAAAATAATTCCCACGACGTTTCGGCCACAACGCAAGCAGCCGTCCTCAGGTGAAGAACAGGTCTGTCGGGAAGACAGCATCTGAATGAAACACCCCAGGCTTGGAGCGTATATTTAAGCTGGGTTGGAGGGGGAAGAGAGCCTTGAGGCTTATTTTTATTATTTTATTATTTCCCTTCTACGTGACTTTACCAAAAGAACCAAGAAGAGTAAAACCGTTACCATTTTTTATTTTACCCGATAAGGCCCACTGAACTATGTAGCTCATTTTTTGTAAAAACCAACCTAGCCACAAATGACAGCTCGACGAAGTGGCTTGTCACGTGTAAACGTACATCAGCCAAACACTCTTAAGCATGATGTTGATTCTAAATGTGGAGGGAAAAACCAGTGGACCCCCGAAGAAAAATCCACACGACCACGGGGAGCGAGAACATGCAAACTCCAAACATACACAGGCGTCGGGGTGAGGATTGAACCCACCAACTCCTGTACACCCGGCGAGGTGGTTAACATCTTGCCACCGTGGCTCCCTTCAAACCCGTATCATTCATGAAGCTCCTGATTGGAGAGGCTGGTGTATAAATTGAGGCTTGTGAAACCATAAGTGAACGGAAGAGCTGCTATACGATGTGAGCAAGGCCGCAGGCTCCATCTAGGAACTCGTCTTTGAGCTGCATGTCCCCAGCCATTTGTGGGGATGGGAACGGATGCCGGGAGCCACTCTGATCATCCAATTCATGCCCTGCCCAGTACCGTTTACTTATTAATAAGACTGGTCAACACACTTTTTCTGGCATAAGGTATTCCAACGGTTTTAAGGTAATTTTGGGGTGCTGATTCCAAATCTGGCATCAGTTTTTGTCTATCACATCACATCATTTTTGAGATATCAAATATTGCATTTTCAATTAAAACTGCAGAAGAAAAATATTAAATAAATGTGGATATCTACATTAAATGATATTATAAACAGACTGTCCTACAAATACAGCACCATATGTTAACACTAAAGCAGTCACTGACTCGCAACAACTTGCAATCATAAGTGACAGAGTTAATTTCGGGTAAAATCAATGAAAATGGGGTATGCCGATAGCATAAAAATAATGTGATAGAGCAAATCTGAGATCAGATTTGGAATCAGCACCCTGAAATTAGTCTAAAACAGCTGCAAAAGTCCAGGCCAGAATTTTGTTTTTTGTTGACCAGTGTTATTGTACGCAAATCAGCAACACCGCTCTCCATTCGTCTTAGTATGGTGGTCGTTGCATCACCACTGTTTTAGTCCCAAGCGAGGTGCACTTTATTGTTATTATGTTTGCTTAATAAGTAAAGCCTCACTGAGTCTCATGACTCTTTTTACAGGAGGGTCCTGCCAAGTTGTTGAGGTAGACTTTGAGGACAAGAGGACGGCACGTTAGTGTATTTTTTTGGGGTTTTTTACACCCGCAGTATTAATCGGGGTGGCCAGCTGGATTCGAACCGTGAATATCTGTGACAAGCGACGAGCACGCGCCACCACCCTAAGGCCACGCGCGGCAACATGATGTGACAAAGGTTCTCCGGCGGCAGGTCACAGAGAGCCAAACCCAGGTATTATAGGTTAACAAACTGCGGTGGCTGGAATCACGAGGGCTGGCGTTTTGAGAAACGCCGATTGAAAGCGTGCGATCACACGCGCGCACGTGTAACCGCACGCGCGCGCGTTTCTGATCGCTCGCGTGCGCGAGACGGTGGCTGCTTGCAGACGTGCAATCGCGCGCCGTGTGCCGTCCCTGCCGGCGCCCGCAGGTGGCCGTGTACGTGCCGGGAGTGAAGGGGGGCCCGTCGTTCGTGCGTCTCTACCGCTACCCCGACTTCGGGGGCCCCACGCAGGCGCTGGCCAACAGGAGTTTCTTCAAGGCCGACCGCGCCTCCCTGGTGTGGAACAAGAAAGGTGCGGCTGCCCTCTCTTGTCTCTACTCCTCCTCCGAGCCGCACGCACGGATGTCTCGCAGTTGTGGCAACAACTGTGCGTGTGTGTGTGTGCACGTCTCCGTGTGTGGGTTTGCCCATGTGTGTACATGTGTGTACCCATTGTGTGTGTGTACATATATGCATGTGGGGAGCGGTCGTGTAGCGGTTAGCGCGCTGCGCTACGAACCCGGAGACCTGAGTTCGACTCCGGCTCACGGCCAACACCGGTGACGATTATCTGAACCGGTCCTGGGCCTCCCCTAGGTTGACTCAGCCTCAAATTACTATCTGGTGCGGTGTTTAAACATCGCCACGAGGGCGGCCGGGCGTGCTGCTGGCCACCCTTGTGTGCCGTGCCGGCCTTCACAGGTGCTTGCTAACAACACTTGTCCTCAAAGTCTATTAAGGCTATAGGGGGATCTTTTATCTTTGTGTACATGTGGGTACGTTTGTGTGTGTACACGTATAGCACAATCAGGATTAACTTAACGTGAATTTTCTGTTTGTATATTTTAAAGAATCCGTCCACGTCTTGATGAGATTCCCGTGATGGTCACGTGACACTCATCAAGCGCCTTAACTACACCCCCTGCCCCCCACTCACCCCCCCCTCCCCCAACCCCGCCCCCCACCCCGTGCCTCCTCCGCCGTGTTGCTGTTCTTGCGCGAGCACAGCAACGGCCGTGCTGGTGGTGGCGAGCACGGACGTGGACAAGACGGGCGCGTCGTACTACGGCGAGCAGACGCTGCACTACATGAGCACGGGCGGGGAGAGCATCATCGTGCAGCTGCGTGAGTCACAGCGCCGCCGCCGCCGCTACTGTGGCAGCATCGGTCAACAACCCCTTATCAGTGCCCTACCTTATTACAGACCAATTCAGACTTTATTGGTCACCCCGTGCCTCTTAGAGATCTCAACGTTCATCCTACAAAGGTCCCATCACAAGGAGAGAAACTCAAATAGACAATTACAATTTTTTGTTTGCGTGTAATGAAACTGCTGTACGACCTATGGACCTGAAAACTCAATTTCTCTGCGCAAGAACGCGTCTGGGTTGCCCATCACTGCTCTGCACTATACACTACACTAAGCACTACACACTGAACAATTCACACTATATTATATACTACACACTACACACAGTACTCCACACTACACTTGACACTACATACTAGACTTTCTAAATGCTACACTATACACTACATTATACACTACACAGTACATACTACAGTTGCTAAACTATACACTACATTATACTCTACATTATACGCAACACTGCACGCTACAGTACACTATACACTACACTATACATTGCACACTGCACTACATTATACATGACACAGGCTTTACACTATATACACTACATTATACACTACATTATACACTACATTATACATTAAACAGGCTTTACACTCTATACACTACATTATACACTAACGCGTCTAGTTTGCACACCGCTGGTGGCCAGGTTGGGGGTGATTCTTTTGGAGAATTGGTGACATTTTTATGTCACGGTGCAATGTAGAGCGTCTGTTGCTTCAGGTTCAAGTTTATTTTGTTTAACCAGGTGAGAACTTGAGAGGTGCGGATGGGTCTCATTTGCAAGAGCGGCCTGTGCCATTGAACAAATTACGCAAAAAAACATACCAGTTTAAAGCTTTCGTGACTGCAGGGATTCATCTTCTTGGTTTTTTCGGTAAAGTCACATAGAAGGGAAATAATAAAATAATATAAATAAAACATAATAAAATAATTCTCACGACGTTTCGGCCACATCGCAAGCAGCCGTCCTCAGGTGAAGAACAGGTCTGTCGGAAAGACGCTGTCTATGCGTGCGTTGTGGCCGAAACGTCGTGAGAATTATTGTATTTTTATAATGTTTTATTTTTATTATTTTATTATTTCCCTTCTACGTGACTTTACCGAAAGAACCAAGAAGAAAAAAACATACCAGTTGAAAATATTAGCAGATCCGTGCCCAGCGTTCGCGACCCTCATAAATGTCTTCTCGTTGACAAATCGACCAATCGTCGCGTGCCCAACCTACGCACTAATCTCGTCTCTTCTCGGCACACTCCTTCCCCCGTCCCCCTCTCCGGCGGCGGCGGTTCAGCCAAGAACGGTCCAATCTACGAGGCGACGTGGAGCCCGACGTCCACCGAGTACTGCGTGGTCTACGGCTTCATGCCGGCCAAGGCCACGATCTACAACCTCAGCTGCGAGCCCGTGTTCGACTTCGGGACGGGGCCACGCAACGCCGCCTCCTACTCGCCGCACGGCGGGCTGCTGGCGCTTACCGGCTTCGGGAACCTGCGCGGGAACATGGAGTTCTGGGACGTGCGCAAGAAAACGCTCGTGTCGCAGATCACGGCGTCGGACTCGACGCACTTCTGCTGGTGCCCGGACGGCGCGCACGTGCTGACCTCCACCTGCGCACCGCGCCTGCGCGTCGGCAACGGTGAGCGCACGAGCGAGCGCGAGCATGGGCACGAGCGAGCGCGTGGGAGCACGAGCGGTGCCGGTGTCGTTACTCACGACTGTTGTTCGTCTCTTCGCTCAGTGTCGTTTACACTTCACTATTGCCGTCGCGGCCAGAACGCGCCCGGTGTGGTCAGGACTGAGCCTGGATAGCGCACGGACGGGTGATCGCCGCGGGGAGGAGGCTTGTGTTCCCCCGGCGAGCCGTTTTGAACGACGGCGTTTGCGCGCGCTTGCCCTGCAGGCTACCGCGTGTGGCACGTGTTGGGGGCGACGGTGTTCACCTGGGAGGCCGCCGAGAACTCGGAGGTGTGGGAGACCACGTGGCGCCCCGTGCCGGAGGGGACCTACCCGGAGCCGGGCCTCACCGGCCGGGCCGCCGGCAACGTCGCCGCTGGCAACGGCGCACCGGCCGCACCGGGGAAGAAGATCCCCCAGACGTACCGGCCACCGGCCCTCCGCAACAAACCGGTCACCAACACCAAGCTGGTACGGCACCGCTGCCCAAGCGGCGCGTAGGAAGGGTTGACCGAAGGTGCTGGTTTGCGCAGAATAATATAAATGTTTATTTTATCCGTTCGAACGTGGGCTCACAGCTCGGATTGTAACGCAGAAAGAAATGTGGAACGTGGAATTTCCACCACTGGCTCAGGGCGGTAAACAGGTGAGCGCCGCCTCAATGTTCGGTTTGAGCTGGGGATCACTTTGGCTTTTGAAGGATATTCTATTGTATTCATATTTGTGTTAGAGTTTAACTTAATATGCAGGTATCTCTCTATTTGCGACCGTTCAGTTTGCGAAATCTAGTTTTTGCGTTAACGAAATTTCAAACAGCACGCACCGCTAGATCATCAAACGAGCAGCCACCCGGTAGGCTGCATCTACCCGCGGCAGCGTCACGTTGTCCCTGCAGTGCCACAGTAATGCCTCCACATCACCACCTTTCCAGTCGTTCCAAATGTGCAGATCTGTTGGCGAGTTCACTGAAAATGTTAATTGTTTTTGTAGAAAATTCGTTGTTATTCAATCCGATATCCCAGCGTCACACCTCCAATCGGCAGGTAGCTCTGCGCAAATCGGATCACCGATTCGGCCGACAGATTCCCATTCAAGAAATATTTCCTTTTTCCCCACCGTGTCATACCACCGGCGCGTATCAGAGGTTACAAATGGGTTTTGATTCCTTACCCGTACCCATACCCGGCCGCACCAGGGTCGCAAACGGGTACCCGTACCCGGCCGTACCCGTACCCTACCCGTACCCAGACGGGTACAGGTAGGGTACGGGTATCGGGTACCTGATTGCGACCTCTGGGATGAAGCCATGTTGCAGGCACGGGTGGGTTGTTTCTAGGAACTTGAATTGTGAGAAGAGACAAGACGTTGGGAAATGAGTGACAAACAGTTACTCACCAGTGACTCACGGCCTACCCGTACCCGTACCCGGCCGCACCAGGGTCGCAAACGGCTACCCGTACCCGGCCGGGTACGGGTAGCCGGGTATCGGGTAGGGTACGGGTATCGGGTACCCGGTTGCGACCTCTGCCGCGTATACTGGCCCCACTTCAACCGCTGCCGCCTGCCCCGTTAGCGAGTTGGTTCGTCGCTCTGCTGTGCGAGCGAGCGGGCGGGCGTGTGCTGGCCAAGTTGGTTGGGAGCGGGGGGGCGGTGGACTGACGCGTAGGCGGCTGCGGTTGTGCGGCGCGCAGCACGACGAGGATGAGCTCCCGCAGAACATGCGGCCGGCTTCGGGGAGCGCGGCGGCGGAGAAGCAGCTGTCGAAGGCGGCGCTCAAAAACCTCAAGAAGCGGGAGGCGAAGAAGGCGGCCAAGCAGGTGCGCGCGTGCGCTGCTGTCGCGTCTCCCGCTTGCCATCGTGTTACCCGCTTCCATCACGTGTCCCGTTCCCGTTGCGTGTCCCGCTTGCATCGCCTCTCCCGTTCCCGTTGCGTGTCCTGTTCCCGTCGCGTCTGCCGCTTCTTTCGTGTCTCCCGTTCCAAATCACGTCTCCCGTTGCCGTGGCGTCTCCCACTCCCATCGCGTTTTATGTTCCTACTGGGTTGGGGTTATCTCATAGTCATCGTCATCGTCGTCATCCATGATCGATCCACTGCTGGATGAAGACATCCCCACTCCGTCACCGTCACCATCTCCCGCGGTCTTGGAACGCAACGATCCGTCTAGCTCCTGAACGCGAGCCGATTTCACCGCTCCCTCTCCACGATGTCATCGCGGGTTGGTGTGCATTAAATGTTGAATTTGTTGGGTTCAGACTAAATAACGTTTTAATATTTTTCAAATGCTTAACGTGCGATGTTGTTTGAAGGAGGGCGGAACAGAGGCGCACGATGATGACACGGCCGCCCACATTGCCAGCGACGCAAAGCCTGCGGGGATATCGACGACGGAGAGCGTGCATGACCCTGACAAGGAGAAGAAAATAAAAGCCTTGAAAAAGGTGAGAGAATCCTGTTCCTTTGTCATCATTCATTACCGAAATGCTGGCTTAGGAAAATGTTCCACCTTTAAAACGCATCTGTAATGTGCAGCTGTGATTTTTTTTTTTTTTACCAATTTCATTACCGCTTGCTCAACATTAGCTCGCCCAGATCAATAGATCGACACGTGGATTGAAAATAGATTTTCGACCCGAACGATCCACTCATCAACTCGCTCTTGCAACACAATTGATGGAGTTCCATTGGGCACAATGGTGTTGGGGATGTTACGCTAATTAAATTATCATTTTACGTCAACACACGAACCTACGAGAGACGGTGCAAGGAGAGGGGAGAAAGACTTTGGTGGAGACGAAGCGATGACAGAATGGGTCGAACGACTGACGACAAAACACAGTGCAGAGGATGTGGTGGAAAAAGACGAGACGCAACAAGCCTGCGAGTACAGTACAAAATAGACAAATACGGTGCAGATGAAAGGCAAAATGTATGTACGTTGAACTTCTTTCGCACCGTACGTAGGCAACCGTGCCAATCGGGAGGTGCGGGGGGGGAAAGGCGGCGCGGATAGACGTTACAGAGTACGCAATTGCACGAATGACATTTTCGAGAAAAAAAAGGAAAACACAGCAGAGACGAGACGGCAAATGCCGAAGGCGCAAATGGAGAGACGTTGCAGGAACAGTTGGCGGAGCTCGCCTCTCGGTGCGGACGGGAGGCGGAGGGCGGCGGGCGGAGCAGGAGAGGTAGCGCTGTCGGCTGGTGTGCGGCGAGCACACCGGACGTACACCTTGGATGGTATCATTCTCGCGACTAAATTCGGAGGGAATGGCTTTAACCGTCGCCGTTAAAATGTTTTCCGTCGGTTTGAAGTCATCGCGCGGAAAATGTCACTTCCCCGACGGCAAATGCGACGAGAGACGATTTGATTGAGCGATCGAAACGGCCCACCCCGTGTCGGTGATGCGCGATGCATCGAATCGCAACGGGTGAAATCGCGTTGGCCCCAGTCGTCCGTCGTGATAACGGGCGACGGATTTACAACATTGTGTCGGGCAGTTTTCCATCGTCATCGGCAGCAGTGATCAATCAGTCCACCGCTGGATGAAGGCCTTTCCAACCCGTCGCCCTCCCCCGACGGTCGTTCAGAGTGACACGGTGTTAATTAGAGGTGTAAAGATTCGCCCTCTGCTAATTTGAATAATGTTCACGCTCGACTGTCGCGATTTAATTCGAGGCTGGTTTGCTGTTGCACCGTGGTGGATGCAGCCGCCTCTGGCATCTGCAGGGGTGACGCGAAACTCATTTCTTGCGACCTATGGAATTGAAAAACATCGATCCGTACTCGTCCGTTTTGATGCGTGAACCGTGAGCTTATGGAATCGATGGGACGCATCAACGAGTCGATACGTCGTTACATCCCTTATAAGCGGAATTTGTGCACGCCGGATTTTTTAATCAAGTGAAAAGCAACATTGTTGTGCCATCACTCTCAGTTATTAGCCTGTAATAAACACCCCCTCCCCCCACCGGTGCACCCTCTGTTCGCGCTATTTTAATCTGGGGAGAGAAAAGCGATCAATAATCGTGGAGAGAGATCAATACGCCCTGCAGCCATCGTTCGCCTGTGGCGGCGGTGTCGTGGCAGCTATTGATCGACTCGCGGTAGCGAGATGTTAACTACCTCGCCTTGTATGCAGGAGGTCGTGGGTTCAATCCCAACCCTGACGCCTGCTGTATATTTGGAGTTTTCATATCTCTCTGTGGTCGCGTGAATTTTTCTCCGGCTCCTCCAGTTTTTCCCTCCACATTTAGAATCGACGTCACGCGTTTAAAGAGTGTTTGGCTGCAATACATTTACACATTAACCACTTTGTTGAGCTATCATTTGTGATAGCCAGGTCGCGTCTGAAAAAGAGCAATATAGCTCAGTGGGGCCTTACCTGGTAAAATAAAAAAATAGTTAAGAGATCGAGACGTTCCCGGGCCCTCCCCGTGTTCGAGACCGGGACGCTACTGACCCCTGGTGGTTCCCCGTGGTCAAAGACGGCAGCCCTGCCAAGCCACAGTGGAACACGTAACGAGATACACGGCGGTTCGATTCGTACGGCTCGCGGAACGTGAATCGGACGGTCAGTCATTTGGAATCGGAATCTTTATTAATCCGATGAGCTATGAAGCTTTTTTCCACGCGAGATGTCCAGTCGGGCGAAGTGGTGGTGAGCAAGTTCCATCAAGAGGCTAGACAAAAGGACATTAGAGCAGGGGAGGGAAAAGGTAATTGAGTCACTAAAATAATTACAGTAGAGAACCCCCTCTTAACGACGGTAAGAGGTTCCACGAAACCGGTCGTCAAGTGATTTGGTCGTCAAGCGAGTATAGAAGACGTAGAACTTTGAATGGTTACCACAGACCACCAAGCGGTGAAATTGTTGCCGGTAAACGCTGACCTCTCGAGCGCCGTCGTTGGTGGTGCTCCTCCTCCGTGTGCTGTCTCCTACAGAAGCTGAAAGCCATCGATCAGTTGAGGGAGCAGCAGACAGGCGGGAAGGAGCTTCAGAAAAACCAGGTGAGCGATCCACTTGGAGCCGGCCGTGTGTGGGGACCAAAGTGTGTGTGTGTGTACGTTGAACATCGTTCGCACCGTACGTAGCAAACCGCGCCAATCGGAGGTGCGGGGGAAGGACAAAACACTAAACACAAAAAGCAGTTCAAAAGAAATTACTTTGTCAATCTAGATGATGATTTAAAAGTGCGTAGCTCCTGTGGCTTCCTAATATCGGAAGAGCGTTCCAGACGGCCGCAGAAGGGCATCTGAAAAGCGCGCGATGCAGTGACCGTCTTTGTTCGATGATGGCCTGCCAAAAGCTGAGCGTCGTGCAGTCACCGCTAAAATTAACACGGAGTCGGCTTTCGCGACCAAAATGATCCATGATACAGGTTTTTTGGGTTAGATCGTGTAAATATATAAATGTGTCGTTAAACCCGCCACCACCTGACACAGCCAATTAGTAAGGGTTGTAAACAGAACGTGACTCACCAGTGACTCACGGCCTACCCGTACCCGGCCACACCAGGGTCGCAAACGGCTACCCGGCTACCCGTACCCGGTGAGCTATGAAGCTTATTTTCCACGCGAGATGTCCACTCGGGGGAAGAGGTAGGGTACGGGTATCAGGTACCCGATTGCGATCTCTGGCCCGGAGCTATTGCGCCAGGGGATATGCAGAACTTGTATACGCACCGTGCAGACGCGTTTCCGGATCCAGCTCGGAACCCCGATCCGCGTCGTGCGGAGCTCTTCCATAACCGCTTCCTGTTTCGCCAGCCTCACTTGTTAACACGAGCCGTGGCCAATCGGAAAGCGGTTAGGTCAACAGGAAGTGATGCGGAAATCACCGTCAACCGCGTTGTGGCCGGAGGAGGGGCGGCGGCACGACGAGATGCGGGAGCCGCCGCGTGCCCGGTGCCGCGTTCACGCCGATTCTCGCTCCTTCCCAGTTGGAGAAGATGCAGATGGAGGCGTCGCTGCTGGAGGAGTTGGAGCAGCTGGAGCTGCAGGACTGACGGCGGTTGTCGGCGGCGGCGGGATGAGCAGGCCCCAGTCGAGAGTAACGGGAGCCGGTGGGCCTCGAGTGCCGCCGGTGGCGGGGGGGGGGGCGCAAGCTTCGGTCGGCTTGACCGGCGTGTGAGGACGAGACACGGCAGTCCCCCTCCCTCCGCCCCCTCCCCGACGGTGGGACGGAACGTGCCATTTTTTTGCCGCCGCGGCAAATGCGCCCTAACCCCCCCCTCTCCCCCCGCCTGAATAAAGTCGAGTCAAAAGCCTCCCGAGTCATCACAACGCCTGCGATCGAGTGACGGCGATCGTCTCGTCGGGCCTGGCACGTTGCCGGGACCCCCCGTGCGAGCGACGGTGTGCGGATTACCGGTGCGGTTTGTACACTGCCGTTTTAAGCTTTTACAAACGCCACACTCGCCCCCTGCAGATACATTAAAATAGAGCCCTTTGTCAATCCGCTGCTGGATGAAGGCTTCCCCCACACTGCCTGGGGGGGGGGGGGGGGGTTTGCTTGACCATACTTTACCACGCTGGTCAGTGCGAGTTGGTGAAGGCGGCACCCGGGGAGACTGATTCAGACATCGCTCACCACCGATGTTGCATGCGATTAGCCACGCACTACCCCGTGGCTTTGGCCTTCAGGGAGATCGCTGGAGGTGGAGGCCAGCTCGCTGCTGCTGCTGCTGTTGATTGTTTAAGGACTTGTAATGCGGCGTTGATCACAACCGAGACACAAACCGGCCACCACTCTCATTACCTCTGCTCTCCGGCTCTCTGGCGGAGTTGTGATCGCTGTGCCGGGCTTTTGCATTTTGTTTCAAACAAATCCCCCCCCCACTCCCGACTTTTTGGGCGACTTCAGCTTCCGTGAGCTGTGTCTGTGAGACGTCCGTGGGATTTAGCGAATTGGTTGGCGGCACGCGAAATTCGACGCACTTTGTCGAGTCGATCGTCGTTTTGGAATTGTCGTCCCGCCGAATGGAGTGCCCGCCATCGCATCCCGAGTCGCGTGAGCGTAAGTGTTGTGAACGCGCGCGAGTCTCGGGCACGTTGCGAGAGGGCGAGTCTTGTGGGGGTCTCACTGTTTGCGAGTCCTGTGTCTTGAGTAGGATGCGAGTAATTTTTTCGTTTTGAGTTTATTTTCGCATAACCAAGGCGAGAACTCGGGAGACCAGGATAAAAGTCTTGTATGCTAGAGTGACTGGCCTGGGTCGGCAACGTAAAAGAAAAAAAATGTTTTGCAGTTAAGCAAACAAATCGGAGAAAAAAAAAATCTGCGTCGAAACATGAGGTCGAAAATATTGCGCGAACAAATCAGTGTTAAGTCATAAATTTCCTGCAGCGCATGTTGGCTCGGGGCAGTTTACCTTTAGACCGATAATCGCACAATAACATCAAACGGATGTCAGGTGGCTTATAGACAAGGATCTATATGAAATACATGTTTATCCTTGTCCACCTCTAAGTTCCACATGTGTGAAAGTTGCACGTTTCCTGTGTATATGCGAGTCCTCTGTTCTGTGTGTGAGTCCTGTGTGTGAGTCCTGTGTGTGTGTACTGTGTGTGCGAGTCCTGTGTGTGTGTGTACTGTGTGAGTGAGTCCTGTGTGTGTACTGTGTGTGTACTGTGTGTACTGTGAGAGTACTGTGTGTGAGTATTGTGTGTACTGTGTGTGTACTGTGTGAGTGAGTCCTGTGTGTGTACTGTGTGTGTACTGTGTGTACTGTGAGAGTACTGTGTGTGAGTATTGTGTGTACTGTGTGTGTACTGTGTGAGTGAGTCCTGTGTGTGTACTGTGTGTGTACTGTGTGTACTGTGAGAGTACTGTGTGTGAGTATTGTGTGTACTGTGTGTACTGTGTGAGTGAGTCCTGTGTGTGTACTGTGTGTGTACTGTGTGTACTGTGTGAGTATTGTGTGTACTGTGTGAGTCCTGTGTGTGTACTGTGTGTGTACTGTGTGTACTGTGTGTGTACTGTGTGAGTATTGTGTGTACTGTGTGTGTACTGTGTGAGTCCTGTATGTGTACTGTGTGTGTACTGTATGTGTACTGTGTGTGTACTGTGTGAGTGAGTCCTGTGTGTGTACTGTGTGTGTACTGTGTGTACTGTGTGAGTATTGTGTGTACTGTGTGAGTATTGTGTGTACTGTGTGTGTACTGTGTGAGTCCTGTATGTGTACTGTGTGTGTACTGTGTGTACTGTGTGTGTACTGTGTGTGTACTGTGTGTGTATGCGAATCCTCTGTGCGTGTTCTGGAAGTCGCCCATCCTGCGCGTGCCGTGTTTACGTTCAACGAGACGAGACGCGTTTTGCATCATTTACTTACACCACGAGAGCAATACTTTAATAAAGTTTATTTCAAAGTAGAGTAGCATGGGTGAAACGTGTCTTGTTATACGGTACATAAACTGTATGCAGTATATGCAACATGAACATTGGCCTATTTCCTCAAGTACATTTGCTCAGACCAAAGCGTCCTGAATGCACCCAGCGTCATATCGGCAAGCCACTGGGGAGCCATGCACTTTTAAATCATCGAGATCGAACTGCTTTTTGTGTGTGTATCTGTTGTCCTTCACCCGCACCTCCGATTCGCACGGTTGGTTAGGTTACGTACGGTGCGAAAGAAGTTCAACGTACAAGCGAAGCTTGAGAGGCCCAGGATAGTGCTTAGCTTGGCTTGGATGTTTGATCAGAGCGGGTGCCAACTCTGCACAATTGAAGCGGATTAGTCGTCGTGTCCACCAGAACAACTCGGATCATCAGTGACAGGCCCACGCCACGTTCAGCAACGCGAGGCCTCTGGGCCCATCTGACGCTGTCAGCAGATGAGTGGAGGCTTCGGGTGATTGACACTTGGATTGGGAGGCTGCCTGGGAACATTGGGCGTTGTCAGTGTCAGCTGCTTGTTGGGCAGGAGGATGGCAGTGCAGCAAGAGGTTTTAATACTGGTAGGAACCCACTGGTTCCACCAGCCCACAGGGGATTATTGTTTCCCTCCGTCCGTCGTGCAGGGAGGGGCAGGGTGGGGAGGGCTGGGCGGGGCTGGTCACCCCGTGGTGCCCTTATTAAACTCAACGTTTAACCTACTCACGCTGGCTTGTGCCCGCTCTCACAGTCGGGCATATTTGCGGAATACACCACGCCGCCGTTGACCCTGGCCATTGACCGAGCAACCCAACGTTCCTACCAGCTCCCTTCGCAGGAATGTGTTAAAATGTGGAATGTTCAGTGTTATCCTTGTACCTACGCATGTGTTGATTCCCCTCCCCCCCCACGTTCTCCGAAAACCCCAACCAGAGGTTTGGGGGAAGCTGCTTAACTCCAAAACATCTGAAAGAGTAATTACTGTCATCTGTAGGCAACACCTATTTAGGAACTTGCATATAGAGTAGATCGTGTTCTCACCACCATTTATCCCAAAAAAACACATGGCCAACCACGCTGCACAGCGTGGCTCAACCAGTAGGGTCCCGGACTTGGTAAACTTGTACTGCAGGTAGAGCCCTGGGTTCAAACCCAGGCCACGGATTCCATTATTTTTTTATCCCAAAACATAAATAAGTTGATTGGTGTGAAACTCCGTTGCAACCAAATATAGCTTGAGTGTAAACCTCCCCTCCACCATCTGGTGTACGAAGCTACTTTATTATTTAAAAAACTCTCCTTCCAAGATGATTTGGCCCCACAAGCGACAGAGTTGGCAGGGCACGCTGTGGTGGCTGAGTGGAGGAGCTCTGGTTTTGGGCTCTTACTACCGCCGTGCCAGAGGACATGAGTTCAAATCCCACGCGAGGCAGACTGGTGAACGACGAAGAGGAGAGGGAGATATAAATTCCCAATAACTCAAAAGTAAACGTCAAAGACTGGACATGGACATGGGCAAGGGTGGTGCCAAACAATGAATCTTTTAAAAAGCTGATTTTATTTCACTGCGAATTTCCAAACCACAAAGACAACAACACTTGGTGATAGGTTTTTACCCTTTCAACTGGTACAAAAACTGACACCTTTATACAAGGCATCATGTTTGCAATAACCACAACACAAGCAGTCAAAATGCAAACAAAAATAAACAACTCTGATGATGATAATGATATGCACTGTCCTTGAAGTTGATTGGTCCACACCCGAGACAGCTTTTCTTAGAGCCTAGTCTCCATTGGTGTTGGACCAGATGACGCCAAAAGGCGTACAACTCAAAAACAGCGCACTATCAGAGTATTCTTGCAGTCGCGAAAGCTTCAAATCAAGATTGAAGGCGAAGTTTGTTGCGATGCAGCGGAAGGGCGAGACGAAAACAGCGTGCGACAGCGCGGATTGACCACGAGGAGGAACATTCAACAAAAAAACTTCTCAATAAAAAAAAAACCCCGTACCTTGACACTAGCTTCCACAACAATCCAACCGCTTGTCATTAACCACGCACAAAAATAATTAGACATTTTAGCATCACGTAAACATCACCTTCTTCACACGTGGCGCCTGTCGACGAATAAGAAGATAAATAAATTCGCACACGAATCCCAAAACGCCCGTGGGCGCTTTCCAGAGGTGTGGACTCGAGCCATGCGACTTGGACTCGAGTCAGACTCGAGTCATGAATTTGATGACTTGCGACTCGACTTGGACTTGCATAACAATGACTTTGTCCCACCTATGAGATGTGGACTCGAGTCATGTGACTTGGACTCGAGTCAGACTCGAGTCATGAATTTGATGACTTGCGACTCGACTTGGACTTGCATAACAATGACTTTGTCCCACCTATGAGATGTGGACTCGAGTCATGTGACTTGGACTCGAGTCAGACTCGAGTCAGACTCGAGTCATGAATTTGATGACTTGCGACTCGACTTGGACTTGCATAACAATGACTTTGTCCCACCTATGAGATGTGGACTCGAGTCATGTGACTTGGACTCGAGTCAGACTCGAGTCATGAATTTGATGACTTGCGACTCGACTTGCATAACAATGACTTTGTCCCACCTATGAGATGTGGACTCGAGTCATGTGACTTGGACTCGAGTCAGACTCGAGTCAGACTCGAGTCATGAATTTGATGACTTGCGACTCGACTTGGACTTGCATAACAATGACTTTGTCCCACCTATGAGATGTGGACTCGAGTCATGTGACTTGGACTCGAGTCAGACTCGAGTCATGAATTTGATGACTTGCGACTCGACTTGGACTTGCATAACAATGACTTTGTCCCACCTATGAGATGTGGACTCGAGTCATGTGACTTGGACTCGAGTCAGACTCGAGTCATGAATTTGATGACTACAGACTCGACTCGACAACATGTACAAAGACTTGCAACTCGACTTGGACTTTAACATCAATGACTCGTGACTTCACTTGGACTTGCGCCTTTTGACTCGAGAAGACTTGCTACTTCCCATGAAAACTGGGGGAAAAAATGTTCACACGGCCGCGCCGCTCTCAGTTTATCTGCATCTGTGAAAAGAATGTGCACCACCTGCATGCATGCAGAGAGCACGCTCGCTGCCTGCACGACATCCAATCACTGTAGTCCCACGTTGTTTTGATTGGACAGCATCTAAGCAGGCACATTGCAAGACAACCAATGAAGCGCAACAAGCAACAACGCGCCAGTTGGCAAAATGATACCGAAGATAGTTTCGTTTGGCTATAAAAATTACGATGTAGTCGACAAAAAACGAGTTGCAATTTGCAAAACATGCGGGTCGAAGATTACAGACGGTGCTGCCACAACGTCTAACTTTGTTCGACACCTGAAGTTGCACAAAGAAAGGTAAGTTTTGAACGAATGCTAAGCACCTTATCGGATGTACCGTAACTTACTAGATGCTGCATATTTACTGTATCAACGAGACAGTAAACGCACGTCTCCCTTGCTGGTTAATGCTTACAAAATAGGGATTTTTGAACCCCGATTATATGAGGTACATGAGTGTAGCACACTCAGATGGAAAACCTCTTCAACATCATGTCAACGTCCGTTTTAAAGTATCATTTCTACCTTGCTGCTAGACGGATAAACACAAATGTATATCTCAGTCTCTCCAACACACATGAGACAAAAACAGGCCTTCCAGTTTTACTCTTTCAATCGTTCAGTTTCAGAGTGGCTGGTGTGCTGCCTCATTGAGGTCGTTTATGTAATTTTGGTGAATCACAACTAAGCTGAACTGTCGCTGAAGACATAAACTATCACAATTAAACAATGAATGAGGCAGCAGTAGACCTGCAATTGCTGTGTGATGCAACAAGGCACCATGGAATCTGGTGTGCAGGAGAGAGTGAACTATAAAGCAGGGGTTCCCAAACTTTACCATGACAAGGCCCCCCATATAGCAGTAGATTCCAGCCAAGGCCCCCCTGACATGGGCCGTGCCACACTCTTTTTTCTGTGCACCTCCTTTCACAACTCGATGGAGTTGGTGCATCCCTAAACCCATCCAAGTACAACAGGAAACACAGTAAGACATATACACTGTAAAGAGGAAAATGATGACACAGTCACAGAAGATCCACCATTAGCCTTCCCTTTTCATATCATGCCCAAACAGCAGGCAGCGCATGGACATAGCGTGCTACCGTAGTCTAGGTCTGTGAGGCAGCGCACCACCGGGATATATACAGTATATAATACAATAATAACGATTATAGTAGTAATGTTCAGAGATGCAATAGATTATTATAGTGCAGTTCTTA
This sequence comes from Lampetra fluviatilis, assembly GCF_964198595.1. Lineage (NCBI taxonomy): Eukaryota > Metazoa > Chordata > Hyperoartia > Petromyzontiformes > Petromyzontidae > Lampetra > Lampetra fluviatilis. The sequence continues at coordinate 3,854,601 of NC_136317.1, read as the reverse complement.
ACTAATGGGGATATTGTTTAGCTTATTTTTGGTTTAATTTGGTTTATTTTACTTATTTAATTTATTCAATTATTTTGTTTTGCTATACTTTTCATGCCAACTTGCCATGGCCCCCCTAGCACCCCCTCGCGGCACCCAGGGTTCCCCGTCCCCACTTTGAAAACCACTGCTATAAAGCATATGACTTCAGTTTCTTGAGGGAAAGGGCTTTCTTATGACTTTTGAAGCAGTGAAAATGTTCTTAATATTGCATACACTGAAACTGAAATGTATTATCGTATACCGTAGTGTACAATAGACAATGAATATTAACACAACAACATTGATATGAGTAAAGAGTAGTTTCAAATACAACACGTGTGGCTATAAGGGATTTTCTGACATCTGTTTCATATTCTTTTCTGTTACAGGTATGAAGAATACCAGGTGAACAAAAGCATCGTAGATGAACCACAACAGCCTTCAATCTCACAATTCCTGGACACTCGTGTAGGGCGTTACAGCATGAGCCACCCACAGCAGAAGGCCATCTCCAATGCGATACTGTCTGACTTGATTATTGATTGCAATTTTCCTCTATCTATTGTGGAAAATAAGAGCTTTCGTCACTTTCTGGCTGTGCTGGACAGCAAGTATACCCCAGTCTGTCGCCGAACGCTGACCACAAAAACAGAGAGCCTTGCTGAGGAGAGACGTTCAAAGTTAAAAACTCAATGAGCAACACTGACCATGTTTCAGTCACTGTGGACATTTGGTCTGATCGAAAGATGAGGGGATTCCTTGGTGTCACTGTGCACTGGATGGAGAGAGATGCAGAGAGGGTACAGCTAAAGACAAATCTCTTGGCCTGCAACCGCTTCAAAGGCTCTCACACAGCGGAGCGCATCTGTGACCAATTTGAGGCAATATGTGATGAATACAACATCAAAGCTAAATTGGACTATATCATTAGTGACAATGCTGCTAACATGCGCAAGGCATTTACGGTCTGCTTCCCCAGCGAACAGGAGGAAGATGATGATTCTGGAGATAATCTTGATGATCCTGAGCTATGGCATGACTTAACCCTAGAAGACCAGCAAACCGTCGATGCTGCTATGGCAAAGAAACAGCGCCTGCAGTGTTTTGCACAACATTGCAGCTGGTGGTGGGAGACGGTTTGAAAGAAACAAAAGCGGCATGTCCTTCTCTCTCCAAGTTATCAAAACTTAGCTCCCTGCTCCACACAAGCACAACGTTTAAAGACATATTCGATGGTGAATTTGGGGAGCACAGAGGCATCCCTGCTGCAGTGAGCACGAGGTGGAATTCTACACTGCGGCAGGTGAAAGCAGTCCTTCATTGTGATCAGCAAAAGCTCTGCGCAGTTCTTGAGAAGGCCGGGCATAAAGAACTGTCATTCACACTACGAGAGTGGAATCTGCTGAAGGAGTTGGTGGACATCTTGAAACCATTCGGAGAAGCAACTGATTTGACACAGGGGGAGAAAGTCATTACAATCAGTGCAGTTGTTCCATCCGTCTTGTCCCTCAATCACCATCTTGAGAAGCTGAAGCCTCAAGTTCGTTTCCTGAGCGGCCTGGTCAGAGGTCTGCAGGCATCCCTGGAAAAAATATTTCTTGGGATCTTCATTAATGTGAAAATGGCCCAGTCTCAAGAAGGGATCACTGCCCCCTTTTCAGACACAGTCTACCTGAAAGCAGCTGCCTTGGATCCAGCCTTTTGTCTGCTGTGGATTGAGCCCCATGTGCTGGTCAACCGTGACATCAAGGCAGAGGTGGCACAACGAGTTAAAGGTAAATCTTATTGACTTGCAATGCAACTTAAATGCAACGTAAAACAATTTGATCTTAATCTGATCTAGGATCTAATGTGATATTAATCTGACTTTAACAATAATAACAATTTTCAGTCTTGCACAGTATCAACATCAGTAATGGTAATAAGAGCTCTTTTGTTTCTGCTGTTGTGACACGTTTTTTTAGAATTGATCCTGAAAGATGCTGCAGAGACGGAGCAACCTGTGCCTGTGCCGGTGCCTGCTGAAGAAGAACTAGAGGACATGGAAGGAGAAGGGCTGTTTGCTGCATACCATAAGAGGCAGAAAAGGGATGTTGGGACCCCACCAGCAGTACAGCTAAGTCACTACATTGACATGGCAGAAGGACAGAATGCCCTTTTGTTCTGGGCACTGAACAGTAAGACTCTTCCTTCACTCTTTCAAGTAGCCATCCGAGTCTTGGCAGTGCCTGCTTCTAGTGCTCCAGTGGAGCGAGTTTTCAGCCATGGTGGCATCATTCTGCGTCCCCATCGTGCACAAATGACTGACAGACTTTTGGCCAATTTGATCTTTTGCAAATGCAATGCAGTGTAGGGGCCTCCCTCCACCTGTCCACAGCACGCATGCGCACACACACTCACTCTCTGCTCATCACCTGTCCACACAGCTCTCTCTCTCTCATACACACCAGTCTCTATGGAGGCATTCCAATTATATTATCAGGTTGGTCCAGTTTTTCAGAAGTGATAATTTTGAGGAGTGAGGATTTTATTGATGACATGTTTAAAAAAGTTTAGGCTAAAAGAACCCATGTCTATTTGAAAGTTAAACTGTTTTGCAATATGAGGTCAATGCAATACAGGACTGAAGCTGCTGTGCATTGTTCTAGTGCAATATGCTGTTGAAATAAGAGCATTTTTTGTGAAAATAAAATTTTCTGTTTTTTACTGTGTTTGATTAATGTCATTGTATAAAAAGAGGTTTAAATAAATACAAATCTTACAGACATACATGATTTGTATAAATTTTATTTCTGTGGTAAGAGGACTTGAAATGACTCGAAACTAAAATGGCAGGACTTTGGACTCGACTTAAGACTTGCAGGCTTTGACTTCTGACTCGACTTGGGACTTGCCTCATCTTTGACTCGACTTGACTCGGGACTCGAGAGCAAAGACTTGAGACTTACTTGTGACTTGCATAACAATGACTTTGTCCCACCTCTGGCGCTTTCCTCGCTGGGCCGTTTGGAGAGGCGTCATCCAGCAGTGGATAGATCACGGCTGACGACGATGAGCAATGCACCGACCTTAAAAGACAACCCACCCACCCCCCCGTGGCGTGATACAAACAACTCGGCCGCTAGCCAAGCGCGCAAGTTCCGACCACCCCAAAAACAGCTGCTGCAAAACACCGTGTCCCATCCAAGGCGCTGGCGACGAGTAATCAGCCAGTGCCAGGCACTGTGACCAGGAGAGAGCCAGGCACGGTGACCAGACCAGAGCTCGTAGTAGGAGACACTGCGGTATTACACATTCCTGCGGAGGGAGCTGGTAGGAACGTTGGGTTGCTCGGTCAATGGCCAGGGTCAACGGTGGCGTGGTGTATTCCGCAAATATGCCCGACTGTGAGGGCGGGCACAAGCCGGCGTGAGTAGGTTAAACGTTGAGTTTTATAAGGGCACCACGGGGTGACCAGCCCCTCCCCACCTAGCCCCACCCCTCACCCAGCCCCACCCCTCACCCAGCCCCACCCAGCCCCACCCCTCACCCAGCCCCACCCAGCCCCACCCCTCACCCAGCCCCACCCAGCCCCACCCCTCACCCAGCCCCACCCAGCCCCACCCTCCCCACCCTCCCCACCCAGCCCCACCCTCCCCACCCAGCCCCACCCAGCCCCACCCTCCCCACCCAGCCCCACCCAGCCCCACCCAGCCCCACCCAGCCCCACCCTCCCCCACCCAGCCCCACCCTCCCCACCCAGCCCCACCCTCCCCACCCAGCCCCACCCTCCCCACCCAGCCCCACCCAGCCCCACCCTCCCCACCCAGCCCCACCCAGCCCCACCCTGCCCCACCCAGCCCCACCCTGCCCCACCCTGCCCCACCCAGCCCCTCGACACCCTCTCCACCCAGCCCGACCCCTCCCATTTTTGGATGCACGACGGACGGACACAATAATCCCCTGTGGGCTGGTGTAACCAGGTGGTTCCTACCAGTATTAAGGCCGCCCACTACTGGAGCTTGGAGCTTTTTCGAGATTGAAAAAAATCCCCGCATTTATTCGAAGCTGCTTGTTGCGTTTGGTTGTCCCTCTCCCCTCGCCGAGCGCCTCCGATGAGCACGGTTGGCTACGTACGGTGCGAAAGAAGTTTACCGTACGGTGCTTCTACATCAACGTTATACATAAACATTGTACATTAACATTGTACATAAAAATGATACATCAACATTATACATAAACATGATTCATCCACATTATACATCAACATTATACATAAACATGATACATAAACATTGTACATCAACATTGTACATAAACACGATACATCAACATTATACATAAACATCATACATCAATATTATACATAAAATGATACATCAACATGATACATAAACATTGTACATCAACATTGTACATAAAAATGATACATCAACATTATACATAAACATGATTAATCAGCATTATACATAAACATGATACATCAACGTTATACATAAAATTATTCATCAACATTATACATAAACATGATACATAAACATACAAAAGGATAACAACTCAAAACTCAACTCAACCGCGGGCATTTAAACAGCAGCGTGGGCTCCAGGGACGATCTCCTTTACGGCAGCCGTCGTCGTAAAGTGCGGGGTGGGAGGGGCGATGTTGGCGGCGTGCATTATGGGAGACGCGCGTTTACGACAGATACCGTAAACGCGCGCCGTGTGCAAAGGAGGGACCCACGTGGTGCGCTGCCGGCCCCTGGCCACGTGGTGGCAGCACGAGCACAGAAGCGGATTTGTGAATGCATCTGCGTGTGTCTCTGTGTGTGTGTCTCTGTGTGTGTGTCTGTGTGTGTCTGTGTGTGTGTCTCTGTGTGTGTCTGTGTGTGTGTCTGTGTGTGTCTGTGTGTGTCTGTGTGTGTCTCTGTGCGTGTGTGTCTGTGTGTGTCTGTGTGTGTGTGTCTGTGTGTGTCTGTGCGTGTGTGTCTGTGTGTGTGTCTCTGTGTGTGTGTCTGTGTGTGTGTGTCTCTGTGTGTGTCTGTGTGTGTGTGTCTGTGTGTGTCTCTGTGTGTGTCTGTGCGTGTGTCTCTGTGTGTGTGTCTCTGTGTGTGTGTCTCTGTGTGTGTGTCTCTGTGTGTGTGTCTCTGTGTGTGTGTCTCTGTGTGTGTGTCTCTGTGTGTGTGTCTCTGTGTGTGTCTGTGCGTGTGTGTCTGTGTGTGTGTCTCTCTGTGTGTCTGTGTGTGTGTGTCTGTGTGTGTCTGTGCGTGTGTGTCTGTGTGTGTCTCTGTGTGTGTCTTTGTGTGTGTGTCTCTGTGTGACTCTGTGCGTGTGTCTCTGTGTGTGTGTCTCTGTGTGTGTCTGTGTGTGTGTCTGTGTGTGTGTCTCTGTGTGTGTGTCTCTGTGTGTGTGTCTCTGTGTGTGTCTGTGCGTGTGTCTCTGTGTGTCTGTGTGTGTGTGTCTGTGTGTGTCTGTGCGTGTGTGTCTGTGTGTGTCTCTGTGTGTGTCTTTGTGTGTGTGTCTCTGTGTGACTCTGTGCGTGTGTCTCTGTGTGTGTGCCGGCGTGAGTAGGTTAAACGTTGAGTTTTATAAGGGCACCACGGGGAGACCAGCCCCTCCCCACCCAGCCCCACCTCTCCCACCCCCCACCCAGCCCCACCCCCCACCCAGCCCCACCCTCCACCCAGCCCATCCCCACCCAGCCCCACCCAGCCCCTCCCCACCCTCCCCTCCCTCCCCACCCAGCCCCTCCCTGCACGACGGACACAATAATCCCCTGTGAGCTGGTGTAACCAGTGGGTTCCTACCAGTGTTATTATCTGTGTGGATCTGTGTTACCCCGGCGTGTTTGTGGTGGTGGTGGGGGGGGGGTTTCTCCGGGCACCGCCGTTCTATTCCACGGACCAAACAATAGAAGAGAGGAACCGGCCAAACATCCCAATGCAGGACCCTCCCAATATGTTTCTAATGGGTAAATGTTTAGGACCTGCAATGTTATCATTCATCTCCATGAATGTCAAATTAAAGTTCCATCCCCCCACTCCGCCCCCCCACCCCCCTGGTCCCTCAGTCCCTACGCCCCCGGCTTTGTTAGGGAATCACTCCAGAACACCAGAGGGCGCAGTCCCTGGACACGCAAGCCTCACTCGTTTGTTTGTGTGACACCCCCCCCCCTCTCTTATGACTGTTGATTTGGCTTCATACAAGTAAACCCGTAAAAACAAAGTTTTTCACTATAAATCCTTTATATGCGTGGCGGCTAGAGTCTTCTCGTCCTCTGGCTTGAGATGGCTGCCACCTATGGGTCAGATGATTGTCTGCCAGTATTAAGCAACTGGTAATTAAATAATTAATTTGTTTTTCCTCAACTGTGTAAAATTTTGGGAATTTTTTTTCACGAACATTAATTGTCTCGCACAACGAGTCTGTGTGGAAAATGTCAGCTCGATTGGATCACGGGAAGTGGGTTAAAAAACGACCGAAAGATTTGCACGGTTGTAAGCAAGCAAGCACGCAAGCAAGCAAGCGAACTTAATATAAAGGATTTAAAAAAAAGACAAATTACAGTGCAATTGCGACCATGCGACCAAAACTATGGACCATATAATTGTGGTTATGAAAATATTGACGGTGGCATTTGCTCCTAAACATATAATACGCAAGATTAGAATATAAGCATTCATATCTGCACTTCCAGACCTCTCCACGATCATACCTCCCCAGCTCTTCACCAGACCACGAAGTAATTCGGACTTAGCACCTCCACGTACATCGGAAGTGACAGCCGAAATAGGGAATATAACGGAGGACCTTCCACCATGGAGATGGAGCGATGAAGTCATCCCGTGGCTACGTGGATTGTTATGTGGCGATGGGTTGGGGAGGTCTTCATCCAGCAGTGGATTGGTCATATCTGATGATGATGATGATGCGAAGCGCAACCAGTGTGCTTTACACGTTGTTATGACGCTGCAGGAAACTGAGACACCAATTCTAGATTTGAAGCTTTCGTGACTGCAAGGATTCACACTCTTAGGTTTTTTCGGTAAAGTCAAGTAGGTAAAAATAAATAAATAAATAATAAAAGATGAATCATTAAAATAACGGAAGAAATTATAGAAATAAAATAATAAATCACGACTCTTTACTTGATGCAGCAATCGTGCTGTGACGGTTCCACCTGAAGACGGAAGCTTGTGTTGCCTCCGACACGTCGTGATTTATTATTTTATTTCTATAATTTTTTCTATTATTGTTATTATTACATATTTATTATTTATTTATTTTCTTTCCCCTACTTGACTTTACCGAAAAAACCTAAGAGTATGGGACACCAATCACAGGGCACCAGACAGCCCCCATACGGGAGGCACTCAAATAGCAACACACTAATAACAAACGCAAAGACAAAGGTCCCCTGTATAGCCTGAACAGACTGTTGGGGCAAGTGCTGTTAGCGAGCACCTATGAAGACCGGCACGACACACGAGGGGGGGGGTGGGTGGCCAACACCACGCCCGCCCGCCTTTGTATCCCCAGTGGCGATGTGTACACACCGCACCCAGCACCGGTTGAGATAATCGTCACTGGTGTTGCCGGGTTCGTAGCGCGGCGCGCTAACCACTACACTACCGCTCCCCACGCACACACACACACGCTGACCAGTTCACACACCACAGTGAATACAGCAAAACAATGCGTGTTAATATTTTTTGTTTAATTAACATTACTAAAACGAATACAAAGGCGACAACACTGATCCTCTTTATCAGTTTCCAAGCTTCCAGCAACTACTAAGTGAACCAGCATCCACCCCTGGACCACAGCTCACAGAAGAACCCATTTCAGTTCAACATTGCAGAAGCAATGTTGACAACTTGCAGCTGTTGAACATGTCTGCAGCAGCTGAGACGGTTGAGCACTTTTTGCTGGGTGAAGCCACATTCACAGCTAAATTACATTCTATATACAGCTGTACAAATATACAATGCAAATGACCTTATGCCGAATACCGAAACATTTCAATACCGCATTAGGGTCACCATCGGGACCGTCCATAAATGACGTCACGCGATTTTGAACGATTTTTGACCCCCCCACCCCTCTTCGGCACACGGCGTCACAAAGTCAGACCCCCCCTCAAATCACGTCACAAAGCTCTGCCCCCCCCCCAAACCATATTTCCATTTTAAAAATAAAACATGCTTAAATTCGCTTTAAACTATTGCCATTGTAGTGTGTATTTAATGTGGCGCTGCACTCTGATTCTGTATGAGTGTTGTTATAACAATTAGTGTTGTTATAACAATTATATATTTATTTAAAGTTGCGCATTTTTGTGTGACGTCACATTTCTCAACCCCCCCCCCTCATCACACATCGTCACAAATGTGACCCCCCCCCTAGATGCGTGACGTCATTTATGGACGGCCCCATACACTCGAGTTGCCACCTATCCGAGTTTGACTCGAACACTCCGGGAATTGACATGTGTTCGGGGTGGCAGGAATTGATTTCGGCTGAGCTGGTACTGGCATTGCGTTGAACTCTATTACAGTAGCACGCCCTTTTGAGCCAGACTGACTTGACTGACTGAATTTAAATGTCCGTGTTTGGTCTGTGGAGAAAGCGGCACACACGATCATGCCTCAAGTGGGTGCTGGGGGTAAATGGTAAAACCTTGATGTGGGGGGCATCACTCTGATCCTGTACCCTCCCGTATCTGATATCTACACACAATAAATGCACACTTTACAACTACGGTATACGCGCTTTACGCAAACATCCGTGTGCGGAATTGTACCTTGCAGCTCACGGTACGAAATGAGGCCACCGTTGAATGGAGCGTTTATCTGCACGAAGGTAACTGCGTGGCCGAGATGCCACGTGACCGAGATGCCACGTGGCGGTCCACGTAAACACGGTGCGAGTGTAAACGGCCCAGCGGAGGACCCCATTCGGGTCTCCACTCTGGGTGTTGGGCACTTTTAAATAAATCATTACCATCATCACCAATCACCCCACTTGGGTCTGAACCGAGCTGCTGTCCTCAGGCACATCACTGGCTGCTTTGTGTGGATCGTGTCATCTTCTGACAGTGGCAACATTCGCGTCCGATGCAAACGAGGTCACCGCATTCGTGAGTGTGAACTTAGTCCCCCCGGAAAACTCTCCGCCCATCCCTCGCCCTTTCAACGATTAAAAAAACCCCCCACGATAATCTATAAAACTGTAAACACGTTAACAATGACCAAAAGTAGTTTTTTTTCTCTCTCTCTCAACCTAAAGGACGATCTTTGCTGTTGAAGCAGGTGATGTCCACTTGAGCTGGTGGCCGTCTGTCCCGAGTGACGGCACGGACAGCTAGAGGCCAAAGAGAGGCCTAACCCCCAAGCCTAATGGCTCACAATGGCCGTATTCACAGTGATAGTTTCAGAAAAGCTGAACGGTAAAAAGCAAGAAAACGTAATAATAAACCAGTTCAAGTTACCCTTGCAGGCAACATGGCTACACAATGCAGTCAGGGTAGTAATAGAAATGTAATTCACATTTTTATATATATTTATTTAAAAAGTGTCTGAGTTATGCTCTGTTATACACAGGCTCCTGTGCCCATCTCAATCGTGTACCACACAGCTGTAGACAAAACAGAACCTCGTGAAGGCACTGTAAACACCACAAGTTAAAAGCAAACAAATATGAAAAGGAACCCCATTGAAGCACACGAGGTGGGTTTAGAGGTAGGGTTAGGTTCAGTGGGAAGGCGAGGACTAATGGTTGTTTGGATAACCAGATGGTTACGGGGCAAGGCGAGTGTTCGGTTAACTAGTGCGCTATTCCACCCAACATATCCCCCACCCCCTACTTCCCCGAATACAACTTACGTCCTTTACAGGTTTTGGCTGCATCTGCATTATGGTATTCACAGCTCCACTGCTCACCGGCGCTTGGGAAGCATCGCTCCATTGCGTTGCGTAATTCAAGGCACGTGCGGTAACTTTTCGGCGACAGTCTGGCTCGCTCGATCTCTGCCGTCGTGCCATTTGTGGAAATAAAATGGCAAAAGTTAACTGGAAGCTGCAGTCTGGACCAAGATTTTCATGCCCTGTGCACCAGCCGTTCCTCAAGCACAGAAATCCGATACCACGAATGGAAGCTGCTTTCTCCATGTCCGGTGGATTGCAGGAGCCTCAAGACGCATCCCAACTCCTGCTCCCCACGCGGAGCAGACACCATGGGAAAGAGTAGGCAAATTCAGCGTAATCGTAGAAAAAAAATAATTATAATCAACTCGACTTCATACAGTTTTAAAATCGGCCACCTGCCCTTAGCACATTGTAATCGCGAGGGACAATGTCGGTGTTACTGCTCACCACATGCTCCTCTGTACTTGTTTAAAAAAAATTAAAAGTTGTAAAAAATACACATTAGTACAATGCCACTTTACGGCGTCGCATCGACCACTCTCTCATCGTGGCGCACGAGTACCGCACGCAAAAACAGCCTGGGCCGGGCGGTACAGCCAACTTCGTCTCCGACAAGAGCCATTCCCATTTTGTTTCGCGGTGCGGGAATCGGATACTGGGTTTAATCTGGAACCTCCGGAACTGCCGCGGCTCTCCCACTCGGCCTCCCAAGAAACCGGAGCCTGCCCCCCTTGTCGGGAGACATGCCGGCGCTCCGTGGCGAGCCCCCGCGGCCTGTCTGCGTCGCCGCCGAGGTCACATGGTGGAGAAGACGCCCGACTCGTGCGCGTCCATCTCGTGACGGAACGACATGCGGGCCTTGCGTGCCGCGTAGCCGCTGGTGGCCACCGGCACGGGCGGCTCCTCAGCCTGGGCACTGGCCACCGACGGGCTCGGCGACACGGTCTGCTTGCGGAGGGGCTTCGTCTCGACGGTGGACGCCTTGACGCTGTTCTCTGCGGGACGCGACAAAACGTTCTTTAACGGACTGTTGGGGGCACCGCGCCCGGCTGCTGCCTTTGCCTCCGCGGTACCGCGCCGATGTTATTCACACAAGGACCGAGCCGACTTATGGGCAGGGGTCGGTAACAGAGGTCGCAACCGGGTACCCGATACCCGTACCCTACCCGATACCCGGCTACCCGTACCCGGCCAAATACGGGTAGCCGTTTGCGACCCTGGTGCGGCCGGGTACGGGTACGGGTAGGCCGTGAGTCACCGGTGAGTAACCGTTTGTCACTCATTTCGGGTAGGGTACGGGTAGGGAATGGCTACCCGTACCTGGCCCGTACGGGTACTCATTTGCGACCCTGGTGCGGCCAGGTACGGGTAAGGAATCAAAACCCGTTTGCGACCTCTGGTTGGTAACCAAAAAAACAGGGGTCATTTTTTTTTTATATATTCGGGGAATAACTCAACATTTCAAGAGGCCGCAATGCACGTGAATAACGTCACAAAGCAGTCCTGAACGAGCCGCGTGTCCCTCCGGAGCCGCAGGTTGCCGACTCCTGGCCTAGGGGAGGCCCAGGACCGGCTCAGATGTCAATAGATACCAATGTTAGATCTGCGGTTGGGAATTGACCTCGGGTCAATTGGTTTGCAGTTGAAAAACGTTAACCATTGACACTACATGCTCACACCGCTAGTTTGTACGAGGAAAGTGGCGCACCCACAAATACAAAGGCCCCCCCGTATAGCCTTAACAGACTGTTGGGGCAGTGTTGTTAGCGAATAGCACCTATGAAGGCCGGCACGGCACACGTGGGAGTGGGTGGCCAGCACCACGCATGGTGCACCCACACCCATGCTCACACACGCCGTAAGATTACAAGTCAAGAGTGTGAGCATAGACGTGGTAACCACCCACCCTCCATCACCAGCCCCCCCAAGGGTCTCTTCCTGATCAAGCCCCCGAGAACGAACCCCATTCCTAGGGGGTCCCTACTGGATAAACTCCAAAAGCGAGCCCCCTTCCTATCCCCGGGTCACGACAGTCGCGGTCGACCTGACGCAGCCACGGGCTCCTCTGCCTCCTTCTCCACTCACTAAGTTCTCTAAGCTCAGGGAACCTGGTGGGCAAGGTCAGGCAAGGTCAGGAAAGGTCAGGCAAGGTCAGGCAAGGTCAGCCCAGGGGAAGCGAGGAGCCACACGGCCCCATCCCCGCATCGTCGTTTCCTGCAGCAGCCTACGGTTAGACACGAAGTCGTCTCTTCGGTAACCCAGCGGTCCGCTCCGTGGCCCTGCTCTGTGTTTGAACTCTGGCGTTGGGCTCTCCGAGTTGAGCACCTGGAATAACCGCTCTGCCAAACATTCCAGGTTGCCTTTTAAAGTTTGACTATTGACACAGAGTTAGCGCAGATAGTGGAACACCCGCCAATGCAGCAAGTTTTTTTTTGGTTTGTTGCTGTGTTTGCTTGCTTACAGCAGTGCTTTCTTTAAAAAAAACAGTTGTGGTATTGCAACCCATCGAGGAAAAATCTGAACCGTGTGTAAACAAGCGGCTTAAATACGCTTATTTTTACAACTGCGATTTGGCAAGCTTTCAAGGAGCGACAGCGCGTATCTTTTTTCTTCCCCCGACTCTCAATATTTGTGCACGTGGATTCATTTAAGGGGGGAGACGGAGGGTGCCCCAGAGCTTTAATGGCGAAACGCTGAGTTTGGACATGTGCCGCACACACGCACACACACACGCACACATGCGCATACGTGTGTCCAAGCGAATTCCACAACATCAAAGTGGAGAGCTCTCCCGAGAGCGAGTCGTCGGACTCGGTCAGGGCTTTCTGGATAAACGAATTATAATTTTTTATTATTATCTCATGTTTCCCCCCCTGCCCCACCCCAACTCTTCATCTTCGCTGGACCTTCTCTGTCAAAGGCGCTTTTGCCGAAGCGCTTGTCCCACGGTTAGGCTCAGACCGGAGCCGTGAGCAGCACTTGTGCAGGCTCCAGTGACCCCTAGGGTTCAGGTAAACTGCATGCTGGGCCATTTATGCATAAAAAAAAACTCAAATAATTATTTTGGCCAAATGTTTTTTTCATGCCTGATAATGAATCTGGCTAACCCGAGTTTTTCTTGCCAGCCCTGGTTAACGTCATCCGATGTGCTATGTCTGAACCTGTCGGTACTGATTGGGGTCTCCACCCTTCAGCAATATGCATTGACCAGAGTGGCGAAGTATGTTAGAACAACGTCCACCACTTGCACGGCATGGCGAGGCCTTCATCTAGCAGTGGATTTACATTGGGCTGTTGCAAAGTCGTAGGAGAAGTCAGAGACCCAACCCCTTATTCTGAGGGCCGGTTGACCTAACCACTGCGACATCTGAAATGGGTTTTCAATTTCGGATCGACGTGACTCTCCGATGTCTAAACTAGAAACTAAATTATTTTTTATTTTACCAGGTAAGGCCCGACCTGGCTATCACAAATGAGAGCTAAAACGAAGTGGCTTATGACCTGGAAATTTGTAGCAGCCAAATACTCTCAACGTGTTTGTTAATTCTAAATGTGGAAGAAAAAACCGGAGGACCCAGAGAAAAATCCAGGTGACCACGGGGACAGAGAGACATGCAAACCACAAATATACAACACGCGTCAGGGTCGGGATGGAACTCACGACCTCCTGTATACCAGGCGAGGGAGTTAACACATTCCTACGGAGGGAGCTAGTAGGAACGTTGGGTTGCTCGGTCAATGGCCAGGGTCAACGGCGGCGTGGTGTACTCCGCAAATATGCCCGACTGTGAGGGCGGGCACAAGCCGGCGTGAGTAGGTTAAACGTTGAGTTTTATAAGGGCACCACGGGGTGACCAGCCCCTCCCCGCCCAGCCCCTCCCCACCCTCCCCACCCTCCCCACCCAGCCCCTCCCCACCCTCCCCACCCAGCCCCTCCCCACCCTCCCCTCCCCACCCAGCCCCTCCCCTCCCCACCCAGCCCCTCCCTGCACGATGGACGGACACAATAATCCCTTGTGGGCTGGTGGAACCAGTGGGTTCCTACCAGTAACATCTCCTAGCCACCTTGATGATGAAGAGAAAGAGAGACACGCAGACTCCAAATATACAACAGGTGTCAGGGTCGGGATGGAACCCACGACCTCCTGCATACCAGGCGAGGGAGTTAACATCTCCTAGCCACCGTGATGATGAAGAGAAAGAGAGACACGCAGACTCCAAATATACAACAGGTGTCAGGGTCGGGATGGAACCCACGACCTCCTGCATACCAGGCGAGGGAGTTAACATCTCCTAGCCACCGTAGCGAGTTGGCACAATGGGCAGTGGCAAATGTTGGAGAGGTCAAGTGCGAGCCCTGATCGGTGAGACGGGGTGGCGCGGTGCGTTCTAACTTTAGAGCCGCGTTCCCGGAGAGAGGGCTCCCTCCCTCCTCCCTCCACCCCCTGCCCCCCCCCACCCGCATGGGAGCACTGCCAGTTGGAGTGAGTGTGAGTGACGGCAGCGAGTGTTGAGATGCCCTGCACGTAGGTACAGCGATTATCGCTCGGTGCAGAAACCTCGTACAGAAAGGAATGAACGGCTCCCCCCCCTCTCTCCGCTCGAGTTCTAGCTGCTCGCCGTTTTGCTGCCATAACCTTTGACATCTCCGCTCAAAGCTCCACGGTGTAAAAAGACGAAACCGTCGGTATTTTTTGGTCATTTTTTCCCCCCAATTTTTTTTCCAGATTGTGCTATCAGCATCACGTCACGAGGTGAAGAATCCGTGTCGAAGAACAGCCCACGGAATTGGAGATCACAGGGCCACATCTAAGACACGTTCAAGTGACCCTTGGCCCACATAGAAAAGGGGCCGCACACTTTCCCACCAGCTTTGCCAATGAAAGTTATGTTTGTCGCATGGCAGAAAAGTCTGTCTCATGACAATCAATCTGATGTTTCATTCTGGAGTTATGAAATTAAATATAAGTTTGGAATTTTGCCAAACCTGTCAGCATTTTTCATGTTTACTTTATCGGTACCGCAGCTGATAACATCGTCACTGATGCTCTTAACAGGAGGGCCCAGTGAGCCATGTAGCTCTTTTTCGCACGCGACCTGGCTATCACAAATGATAGCTCAACGAAGTGGCTCATCGCGTGGAAATTGATACTAGCTAAATACTCCAAACGCGTGACGTTGATTCTAAATGTGGAGGGGAAAACCGAAGGACCCAGAGAAAAATCCACGTGACCACGGGGAGAGAGACACGCAAGCTCCAAATATACAGGCATCGGGGTCGGGATCGAACCCACAGGCTCCTGTATACCAGGCGAGGGAGTTAATATCTCACAACAGTGGCACCCCTAACCCCCAACACTATCTCCCCTATTGCTTCCACGCATTACGGTGCACCCATCAAAACCACCAGTTACTTCACCCCCTGGACCCCCCCAAAAGCTGACTGATTTGGCAGGGGTATTGTTCTTCTTGGTTCTTTCGGTAAAGTCACTTTACCGAAAGAACCAAGAAGATGAATCCCTGCAGTCACGAAAGCTTTAAATCGAAATTTAGGGGTATTGTTTTTTAGAGCAGAGATATCGTTTTAACGAGAGTGACGATGTTTAAGAGAGGAAAAAAACAACAGTGGCAGGCAAAGGAACGGAATGCGTCCACCGAGGGAGATAGAGTGATGAAATCGGTTCATGTGCAGGTGCTGGATGGATCGTTGCCACGCAAGATCATGAGAGATGGTGGAGACATGGGGAGGCCTTCATCCAGCGACGGGTTGATAATGGCTGATAATGATGATGATGATGATACCTATTCATCATTATCAAATGTTTAAAATTTAGGTGAAAGCCCATTAAAACCAAAAGTTTATTGGGTACAACAGCAACATGAATCCAACAGAAAAAAAAACAATTCACAAAAGCGCAGTAAAGTAACAGACAATTTACATCGCAATAAGATACATTTCAGCAGACGCCGTATGCCTCTGCATTCACAGCGACCAAGCAAACGCCAATTAATCGGTGACCCGTTAAGCCACTTCAGTGCAAGCGGAGTGCACGGCGCACTCTAGACCCGTGTCCGACGATGACACACGGGTCGAACGACACCTAAGCCAGGTGGTGGTGGGTGCCGTGACGTTTACCTCTCACCGCCGCCGCCTCCTCCCCCTCCGCGCGCACCTTCGCCTCCGACTGCTTGCTCCTCCTGCGGCTGTGGCACGGGAAGCACTGCAGCACGCCGACACCCATGGCTCTTCTGCTCGCACAGCACGCGCACAGCACGGGACGCCCGTCGCCTTCACTCGCCGCTCTCTCCGACGCTCTCTCCACAAAGCCCCCGATTTATTCCCCGCTCGCTCTCTCTCTCGCTCTCTCTTCCCCTGCCCACGAACGAAATTATCGCCGAAACTGGAGACAACTGGAGCGGTGACGTGGGAAGGGGAGGAGGGGGGTGCCGCCGCCGCCGCCGCCAGCGCCACTACTGCCGCCACCTCCCGCTGCCAAGGCCGGTCGTGTTGCGCAGCACGCTCCGGTCGTCACAACGGCCTCTTGTGCGGCGAGCGCACGCGTGACGCGCGCGGCAAAGTGGATGTCACGCGCGGCGGCCGGTGACGGCGTGGACCGACACCGAAGCGTACGACGCCGTGACGACGCGAAACACGTGCGTCGCGCGGGCACGTAAACACACGCGCACACGCACCGCTGGCCACGTCGACCCCACGCTAAGAGAGGACACGAGAGCACGGCCCAACAACATTCGCACGTGGCGAGCCGATACCCGTACCCGGCCGGGTACGGGTATCGGGTACCCGATTGCGACCTGTGCGCACGACCCGAGGAGCCGAGAGTTACACGTGAACAAATACAAATGCAGGTCGCAACACCACACACACGCAGGCACATCACCCCCTTGACCCAATAATCAGAACCACAAGCATGAATCGGTGACCTGAATCAACAAAATAAGTAAGCGGGAATAACGTCTCCTTCCCATATTTGTCTGTCCACGCTCAAAATACAACTTTTTTTCACGCATTCCATCGGCCTACGTGGCCTTCTGAGAGTGCATCTTTTCAGCGGCATTGGTTCAATACGAGCCAGCCCTGGATCGGTGTTGACGTTCAATTTCTCATCAGTAAGAGTCCAGGCTCCTTCTTGTCGTATGGCTGCTGATGTAGATGCAAAGCAACAACTACAATTTCACATTCAGGTGGTCAAGCCAGATAACCACGTGAGGAGTAGCGGGGTTGTATCACTGTGATGTCTCTGCTTCATATTTGTGGATCGGGCATTGCGTCGTTACACTGTTGTACGGTCTGTTTTGGATGACCACATTTGCACCATTACCGTAGAGTTTAAAATATTCCATTTGTGCGTCAGATATCCGATACGCGACTACCGCTATGTTTTTTTTACGGCAAGGACAATATAATACACAGAACACAATAATGTACATTACGCAATGGCGCTAAACAAACACGCATTATCCAATAGTTCTAAAAAACAATGGGTGGCCACCAAAGGCGATAAGTAACCAGAAGCCTATTGTCAACACCGTTTTGTGTGAGCTCCACTGTGCAAGTAGCAACGAAGCTAATCCCATCCACACCCAGCAAATGTTTGTCATCCACCACAGTGTTTGCTTCTGGCTAATCAGTCACGTAAATTGTACTATTAAAATCCTAGTCAGATGGCTATTTTAAAAGTTGTTTATAGCTGTTGCTGGTGGTGGCTGTGGCCGCTCGCCAACAAACCCACGGAGAGATAAGATATAATAAGATATAATAAAAACCACGACATTTAAAAGGAATAATATCTCACACTCCATGTAAATGCCTTGCCTTGAGTGATGTACAATTACCAAAACAGTGGCACACGAAGCATGAGACCGGCTGCCTGCCAAGTCGTACACATACAGAACACAGTACACACAGTAAACAATGTTGTTCGACTGCATAGCAGCATGTAGAGTGAATTCAAAGTGAGTAACATAGCAAATTTTGGGTAGAAATAGGTTAGTTTAACACGTAGGCTTTCGCGACCAATATTATTCATAATAAAGGTTTTTGAATTTTTATTTAAAGCTTTCGTGACTGCAGGGATTCATATTCTTGGTTCTTTCGGTAAAGTCACGTAGAAGGGAAATAATAAAATAATATAAATATAAAACAATAAAAATTATCACGCCGTTTCGACTGCAACACAAGCAATCATCATCAGGTGTGAAATCCACAGCAAGAAAATTTGAAATCCACAGCAAGAAAATTTGAAAAAAATGGCGTTTTTTTTCAAATTTTCTTGCTGTGGATTTCACACCTGATGATGATTGCTTGTGTTGCAGTCGAAACATCGTGATAATTTTATTGTTTTATATTAATATTATTTTATTATTTCCCTTCCACGTGACTTTACCAAAAGAACCAAGAATATAAAGGTTTTTGAGTTACATCGCTGTAAGTATAAATGTGTCGTAGCCCTCCACCACCCGACACAGCCAGTAAAAAGGTTAGTCACGTAAACAACGCGCCAATTAGTTACTCGGCCCTGCCGGGGGACGCACAATCGCCACCTGTTTGCGGTTAGCGTCTGGCTACGCACGATGGAACGCGGTGTGGCACGGTGGGCAAGTACGATCAAGGGGTTGCCTCCGTGTGCCCCTGAATGGCCCCACGAGGACTCCAGGAGCCGTGCCCCAGGGGCTTCCTCGTCGGTGGAAAGACCGCAAGCGAACTCCGTGTGACGCCGACAGCTTCTCGCTGGCACGGCGGATGACACCCCCAACCCCCTCCATTCCACCGCGTGTGCGGACGTGAGCGATGAGCTGTCGAGTAACTTGCACGCTCGGGATTCTTCACATTCAAGTAAAACGCCCGTGGGTCAGCGGCAATCCGAGACGCACCCCTCCCCCCCCCCCCAGGACACCGCCCCAGCCGATGCTAGGAGCCAGCATCGCGTTCCGAGTTCCACGAAACTCGGTGAGGAGCTCTGTGAGTCCAGGTCGCCCAGGTCCCTATGAATAGTGAGGCTCAGTCTCAGCGGGTTTTCGCCTGCTTTTAAATCACAGGTGAAATCGAACACACTCATGCGTGACCCTGCATGGCCTTCCATGTGACAAGAAGACTAAGGTCGGCATGCCCCACGCCCTTGGACCAAATGGCCCAGCGGTAGCATGCACACTCAGCCCCCTGAGCCACGGGACCGCCATGAAGGAACGGCGCACGAGTTTATGAGCACAGATTCCCGGTCCGGGTCGCAGATCTGCAAACTACCCAATTGTGGAGCGACACCGAGAGACCGAAAGAGGAGCACACGGACCAGGGAACAACCGCACATCGTAAACGTCGCTTTGACTGTTAAGGAAAGTAAGTGGACTTTGGTAGGACACATTGTAAAATGATGGCCATTGGACGAGACTGTTAATGGCACAGGGGACAAGGGAGAGAATGCACAACGATAGCATGGCACAGCAGAGATGCAACTTTGAGATGAGTTGCTGTGCGAGAGCGAGGTGGATAGTGACACTCCAAGACCATGAGGGATGGCAACGGTGAGGCAAGGCCTTCATCCAGCAGTTGTTTATACGCCATGTCCGGTGAAAATAAGGATGATGATAATGAATAGATCCACCGACACAATTCTGGAACGTTCGACTTTGTGCATCGTCGTTCAGATTTTCCTGCCTTCCCATCGCTATTCCATCCACTGCATGAACATATAAACAAATCCAGGAGGGCCCAGCCAGGTGGACAAAGTCCAGGCCGAGCCGTATCAGCCGTGCCATCGCATGTTTACAGTGGATGCACCCTGAACTCGAGGTGCGAGGCCAGAAAACGGACGCGGCAGAGGTCGTGAGATTACACTCGGCGCGAGACACATCCATCCGTCACCAGCCAAACCGCAGTCCCATAAGTTCACGTGATCCCTTCTCAGTTATCTCATAGTATAATTAGGCAATTACACCTAAACCCTTGAGAAATTACGGTTAAGCTCTTAGCTGGCGTGACGACCTGGACCAGCGTGGGTTCGAGTCGGTTCACAATCGGTCTCTACGGCGGTGCTGCTGCTGCTACTAATGAAATAATGCAGGTCCCTTTGTGTTGATGAGAGATGAGGCAGTTACCCTGTACCCTCAAGAGTCTTGAGATGCAGAAGCCGTGTAAATCTAAAAAGCCACACACTAATTAATGGACTTGCCAAGTATCCCAATGCAGGACTCTTCTGAAAAAACTGTTCTGAGGTGCAGCAAGTGAAGCTCTCCTGGAAAAAATGGCATCATCGTTACTACGATTGCATAAACCATCACGCAAACTCCAGTCATCCTCACAGTGACCTTTGGCTCAGCATCGAACAAAGACGGACACTGCATCGCACGCTTTCAGATACGATTCTGCGGCCGTTTGGAATGCTTCTTCCTTCAAACATTAGGAAGCCACCGGAGCTATGCACTTTTAAATGTAGATTGAAAACTCATTTTCTTGAGAACTGCTTATTGTGTTTAGTTTGTTGTCCTTCCCTCGCACCTCCGATTGACACGGTCGGCTACGTACGGTGCAAAAGAAGTTCAACGTGCATATGTACGTTATTAATTGTAATTTTTGTGCGGGTTGTCGGCAGTCGGCGTGAACGCACAGAGTTGCGAGCGCACACGAGCGAGCAACTTACGCGCACGCTGCTGTCAAACCGGGTGGGCTATTTAACTTGTCGGTTAGTAAAAGGAGCCATTGAGAAACTTGGTACCAAGGCACTCAACGCGAGCCCAGTCTCGCTTGTGTTCCGTTTCACGACGGCTCTGGCACCGGGTCTTGGTGGCACCGACACCAACCAACCTTGCCACCTGTTGACCAGTGGCCTCATGAACTGGTTCCTGGACAACACTCCACCGTCATGGGTGGATTTAAGGGGGGCGGAGGCAGCGGGGGGGTGGATGCAAATGGGACGTGTTCAGGGGCCCAAAACTACAGGACTCACGTTTTTTAAATATATATAAAACTAAGAAAAGTACGACCGTTTATTCTCATTATGGTTTTAATTGCATGTCAATATCTTACGTGTTTAAGTGCAACAGGCATTTGTCGTGGGTTTACGCGGTAGTGCACAATACGCCCTCGCACGTAGCGACTGGCAAAGTTTATGTTAGTCGTTTGCTTTGGAATGCGTGCAGGCAGCGAGGGTTGGTATTTTCATGTAGTGTGCGCGTGTCACCAAGTTGGTGTGTGTGTGTGTGCCTGCACAGTCAGGAGCAGTAATAACTACTATGGCCAACACGAGTGATGATTATCTGAACTGGTCCTGGGCCTCCCCTAGATCGACTGAGCCTCAAATGAGTACCTGGTGCGGTGTGTAAATATCACCACGAGAGAGACAAAGGCGGTGAGGCGTGATGCTGTCCACCCACCCATTTGTCTGCTATGCCGGGGTAACCGGCCTGCCCTATCCCTCTCCTCCCGTGTTCGTTACGAGGAGACAACAATAATAGTAGATTAGTTCGGAGGCGATGAGTGGATACTCTGCAGTGTGTTCTGCCCTCCTTCTGAGAATCGGATGACTCCACAAGGGACACCAGAGGATTGTGTGACTGCAACTCTTTATTTCAAAGTGTTCTTCCGAGGAGCATTTGTGCATCTGTAATTATGACCAGATGGACAGCAATGAACCCCAATTCACACCACCCCACTGCTCAACCCCTGTGCTGTATAGCGTCCACCCGAATCTGAATCGGTGCCCTGTACCCTGAATTGATTACTCGACTGGTAAGCGTGGCCTACTGTGCACTCACGTGACTCTATGGGTCCAATCCATGGTCATTATTAACTTTAATTCACAATTATACTTGTGGTCCATTTCCATTAAGCCCATACCGGCTACACCGGCCTTCACAGGTGCTCGCTAACAGCACTTGCCTACACGGGGGATCTTGGTTACCAAGTCGGAGTGTGTGTGTGTGTGTGCGTGTCTGCACAGCCAGTCATCTCGGTCATCTCAGTCAGTCGACCCGTGGCATCTGGGTCTGCCCCGTGAACTCCTGCCAGCGGGCGTTCGACACTTCACGTGGCCTCAAGGTGCACATGGCCTGGCACAAGCGTCGTGGTGACGTCACCGCCACTTAGTGGCGAATGTTGCACAGGTGAGGCACGATCTTACGTAATGTTTGCAAAGCTGCGAAAATGTAATCACCGCATTCTCTCGCCCTCCAACCTGTCTACGCCCACCGTGGAAAATTTACGGACCCACCGCCGCCTCCCACGCCAGGGCGGATTGGCACCCCACTCACCTCTACTCCATCCTACCCACTCGGCCATCGCGTTGCCAGGGCAACGGGGATACCCTTGCCATGGCAACGAGCACGGTGCTGCCCGGGAGGAGTGCGTGCACGGTCTACCAGAGGTCGCAAACGGGTTTTGATTCCTTACCCGTACCCGTACCCGGCCGCACCAGGGTCGCAAACGGGTACCCGTACCCGGCCGTACCCGTACCCTACCCGGCCGGGTACGGGTAGGGTACGGGTATCGGGTACCTGATTGCGACCTCTGGGATGAAGCCATGTTGCAGGCGCGGGTGGGTTGATTCTAGGAACTTGAATTGCGAGAAGAGACAAAACGTTGGGAAATGAGTGACAAACGGTTACTCACCAGTGACTCACGGCCTACCCGTACCCAGCCACACCAGGGTCTCAAACGGGTACCCGTACCCAGCCGGGTACGGGTAGCCGGGTATCGGGTAGGGTACGGGTATCGGGAGAGAAAGATCGAATGGCCCTATGAGAGCCTGGTACATTTTATAGAGAGAAATAGGCGGTTTGGAGATCGCAATCAACCAGGCTGTGCGTTAACTGTGTGTTAGCCGACTCTCTGTGTTGCACTGCATTACATTTCCAAAAAAATGCTCAATTTTGTTTTCTCAAACTCCCTATTTCTCTCTCTAAAATGTACCAGGCTCTCATAGGGCCATTCGATCTTTCTCTCCCTCGGTTGCTTCGGGGTGGATTCATTGACATGCTCATTTCTCTGCTCCAGCAGCTGCCCCAGCAGACCCACCTCTCTCTCTCTCTGCCCCCCCCCCTTCTCTCTATTTAAGGCCTCGACACAGAGGCATTGTCTCTCTCTGTGTCTATGTTGTGTGTCTCTCTGTGTGTCTCTGTGTTGTGTGTCTCTCTCTGTGTGTCTATGTTATGTGTCTCTCTCTTTGTGTCTCTCTCTGTGTCTATGTTGTGTGTCTATGTTGTGTGTCTCTCTGTGTGTCTATGTTGTGTCTCTCTCTGTGTGTCTCTGTGTTGTCTCTCTCTGCTTGTGTGTCTGTCTGTGTGTCTCCGTGTCTGTGTTTTGTCTCTCTCTCAAATTGAGTTCTAACTGATGACGGTTGCTTGTGTTGCAATCGAAACGTCGTACTCTATATTAATTTATTTATTTTCTTTCTACGTCACTTTACCAAAAGAACCAACGAGTAATTCCTACAGTCACGAAAGCTTCAAATCATCTTTGGGCTTTACCTGGTAAAATAAAAATAGTTGAGTTTATTTTGATTAATTTGCTAACCATTCCTATACTTACTCTTTGGGTCTTTCGGTAGAAGTCACGTAGGTAGAAAAATAATAGATCACCACCGTCATCAGGCGAAAAATGATGACGGACGCTTGTGTTGCGTCCGAAACGTCGTGATCTATTTTATTTCTACCTACGTGACTTTACCGAAAGAACCAACAGAGTATGGATTCCTGCAGTCACGAAAGCTTGAAATCACTCAAAGCACTCCTATCGTTGTTTTGTATTGTTTGTTGTTGTAACTTTCTAACCCGCCCCGACTGGACTTATGAAAAAAGAGCTTAATAGGTCATCGTATTTATCGAGGACAAATAAAACAAATTCAGATTCTAATAGAGGTGGGCGGGACACTGTAAAGAACAACAAAGCGAACCCAGTTAACAGGCCATTGTGACATTAGTGGCGAGCCATATCGGAACCAATTCTGGGCACCCCCTTCACCAACCCCCACTGACAACCTGTGTGGTAAAGTATGGTCAAACACCCCCCATCCCAATGACCGATACGGTGTGCGGATGCTTTAAACAGCTGTCTGACAGACGGCTCTAACAGAGGTCGCAAACGGGTTTTGATTCCTTACCCGTACCCGTACCCGGCCGCACCAGGGTCGCAAACGGGTACCCGTACCCGGCCGGGTACGGGTAGCCGTGTATCGGGTAGGGTACGGGTATCGGGTACCCGGTTGCGACCTTTGGGCTCTAAATTATCATGAGAATTGTCAACGGAGCCCAACGGAGGCCAGGAGTGTCTGCTTCGGGTGCGGGGGTGGGCACCTTGCATGTATTTCTCCAATGTTCCGAGGGCTTTCACTGCCCCCTCTCTCAGCTGAATGAATGAGCAACAGAGGGGAAGGGAGAGGGGCAGAGGGGGGGGGGGCGCATGGAATTCAAATCAAATTTGTGTGCGGAGGCCACTCTCTCCCTGAGCCCTACGCGGACGCAGGTCTCAAAGGGAGCATTGTCAGGAGCGGCACCGCCACTACAGAGACAACGGGGCCTATTGGACGCATTTTAATGCATATTTGGGGTCTTGGTCTTCGCAAGACGTCTTTTCATATGCGTCCAAGGCTAATTATATGGCTTTTATCCAGTACCAAAGTCTAATGCTGTGGGGTTTTAAAAGCCAAAGTGTTTTCCTATGCAAATCAGCAATAAGGTGGAACTCACCTACTTGTTTACAGCTCTGAGACTTTAGCGGAAATTCCACATTCCTGCGGCGGGCGGTAACTATTTTATAAACGAGGCTAAACAAATTTCCTTTTAATGTGTACGAGTCTAAATCTCTGGCTGCAAGTATGGCTTTTTATATGCATACAAGCCAAAATTTACGAGCTTTTACTACTTAAAAAAATATATGCATGCTAGCTGGTGTCATTGGATCAATCGGTAATCTATGTTTTTTTTTTAGGGAAATAAAGCCTTAATCTGTGGCTGTCAATCTATGGCTGTCCAGCCATAATCTGTGGCTACGTGCAAACATAAAATACCAACTCTTGAGCGATCAACACTGTGCTGTACATTCCTAACCTTTGTCACAGTTACGCGTTTGTTCACACGACTGACGGCGGAAGGACCCTCCACTGGAGCAAACGCTAGAGTGGTATAGTAATAGGTTTTTACCCTTTCAACTGGTACAAAAACTGACACCTTTATACAAGGCATCATGTTTGCAATAACCACAACACAAGCAGTCAAAATGCAAACAAAAATAAACAACTCTGATAATGATGATATGCACTGTCCTTGAAGTTGATTGGTCCACACCCGAGACAGCTTTTCTTAGAGCCTAGTCTCCATTGGTGTTGGACCAGATGACGCCAAAAGGCGTACAACTCAAAAACAGCGCACTATCAGAGTATTGAGAGCTCGGGGTAAGCATTTACACTATGAGACATCTCCTTTACCAGTGGCAAAATATAGTAATAGGTTTTTACCCTTTCAACTGGTACAAAGGACAGTGCATATCATCATTATCAGAGTTGTTTCTTTCTGTTTGCATTTTGACTGCTTGTGTTGTGGTTATTGCAAACATGATGCCTTGTATAAAGGTGTCAGTTTTTGTACCAGTTGAAAGGGTAAAAACCTACTACTATATCTTGCCGCTGGTAAAGGAGATGTGTCATAGCTAGAGTGGCGTTTGGTCTACTTTTCCACATTGACCAGTTAGGTTGGAAAGAGGCGGGCGTACCCACACCTTACCTCGCCACACGCGGCCTGCCGATCGTACGACTGCGGTGTGTGGCCGCTTATTCTGCTGGGTGGAAATAGCCGAGGCTAGATCTGAGAAACTTTGCCGCATTGTTTAAAATGCACAGAAGACGGAGTCGCACCTTTGACCTCTGGAATGCAAGTGCAGCTTGCTAACCATTAAACCACTCACTCTGGCAAATGCTGCGACGGGTTGGTACGCCTAAATATTTACAAGACGACAAATGTCCGTACAGTTGAATTGTACACACATTTGATTGTAAGTTAATGCGTTGTTTATAAACGTTTCCAGAGGCAATCCTGTTAGAATAAACATCTTGATACGAAACCTCAACTACTTTCGGGAGCAGCAGCTGCCAGCCACCCTAACTTAAGTGGCATTTCATTGGCTACCACATTCTGATAAGCTCCCCCCCTTTCCTCCCCCTTAACTTGTATTTAAGAACTTGCATCTTGGAATCCCTGCCTCACTTGATACAGCAAATCTGGCTGTGACGGTCCCACCTGATGACGGAGACTTGTGTTGCCTCCGAAACGTCGTGATTTTTTTATCATTTTATTTCTATTATTACTTTTATTAATTTTAATTTCATTTCATTTTTTACCTATGTGACTTTACCGAAAAAACTAAGAGTATGAATCCTTGCAGTCACGAAAGATTCAAATCTAGAATTTCTTGGGAAGTTGACACCATTTTTCTTTGATATTATTCATGCTCGTCAACGCTGGCGTTGGTTATCATTGTTAACTTGTTGCGTGCATAAATGTACGGAGTGTAACATTTGCGGAGAGCGATTTTGAAGTGGCCAGCGCGCTGCGCTACGAATCCAGCGACCCCGAGTTCGATTCCCGCTCACGGCCAACACCCGTGACGATTATTTGAACCCGGTCCTGGGCCTCCCCTAGGTCGACTCAACCTCAAATGAGTACCTGGTGTGGTGTGTAAACATCGCCACTGGGGAGACAAAGGTGGCCGCGCGTGGTGTTAGCCACCTACCCACCCCCTCGTGTGCCGTCCCGGCCTTCAATGTGCTCGCTAACAGCACTTGCCCCAAAAGTGTGTTCAGCCTATACGGGGGATCTTTGTCTTTGCAGCGTACATAGATTGTCCCGGTAATAATGTGGGCAGATGTCAGTGTCTTGCATCTTAAGGGGGGGAGGGGGGGCGACCCATACACCCCCATCTCCCCCAAATTAGCCCGGTGCTTTGAGGACACGCTGCAACAGCAATAAAAAAAAAACCCGCTAAGACTAATCAGAATATGTATCTACTTGCCTTTTGCCCGTCCATGGACGGGTGTATTGCAGTACATCTGAAACTTGCAAGCGAAAAGCAGACCGCAGACGTGATATATTCATTGCAATAATTGCGTGTGCAATTTGTAAGGGCGCGGTGACACAGACTTAGTTCATTTGAAGGTTATAATCCCTTGTTCATCACGACGTCCTTTTTACTTCGATGTCTCAACAACGTTACGGAGACCACGTGACGTGAGGGTTCTGCCTTTGTAGTGAGGGCTGTGAGTTGACGCCGAGGAGGGGGGAGGAGGCGCCTCGCCCCCCCTTGTGGAGTGACGTCACCCGCTAATTATTATGAATGGAGGGGGGGGGGATGTCCATTTGGAGGACGTCACCTCTTTATGATTATTAATTAGGGGGGAGGGTGCTCCATGTGTAGTGACCTCACATGTTCATGATTATTAATGAGGAGGAGGGGGGGTCCATGTGGGGGACGTAACCTGTTCATTAATATTAACGAGGGGGGGCTGGTCGACGGAGTGACGTCACGAGCGTTGCACACAGACATTCTTGTCTGATTATCGTCGGTAATAATAATGGGGGGGGGGAGGGGGGGGTGTCTATTTGGAGGACGTCACCTGCTCATGATTATTAATGAGGGGGGGGGGGGTCGTTCGATGTGGAATGACGTCACGAGCGTTGACAGACATTCCTGGGTGATGATAGTAGGTAATACTGGAGGAATCCTAAGAGCTCTAAAGTTCTTTGTCCACAGAGGTCCAGTTGGGCGTGTAAGAACGTTCCAGTAGCAGACGCTACAAAACAAACATGACAGTAGGCTTCAGTAGACAAGGGTGCATTGAAGAAGCATGCATTGGCCACAACCACCCCCTGGCTGACAGAGCAACCCAAACTCACACACACACAGTCGTCTATTGTTAGTCTGGGTGCGTTCTGGAATCTCTACAGAAGCCCCAGGCTTATACCCCTCGGTCTGCATAGACGCGGGGTGGGATAACTCGGGACAATGTACTGAAGAGTTACCATGGGGGGGTGGGGGAGGTGTTGATCACAGGAGCGATACAACTTTTTTTAAATAAGGTTTTTCGGTAAAGTCACGTAGGTAAAAAATAAATAATAAAAATAGAATTGCTTATTTTATTTCTATTATATTTTTATTATTATCTTTTTTTACCTACGTGACTTTACCGAAAAACCTAAGAGTATGAATCCTTGCAGTCACGAAAGCCTCAAATCTAGAATTTTTTAAAAAATAAATCAGGGCCTCGCTGCAACAACGCAGTGACGTGCAGAGCCACGCACAAAGACAAAGACCCCCCGTATAGCCTGTAACAGACTGTTGGGGCAAGTGCTGTTAGCCGGCACGGCACACGTGGGGGTGGGTGGGCAAACACCGCACCAGGTACTCATTTGAGGCTGAGTCGACCTAGGGGAGGCCCAGGACCGGTTCAGATAATAGTCACCGGTGTTGGCCGTAGCGCAGCGTAGCGCTAACCGCTGCACCACCGCTCCCCTGGCTTCCAGTCACAAAGATAAAGATCCCCCACATCACCTTAACAGACTGTAGGGGCAAGTGGCACATACACACAGATATAAACATCCACACACACAGGCACTTTATACAAGTTCATCCATACACACAGGGGCACCCATACACACACAGGGGGACACAGAAACACATCTCACACGCACACACAAACAAGAACACCAACACACACCATTACCGTACACACAAAGATCAAACACACGCGAACACATTCACACACACGTAAGACACACATAAGCACACGTGCACAGACACACGTGAGGATACACAGATGGCACACACACAGTGACACACACACAGTGACACACACACAGTGACACACAAACATTTCGAGACGCAGTTTTCCTTGAATGTAGGCCAGGGAACTCAATGGCTCAAGGAGCGAGGCACCTGGAGGCTGGACTGATGAGTTCGACCCAAGGTCCCAACTGGGCTTCACATTGATGGTGATGGTTGTGGGGCACGTGGGTGGGGGGGGGCTCTGGTTCGTGACCCCCTCTCCTCACCAGCGCACCACAAACTGGCGTGACGCCATCACCCCCTCTGATCCAACTCCCCAGCGTCGCATGACGTCATCACACCTCTCAATCTCCCGTGTCGCGTGACGTCATAACACCTCTCAATCTCCCGTGTCGCGTGACGTCATAACACCTCTCACTCACCTCTCCACTGTCGCGTGACGTCATAGCCACCCCCAAATTCGTCACCTCACCCCCCAAACTGGCGTGACGTCAACACTCCACTCCCTCACCAACCCAGGTATCGTGACGTCATAGACACCCCCCAATTCGTCACCTCACCCCCCCAAACTGGCATGACGTCAACACTCCACTCCCTCACCAACCCAGGTATCGTGACGTCATAGACACCCCTAAATTGGTCACAACCTCACCCCCCAAACTGGCATGACGTCAATACTCCTCTCCCCAAACACCGCAGTGTCTCTGACGTCATCAACCCCTCCCCCACCACCTCTCACCCAGCTAAAAACTTGTTAATTATTTTCCGGTGCGTTACAGACAGACAAACAAGTGTATTAGTATTATATAGATAGGGAAGATTAAACATAATTTGTATTCCTTACGTAAACAAAAAAACCCCGCTTGTTCAAGAGTGGAACATTTTGGGGGCTGAAACGTAGCGCAGATTTTAAGATGGGGGGGGGGGGGGAGAGTGAATGGGAAAACGAACATCGCTTAAAGGGCCGTCCATAAATGACGTCACGCGATTTTGGACGATTTTTCACACCCCTCCCCCTCGTCACACGGCGTCACAAAAAATCAGACCCCCCCCCAAAAAAATAATAAAACACGCTTCAAATCGCTTAAAACTATTGTCATTGTAGTGCGTATTTAATGTGGCACTGCACTCTGATGTTGTAGGAGAATTTTTTTTATTAAAAAGTATATTTGATTAAGTAGAACGTCTTGTCTATATTTATTTAAAGTTGCGCATTTTGATGTGACGTCACATTTCTCAACCCC
The DNA here is from genome assembly GCF_964198595.1 of Lampetra fluviatilis. Lineage (NCBI taxonomy): Eukaryota > Metazoa > Chordata > Hyperoartia > Petromyzontiformes > Petromyzontidae > Lampetra > Lampetra fluviatilis. Next base: position 3,824,651 of record NC_136317.1, on the reverse strand, counting down.
CCCCCCCCTCGTCACAAATGTCTGACCCCCCCCCCCCAAGGTGCGTGACGTCATTTATGGACGGCCCCTTCACGAGTTTTCGCTGACAGAGTAATTTTCGCGGAACGCATCTCGCTCGTTAAGCGAGACGCGCTGGTACACAAACCAAACGCCACACAGTGCACCCGACCCAGCAGAGTACAAATACCACACTCCACAGACACAACATCACCACCACAACTAGCACTACCGCTTAAACAAAGATCCCCCATATAGCCTTAACAGACTGTAGGGGCAAGTGCTGTTAGCGAGCACCTATGAAGGCCAGAACGGTACACGAGGGGGTGGGTGGCCAGCACCACGCAAACACCACCAGCACCACAACCAATAATACTGCAACAACGGACATCGCTACAACCACAGCGACTAATATAACTACAACCACAATTACCAGTCCCTCCAGAAAAACGCGATTATGCGATCGCAAGATTTCACGCAAAATCAGCCAAAGTCCGCATATTTATGCGGGGGGCGCGTTTTTTCAAATACGCCGCACTTTCGCCGCATAAATTACAGATTTCCGCGCGCAAAATATGCGGGCTTGCATGATTTCATAATCCCCGCATTTTCGTTGCAAAAAGTACATATATCTGAGCAGAAAGTTGAAAAATGTTGCGTTTACTTCACACGAGCGCAGCCATTTCCCCTGTTGCCATGGGAACGTTATGAAGTGACGTCAGTCATTACGCGACATCATTGAAAAGCTGCAAAGCCCGCGATGCCAATGACACCATGATGAAGCCCGCACATCTTTCTCATTTGCCAACAAACATAAGCGCAAAAGACCGCGCAAAGCAGTTCCCCAGTGTGTTACATGACAGTGGGGTCAAATTATTTTGCATAGCTAGCTCTGTAAAACAGGAAGCACACGTTTTATTTTTTAATAATATTTTATTTATTCATTTTTACAGAAGTTGTAGCATATTCATTTTGTAAAGCTACAGAACTTGTTCGACTCAATGTTTTGTAAGTTTGAGCCATCTGTTTGTTAAGGTCTGAAATAAAACAAGATGAGAACTTAAATATTCCCAGCACTTTCTGTGATGTAGTATGCTTGCTTATCATAGGAAATAATAAGAAATGACTCTTTACATTAAAGTAGTAGCCTAGTGAATAGGGTGTTGGGGGAATCACTTTTTTTTTCTCTTTTTCATCAAACCGCAGTTTTTGCAAGTTCCCGCAATTTTTGCAAGTTCTCGCAATTTAATCGCATAAAATTGCATAAATATCCCGCATATTCCATCGCATTTTTTAAGAAAACGTGCCGCATAATCAACGATTTTTGCCCGCAACAATCACCAAAAAACTCCGCGTTTTTCTGGAGGGACTGAATTACCACGACTCACATCACAACACAAAAACACCACCAATACAATCACACCACCAAAACAAGCACAACCACCAACACGACCACAATCATCACAACAACCAACACACAATCACAGCCACCAACACGACCACAATCATCACAACAACCAACACACAATCACAGCCACCAACACGACCACAATCATCACAACAACCAACACAATCAAAACCACAACAACCAACACAACAACCAATACAATCACAGCCACCAACACGACCACGATCATCACAACAACCAACACACAATCACAACCACAACAACCAACACAATCACAGCCACCAACACGACCACGATCATCACAACAACCAACACAACCACTGTCCCCGGGTTGAACCCACTGAGGTCACCTCCTCATGCACCACCATCTTTCACCAACCCCCCCCCCACTCCTCCCCACGGCCACTCGCTTCCATCTTCCGCGTAGTTTCCAAATAACCACCACCCACCAAAACATCTCCATTACAGCGGCATCCATCACCATCACCACCACCTCCTTCCTCCCCAGGCTGCTCCTCTCCCGAGGCTAACGGCGGGGAGAGCGCGTGCAGCCAGCAGAGTGATGGAGAGAGAGCGGGAGAGTGGGGAGTGTGAGGAGAGTGAGTGGAGGGGAATGAGTGTGAGGACAGTGGAGAGGGGAAAGAGTGAGGAGAGGGGAGAGAAGAGAGGAGAGTGGAGAGCGAGTGAGTGTAATGGGCACGTGTGTGAGGAGAGTGGAGAGTGAGGAGAGTGGAGTGGAGAGTGGAGAGGGAGTGCAATGGGCACGTGTGTGTGGAGAGTGGAGAGTGAGTGGAGAGTGAGTGGTGAGTGAGTGGAGAGTGAGTGGTGAGTGAGTGGAGAGTGAGTGGTGAGTGAGTGGAGAGTGAGTGGAGTGGAGAGTGAGTGGAGAGCGAGTGAGTGTAATGGGCACGTGTGTGAGGAGAGTGGAGAGTGAGGAGAGTGGAGAGGGAGTGCAATGGGCACGTGTGTGTGGAGAGTGGAGTGGAGAGTGAGTGGAGAGTGAGTGGTGAGTGGAGAGTGAGTGGAGTGGAGAGTGAGTGGAGTGGAGAGTGAGTGGAGTGGAGAGTGAGTGGAGTGGAGAGCGAGTGGAGAGTGAGTGAGTGTAATGGGCACGTGTGTGCGTGCACGACTGGTAGCGGTGGTGGGAGCGGCGGCAGCAGCAGGGTCGGGGGGGGGCGGTGGGGATGAAGATGCCGATGGAAAATTAACAACAAACACAACAACAACACTACAGCAACACCACCACCATCACAACAACACCATCACAACAACAACAGCAGCAGCAGTACGCATAGCCATGTGAGCGCAGTCGGTTACCTGAGATCGAGTCGCGACCAGAAGTGACTGCCAGGGGCAGTGGAGAGAGGGGAGAGGGTGGGGAGAGGAGGGAGAGGGTGGAGGGAGAGAGGGGAGGGAGAGGGTGGAGGGAGATGGAGGGGAGAGGGAGGAGAGAGGGTGGAAAGGGGGAGAGGGGAAGGGAGAGGGTGGAGAGAGGGGGGGGGGCGAGGGAGAGGGGAGGGAGAGGGGAGGGAGAGGGGGGAGAGGGTGGAGAGAGAGTGGAGGGGGGGGAGGGAGGTGAGAGGAGAGGCGAGATTGATGGAGGAGGGTAAATTACTCTGTTGGTTCTTTCGGTAAAGTCACGTAGGTAGAAATAAAATAATAGATCACGACGTTTCGATCGCAGTTTTTTTTTATTTCCAGCGGTTGTCCCACCTGATGACGGTTGCTTGCGTTGCGATCGAAACGTCGTGATCTATTATTTTATTACTACCTACGTGACTTTACCGAAAGAACCAACAGAGAATGGATTCCTGCGGTCACGAAAGCTTCAAATCAAGATTGAGGGCAAATTAGATGAGAGGGAGATGAGAGATGGAGGATTTGGTTTTTTCGGTGCTTCGCAAAGTTGTTTCCCCACCTGAAGAAGAATGCTTGTGTTGCGCCCCGAAACGTCGTGATTTCATTGATTTGATTATTTTTTTACGTACGTGACTTTACCGAAAAAAAAACAACAAAAAAGTATAGATGGAGGAGGGTAAAGGGCGAGAGAGAGAGAGAAAGCGACATGGAGTAGGAAGAGAGGGGGGTAGAGAGAGGGGGTAGAGAGAGAGAGAGGGGGGGGGTAGAGAGACAGGGGGGGGTAGAGAGAGGGGGTAGAGAGAGAGAGGGGGGGGATAGAGAGAGAGAGGGGGGTAGAGAGAGAGAGGGGGTAGAGAGAGAGGGGGGGGTAGAGAGAGAGGGGGGGTAGAGAGAGAGAGGGGGGGTAGAGAGAGGGGGTAGAGAGAGGGGGTAGAGAGAGAGAGAGGGGGGGTAGAGAGAGAGGGTAAGGGGCAAAAAGGAGCAGAGCTTGAAATATTTCGTAAAATATTTCATTTAAACAGGGGGGGGGGGCACATTAAGCAAAGCATTGAAAAAAAACAAAAAACCGAAATGATGAACGAGGCAAAGTGCCGACTACACCGAGGGTGGGTGTTGGGGTTGGGACATATTTAAGGCACGCGACCTAATAGGGGTATCGGAATGCAGGGAGTTGTTTGGGTTGGGTGTGTTATTGGCTGGACCCTCGGGGTTGGTTAAGGTGGGCAATCGGTTATCGGCTGTGACAATGAGGATGGGGGGGGGGTGTGAATTGTTGTTGTATGAGTCTGCGAGACGTTACAACTGTCGTAAATAATGCACGGGTGTCACATAGAGCGTGAAAACGAGTCTCACACACACTGTGAACGTGTCACATACAGCGTGGTGGTGTCACATACAGCACGTGTCACACACACACAGCGTGCACGTGTCACACACACACAGCGTGCACGTGTCACACACACACAGCGTGCATATGTCACACACACACACGTGTCACACACACAGAACGCACGTGTCACACACACACGTCTCACACACACACAGCGTGCACGTGTCACACACACACACGTGTCACATACACACGTTTTCACATACAGCGTGGTGGTGTCACATACAGCACGTGTTACACACACACAGCACACACGTGTCACACACAGCACGTGTCACACACACACGTGTCACACACACAGAACGCACGTGTCACACACACAGAACACACGTGTCACACACACAGAACACACGTGTCACACACACACGTGTCACACACACAGAACGCACGTGTCACACACACACACGTGTCACACACACACACGTGTCACACACACAGAACACACGTGTCACACACACACAAGTGTCACACACACAGAACGCACGTGTCACACACACACACGTGTCACACACACACACGCGTCACACACAGAACGCACGTGTCACACACACACACGTGTCACACACACACACACACGTGTCACACACACACGTGTCACACACACAGAACACACGTGTCACACACACAAGTGTCACACACACAGAACGCACGTGTCACACACACACACGTGTCACACACACACACGCGTCACACACAGAACGCACGTGTCACACACACAGCACGTGTCACACACACGCATCACACACACAGAACGCACGTGTCACACACACACGTGTCACACACACACGTGTCAAACACACACACACACACGCGTCACACACACAGAACGTGTTACACACACGTGTCACACACACAGCACACACGTGTCCCGACAGACATGTGCAAGTCAACGTGTCACACACATAGCGTGCACGAGTCAGTTACAGCATCTACACGTGTCAGTCAACAAGTGTTACATACAACATACGTGTGGCTAGAGTTGTACCGTCCATGTGTTACTTGTCCCTATTACATGAACAACATTAAGATGTAATGCATCATTGAAAACTCATCACATGTTCTTTTAATTTCACAGATCTTGGTTTATCATCAAAGTAGTCTTTGCAGTGCAGGAATTACAAATGTTTAAAACGATGCAGAGCATAATACAGTACTGTACTGCACAACCAATACTCATGTTGTGCAACGCTGCATGATGTCAAAACTCAGTCTATTCCAGCTGCTAACGAGACCTTATCCGTGCCTTCAACGTCCTGAATCCGATGATTACAAGTCTGGGTCTTGGGCTGTGGTCCATTTGTAAAATATCCGCTGAGGTCAGTGGGCCTTGCCAGATAAAATACAATTTTACTGGTAGGAACCTCCTGGTTACACCAGCCCACAGGGGATTATTGTGTCCGTCCGTCCGTCCGTCGTGCATGCAAAAATGGGAGGGGTGGGGCTGGGTGGAGAGGGGAGGGTGGGGAGGGGCTGGGTGGGGAGGGGCTGGGTGGGGAGGGTGGGGCTGGATGGGAAGTGGGAGGGGTGGGGCTGGGTGAGGAGGGGCTGGTCACCCCGTGGTGCCCTTATAAAACTCAACGTTTAATCTACTCACGCCGGCTTGTGCCCGGAATACACCACGCCGCCGTTGACCCTGGCCATTGACGGAGCAACCCAACGTTCCTACCAGCTCCCTCCGCAGGAATGTGTTTAGTGTGAGCTACCGAAAAGTGCTCTCAAATTATACTTGGATTGAAGACAAGCCAGAGGAGGGCAACTGTGGCCATACAACACAAACTATGTACCACAGGGTAAACCCATAGAGACTCCTACAGATACACAGAGACTCATAGAGACCCGTAGAGACACATTCAAGTCAAGTCACAATAGCACGACTGCGGAATACAACACAAACTATGAACCATATAAGTAAACCCATGGAGACACACAGAGACTCATAATCTTGCAGCCAAATACGTTTCTGAATGTGGTGCGGGAAAAAATACCCGAAGGACCCGGAGAAAAGTCGACGCGACCGCGGGGAGAGCAACACGCAAACTCCAAATACTGCGTGCAGCAGAGGTCGCAACCGGGTACCCGATACCCGTACCCTACCCGATACCCGGCTACCCGTACCCGGTCGGGTACGGGTAGCCGGGTAGCCGTTTGTGACCCTGGTGCGGCCGGGTACGGGTACGGGTAGGCCGTGAGTCACTGGTGTATAACCGATTGTCACTCATTTCGGGTACGGTACGGGTAGGGAACGGGTACCCGTACCCGTATCCGTGGTGCGGCCGGGTACGGGTAAGGAATCAAAACCCGTTTGCGACCTCTGGCGTGCAGGCGTCAGGGTCGGAATGGAACCCACGATGTCCTTGTACACCAGGCGAGAGAGTTAACATCTTCTAGACATCGCCGCGCCCCGTTAGACACAACGGATGCGAAATGCGCAGTGGGGGGTGGTGGTGGAGGGCTGCGGGCACGATCATCATCTCATCGTCGTCCCACCGTGATGGGGATGCCCCCCCCCCCTCCCTGATAACGTGGCCTTGCTCGAACAGAAGGCCGAAGAAGGCTGCCCCCCCCCCTCAACAAATTCTGCATCTGCACCACATCTCACAACCCCCTTCCACCCCGCCGCCCCCCCCCAAACGCATCGACACATTCGTCAATAACACTGCCGTGACCTTAAAGAGAATATATATAATCGGCAACGTTTTGGACAATGGCACTTCTTCACAACACATATCATATCGATATCTCACACCCGAGGTAGGAGACGGTGTTTATTTTACGTGTCCGCACCTCCGATTGGCACGGTTGGCTACGTACGGTGCAAAAGAAGTTCAACATACATACAGTACATACAATGAGTCGATTTAATCCGGTTAAACAGAGGAGGCTGACCAACTGTGATCCCGGTTACACATTCAATTCCTAATCTCGTGAACTGATTTCGTCGTACAAATTTGGACAACATCGTCGGATCCCTGTGGCTTGAATGACTAAACCGGGCGGTGATTATTTTTTTCCAACTCGCGTTTAGTGCAATTGTGCTGGTAAAGAGATGAACAGGATCGCGCTCTACCGAGGAATACATCATTCATTCTAAAGGCCCTCGCAAAAAACACGATCTCCACACTGCAAGTCGATCAGTGTCCCAAAAACGGTCCATTGCCTGAAACATCCGACAATGTATTTTTCATGTAAGACAATAACATCGCTATTTGACGAATGCGGCGAGTGGTGTCCGTTAGATTCGTGTGTTTTGGCCCTTCCGTTTTTGTTTATTTTAACGCGAGTAGTCCGCAGAACCGACGCCTAAAATCGGCGCGATGACAAGTTGGTGAGGGGGGGGTCAAGTTCGTTTATGTGGAGGCTATGTAACGTGCCGTAGACGTGGAACGCAGAAGCTGTCGCTCCTTGTGTGTGGCTCAAAGATCACTTGTGAATGAATCTCAGAAGCAGTTCCGTGGTGTCTGGTTCCACGGGCCGTTCTCCAACACAGGGTGAAAACAGACTGCTCTGCCAGATCTTCTTGGTTCTTTCGGTAAAGTCACGTTGAAGGGAAATAATAAAATAATAAAAGTAAAACATTATAAAATACAATTCTCACGACGTTTCGGCCACAAAGCAAGCAGCCGTCCTCAGGTGAAGAACAGGGCTGTCGGAAAGACAGCGTCTGAATGAACATCACCAAGCTTGGCAGCGTATATTTAAGCAGGGGTTAGAGGAGGAAGGGCGCCTTGACAAAATAATTTACATATCAATATAGGAATTTAGCATATTTATGGCAAATGCAGATATGGGATTAGTCACGACTTGTGGAATGTGTAGGTGGTGGGGGGGGTCTCAAAGTCATATTATGCTCGTGTATTATGTAGGATTAACAGTAATAAAGGGAGGAAGTAGGATTAGCAGTAATAAAGGGAGGGAAATTTTAATAGTAAGGAGCTGCAGCAGCCAAACCACCGCGTAAAAAACTAAAATATAAACTGCTGTGCCAGAGTTTTACATGGATCGTATGTCTAATGACACCATGTCCGTAGCACAATTGTAGTGACATGGGAGGGGAGGGGCTGCTGGGGGGCTCTGGGACCCTGGGCGGCCCAGACGCTTAAGCCCCTTGGCGCCACCAACGGGGGGGGGGCTGTGTGTGCTCTGTGGAATATCTGGGGGCGCACACAACCCCACCCCTCGTTGGGGACGAGGCATAAAAGGGCAGCTCCCTGGACGATCAGGGCCAGTTGTAGCTCAAGACCCAAGACCCAAGACCAGCCATCTTAGGACCCTGGGACGCTGTGAGGGCCAGTGGTGGGACTCTGGAACTCCCGGCTCTACGTCCTTGTGAGGGCGAGTTCCAGAGCGTAGCCAGAGTAGTGTATCTAGGCTGTGTACCTAGGCTGTGTACCTAGGCTGTAACAGAGTATCAGGACTGTTGGAGTGCTGTTGGATTGTAATAAAGAAGTTACCTCTGGAAGTGTCACCGAACCCGTTACACAATTGTTATTAAATAGGTCATGTACAAAAACAACGTTCTTAATCTACCCATCACCATAATCAGTATCCTCTGCCGTTTATCTTTTACTCGATTGCCTGCGTTTGTTTTCGTTCACCAAAAGCTTCGTCCAGATTGCCGATTCGGTCAACACAGAGAACCAGGCCGTGACGTTGCCACTGCTCCCCTCCCGCGAAGCTCCAACTCGTGATTCCAATTTCCTCCCTCTTCACGAAGGCCTCGGCAACGAGGCCCCATCGGCCCACCGTCTGCGCGCTCAAGAACTACGCCGCTCAACTCGACGTGGGCACAGTGGCGAGATGTTAACTACCTCGCCTGGTATGCAGGAGGTCGTGGGTTCGGTCCCGACCCCGACGCCTGCTGCTGTATATTTGGAGTTTGCGTGTCTGTGTCATCACCATCACGGTGGCTAGGAGATGTTAATTACCTCGCCTGGTATGCAGGAGGTCGTGGGTTCGATCCCGACCCTGACGCTTGCTGTTTATTTTGAGTTTGCGTGTCTCTGTCATCACCATCACGGTTGCTAGGAGATGTTAACTACCTCGCCTGGTATGCAGGAGGTCGTGGGTTCGATCCCGACCCCGATGCCTGCTGCTGTATATTTGGAGTTTGCACATCTCTCTCCCCCCATGTTAGTGTGGATTTTTCTCCGGGTCGTCCGATTTTTCCCTCCACGTTTAGATTCACCGCGAGTATTAGGCTGCTATAAATGTCCACGTGATAAGCCGCTTCGTCGCCCTATCACTTGTGGCTAAGTCGTTTTGGAAAAAAGCACTACATAGCTCAGTGGGCCTTACCTGTCAAAATAAAAAATAGTTAAATAGTCAGTAGGTAGAGGCACGGTGGGGGGGGGGGGGGGAAGGGTGGGGGTGGAAGGGAGCGGTCACGTGTCTGGAAGGAGGCGTCACTAGCGCAGCGCGATGAAGCCCAGCATGGTGCCGAACTCGGAGCCGTCGCGGCGGTACGAGAAGAAGAGCTCCGGGTGGCACGAGGTGCACAGGGTGACGATGACGTCACGCTGGCCGGGCAATGTGCCGTCGTCGATATGCTCCGGCAGCACGCCGCTGCGCTCCAGCAGAATCCTGACGCGGGCAGAGCGAACATCGGTGGATCAACGGTGGCGGTGTCAACAACAACAACAACAACAACGACTACCACCACGAAGACCACCACTCGTATGCAACGCACCATGGGGAAGAGGGAGGCGTGCATCTTTGCGCTCGTATGTGTTTAACACGTAGGCTTTCGCGAATTGCCCGATGATGCTGGATGCAATTACCAGAGAAACGTCGTACTCAAAAATAGTAAATGTTGTGGTTTTACGCTTCAACACACCGGTGGGCTAAAGCAGTGAACTATTTGTCTTTTGTCAACGTGACACTTTTTTACTGATTGGCCGTGTCGGGTGGTGGAGGGTTACGACACATTTATAAATAACGCGATCTAAACCCAAAAACGTTGATTATGAATCGTATGTGTGTGTGTGTGTATTTTTAAAGGGGGTCAGGACAGTCGTTGGCAGAGGAGAAAAACGTGAACTTGAAGGTGGGCAAGGGAATCGACGGCAAAGACGGCTGGGGGGGGGGGGTAGAGAGTCGCAAACTACAAGAGAAGCAGATTAGAACGGTTGGCCACATACGGTGTGAAAGAAGTTCAACATACATACACACAAGGAGTGACCCCTCCCCCCCATCAGTGAACCCAGTAAACCTGTTTACACCATTGGAACCTCATTTGCCAGTAAAAATATGATAATTGGTTTTTTACCCTTCTATCTGGCATTATGACTGCAGGTATTGTGGTCTATGTAAAGGAAAGCTGTCTCTGGTGTGGACCAATCAACTTCAAGGACAGTGCATACATTATTAGAGTTATGTTTTTTGTTTGCATTATGACTGCAGGTATTGTGGTCTATGCAAACATGACTCCTTGTAAAAAAGGTATCAGTTTTGTTGCCAGATTGAAGGGTAAAAAAACTATTATCAAGTTCAACATACACACAAGGAGCGACCCCCCCCATCGGTGAACCCAGTAAACCTGTTTATGATAATGTCAGAATCAGAATACTTATTTATACTGGAGGAATCCGATGAGCTCCAAAGCTCTTTTTTCCTCACAGATGCCCAGCAGGACATATGTGGCCAATAGCCAATGTTGGTCCACGGCCGTGCACTCGCTACGGCCTTTCGTAACCAAATCAACTTGTAGTAGTAGGTTTTACCCTTTTAAACTGGTACAAAACTGACACCTTTATTCAAGGCATCATGTTTGCAATAACCGCAACACAAGTAGTCAAAAAAGCAAACAAAAAGAAGCAACTCTGATAATGATAATAATATGCACTGTCCTTGAAGTTGATTGGTCCACACCCGAGACGGCTTTCTTTAGAGCCTAGTCCCCATTGGTGTTGGAGCAGATGACACCAGAAGGCGTACAACTCAAACACAGTGCAATATCAGAGTATTGAGAGCTCGGGGTAAGCATTTACACTATGAGATTACCCCGAGCTCTCATACTATATTTTGCCACTGGTAAAAGAGATCTCACAGTGCAAATCAACTTGGTCAAGTCTGCCACCTGCGGCCAGGCAAGTTGATTCTGTCGTAGGGTCTCCGTCGCGTTTGTCGATGAGGTTCACCCGTTCGTTGGTCACCGTCACGCTCGACGATGAAGCGCACTTCGCCCGACGGGTAGTTTCATCGCGCATTTCACGAACGAAGCTGAACCCTGCACCTCGTTTCGAACATCCCGGTCGAAATATTTTCCGTATTTACCATAAATAAATACGCGTCAATCCGTCTCGCGGCGGAGCGCGGCTGCACGTACTGTGTGTACCGTATCTACGTCGCCGCACGTAGCCAATCGCGCAAATTGGAGATGCGGGGTGGGGTAGGGGGGAAGGACAACACACTAGACATAATTAGCAGTTCCACAGAGGTGAGTTTAAAGTACATCGAGCTATACGTGTGTGCATCTATTTCCAACTCGGACGGTTTCCTTCACTGTCAGCGCGATGGACCGCCGCACATTTGGGCTTGACACGTCAACGGTCGCACTAAAGGCGGACCCGGAGGGCCTTGCCGATGAAGAACACCGAACTAGCGGATTGCCGTGTGAGACCCGTCGCGACCATCGTCCGTGCGCCCGGCACCTGGTGGCCTTGCGCAAGTCGGCGTTCGTCGTCCCGTCCGCCAGGTGGTGCAGGCACGTCGCGTCGATGGCCGAGAACTGGGCAGCCACCTCAGGGCCCACCTGGAAGCAGCAGGGCCCGATGGAGGGACCCAGCACGACCCTGAGATCCCGCGGCGAGCAGCCCAGCTCCGTCACCATGGCGCGCACCGCCACGCCGCCGATGCCCCCCACGGTGCCGCGCCAGCCTGCCGGGGCACGACGCAACGTCGGCACGCACGCGCACGGTGACAAAGATCCCCCCACGTAGCACACACGCGCATCGCTTTTGGGGCAAGTGCTGTTTGCAAACACTATTTTTAAAAAATGTTTTACTCAACTCCTTGACCTGCACAGCATCAGCGGGTCCTCATCAAACAGTGGACTGACAAAAGTCTGTACATGTTCGCCGACATTTCAATAACAGGGCTCAGTCATGGGCGGACATGTCTTGAGCCTCGACTTGGGCAGGAATTGGACAGCTGGACTGGCTGGAACCGGCATTCCAGACGTCAGGGACAGCAACAGAGCAGGAGGAAACTCCCATTGAGCACACACGCATTCACACGTGGACACACCACTCACGCGCCCTGTGCGTGGCGTGTACGAGCTGTGTAGGGTGTGGATGGGTTAGTCGCGTCGTAGCAGGGCTGCATGTGTTGTGGCCGGGCTGACTGCGTGTGTTGTGGATGACCAGCGTGCGTGTCCTGGCCAGGCAGGGTGTGTGTTGTGGCCGCGAGGGTGTGTTGTGTCTGGGCGGTGCGTGTGTTGTGGATGACCAGCGTGCGTGTCCTGGCCAGGCAGGGTGTGTGTTGTGGCCGCGAGGGTGTGTTGTGTCTGGCCGGTGCGTGTGTTGTGAATGATCTGCGTATGTTGGGGCCATGGCAGCGCGTGCGTAGTGTCCGGGCAAGCGAGCGCGTGCGTAGTGTCCGGGCAAGCGAGCGCGTGCGTTGTGTCCGGGCAAGCGAGCGCGTGCGTTGTGTCCGGGCAAGCGAGCGTGTGCGTTGTGTCCGGGCAAGCGAGCGCGTGCGTAGTGTCCGGGCAAGCGAGCGCGTGCGTAGTGTCCGGGCAAGCGAGCGCGTGCGTTGTGTCCGGGCAAGCGAGCGCGTGCGTAGTGTCCGGGCAAGCGAGCGCGTGCGTTGTGTCCGGGCAAGCGAGCGCGTGCGTAGTGTCTGGGCAAGCGAGCGCGTGCGTTGTGTCCGGGCAAGCGAGCGCGTGCGTTGTGTCCGGGCAAGCGAGCGCGTGCGTAGTGTCCGGGCAAGCGAGCGCGTGCGTTGTGTCCGGGCAAGCGAGCGCGTGCGTTGTGTCCGGGCAAGCGAGCGCGTGCGTAGTGTCCGGGCAAGCGAGCGCGTGCGTTGTGTCCGGGCAAGCGAGCGCGTGCGTAGTGTCCGGGCAAGCGAGCGCGTGCGTAGTGTCCGGGCAAGCGAGCGCGTGCGTAGTGTCCGGGCAAGCGAGCGCGTGCGTTGTGTCCGGGCAAGCGAGCGCGTGCGTAGTGTCCGGGCAAGCGAGCGCGTGCGTTGTGTCCGGGCAAGCGAGCGCGTGCGTAGTGTCCGGGCAAGCGAGCGCGTGCGTTGTGTCCGGGCAAGCGAGCGCGTGCGTTGTGTCCGGGCAAGCGAGCGCGTGCGTAGTGTCCGGGCAAGCGAGCGCGTGCGTTGTGTCCGGGCAAGCGAGCGCGTGCGTTGTGTCCGGGCAAGCGAGCGTGTGCGTTGTGTCCGGGCAAGCGAGCGCGTGCGTAGTGTCCGGGCAAGCGAGCGCGTGCGTAGTGTCCGGGCAAGCGAGCGCGTGCGTTGTGTCCGGGCAAGCGAGCGCGTGCGTAGTGTCCGGGCAAGCGAGCGCGTGCGTTGTGTCCGGGCAAGCGAGCGCGTGCGTAGTGTCCGGGCAAGCGAGCGCGTGCGTTGTGTCCGGGCAAGCGAGCGCGTGCGTTGTGTCCGGGCAAGCGAGCGCGTGCGTAGTGTCCGGGCAAGCGAGCGCGTGCGTTGTGTCCGGGCAAGCGAGCGCGTGCGTTGTGTCCGGGCAAGCGAGCGCGTGCGTAGTGTCCGGGCAAGCGAGCGCGTGCGTTGTGTCCGGGCAAGCGAGCGCGTGCGTAGTGTCCGGGCAAGCGAGCGCGTGCGTAGTGTCCGGGCAAGCGAGCGCGTGCGTAATGTCCGGGCAAGCGAGCGCGTGCGTTGTGTCCGGGCAAGCGAGCGCGTGCGTAGTGTCCGGGCAAGCGAGCGCGTGCGTTGTGTCCGGGCAAGCGAGCGCGTGCGTAGTGTCCGGGCAAGCGAGCGCGTGCGTTGTGTCCGGGCAAGCGAGCGCGTGCGTTGTGTCCGGGCAAGCGAGCGCGTGCGTAGTGTCCGGGCAAGCGAGCGCGTGCGTTGTGTCCGGGCAAGCGAGCGCGTGCGTTGTGTCCGGGCAAGCGAGCGCGTGCGTAGTGTCCGGGCAAGCGAGCGCGTGCGTTGTGTCCGGGCAAGCGAGCGCGTGCGTAGTGTCCGGGCAAGCGAGCGCGTGCGTTGTGTCCGGGCAAGCGAGCGCGTGCGTTGTGTCCGGGCAAGCGAGCGCGTGCGTCGTGTCCGGGCAAGCGAGCGCGTGCGTTGTGTCCGGGCAAGCGAGCGCGTGCGTAGTGTCCGGGCAAGCGAGCGCGTGCGTTGTGTCCGGGCAAGCGAGCGCGTGCGTTGTGTCCGGGCAAGCGAGCGCGTGCGTAGTGTCCGGGCAAGCGAGCGCGTGCGTTGTGTCCGGGCAAGCGAGCGCGTGCGTAGTGTCCGGCGCGGCGTTGTGGCCGTGGCTCCGCGTGGCTCCGCGTGGTGAGTACCAGAATGCACGGCGCCGCACGCCCCGCGGACGGGGTCGGCCAGCAGCAGTGGGATGCAGTCGGCGCCCGGTGCGCCGAGCGTGACGCCGGGCCGCGCCGTCAGGAGGCCGTCGTACTCCGCCGGCTCCTCGGTGCCCAGCACCCACACGGCGGTGCTGTGGCACACCTGGTGCGACACGTCAACGTCAAACCGGTGTGCGTGGGTCTGTGTGGGGTCCGTGTGGGGTCTGTGTAGGGTCTGTGTGGGGTCCGTGTGGGGTTCGTGTGGGGTCTGTGTGGGGTCTGTGTGGGGTCCGTGTGGGGTTCGTGTGTGTGTCTGTGTGGGGTCTGTGTAGGTCTGTGTGGGGTCTGTGTGGGGTCTGTGTGGGGTCTGTGTGGGGTCCGTGTGGGGTCTGTGTGGGGTCCGTGTGGGGTCTGTGTGGGGTCTGTGTGGGGTCTGTGTGGGGTCCGTGTGGGGTCTGTGTGGGGTCGGTGTGGGGTCTGTGTGGGGTCCGTGTGGGGTCTGTGTGTAGGGTCTGTGTGTAGGGTCTGTGTGGGGTCTGTGTGGGGTCTCTGTGGGGTCTGTGTGGGGTCCGTGTGGGGTCTGTGTGTAGGGTCTGTGTGTAGGGTCTGTGTGGGCTCTGTGTGGGGTCTGTGTGGGGTCTGTGTGGGGTCCGTGTGGGGTCTGTGTGGGGTCCGTGCGCGTCGCTGTGCCTTGGGAGTGCGGAGCGAGTCGAGCGCGAATCCCGCGGCCTGTGCCAGGCGCCGCTTGTTCTCGACGGTGGCGCCCGGCGGGTCGCGCCGTCGCACGGAGCGCGACAGGTTCAGAGAGCTCATCCCGCGCAGGTGAGACACGCCGCCCTGGCGCGTGCTGAACCCGTGCAGGAAGCGCTCTCCTGCACGCCACGCACGCCGCACGGACGACGCGCAAACACGCACGGCCGTGTCGCCTGTGTCGCCTACACGGGCTGCCGGGGCAAGTGCTGTCGGTGGAGCAACGATAAACCGCTAGAATGGGAAGGTGTTGCCCAGCGGTGTGCACGGCCGTCTTTGTCTCCCCCGGTGCTCGTGTTTAACACGCCGCGATGGAACACGGGGGAGCGGTGGGTCTTGTGGTGCGGTGCCCGTGGCGGGCACGGCTACGCCGTAGGGACGAGGGGTACGCTCACCTGGGATGAGCGGCGAACGCAGAACGCGCACCGGTCCCGTAATGGCGGGCAGGCCTCTGAAGCAGGCCTCGACGTCGGCGCGCACGGCCGCCAACTCGGCGGGGCTCGGCTCGCTCGGCACGCCGGGCTCCGTGGCGTCCACCTCGACGTGGTACACGGGCGTGAACATCTCGGCCGCGTAGGCGCCCAGCAGCGCCGCGCGGCGGTGCCCGCCCGTGCGCACGGTCACCCTGGCGAGCGCCAGCTCGTCCACGCGGCCCTTGGCGAGGTAGAAGAGGCGGGCGACGCTGTCGTCGCGCAGGACGTGGCACGGCGGCGCGAAGCCCGGGGTCTCGGACGAGGCCGGGTCCTTGAAGGCGGCAGTGACGGCGGCGGCGGCGTCGTCGGCGTCGTCGCTGGGAGAGCAGAGCACGAGGAGGAGCGAGGGGCGGCCGCGGCCAGAGGAGAGACGCGGGGCCGCCGGGAGGAAGGAGGCCGGGTCACCTCGGAATGCCGGGCCCAGGCCGGGAAGGTCGAGCAGCAGCGCTTCTCCCGCCATTGCACCTGGCGAGACATTTATCACTCGGCTCACACCTTGGTCGCTCGCTCGTTCGCTCGCTCGCTGGGACGGCCACCGAGAGAGCGACGTTACCTTCTGCCAGGGATACATAGCGAGGTTGGGCAGAAACGAATTCGAAAATCCAAAAATGTGACCACCACCACCACTGGCCAACACCGCCGTCACCACCAACGCCACCACCGCTAACACCACCGCCACCACCGCCACCGCCACCACCACCACGAACGCCACCACCACCAACGCCACCACACCGCCACTGCCACCACCACAACTACCGCCGCCACCATTATCACCACTGCCGCCGCCACCATCGCAACATCGACGGGCGAACGCAATCTCCACCACTACCACCACTCAAG
Organism: Lampetra fluviatilis; assembly: GCF_964198595.1. Classification (NCBI taxonomy): domain Eukaryota; kingdom Metazoa; phylum Chordata; class Hyperoartia; order Petromyzontiformes; family Petromyzontidae; genus Lampetra; species Lampetra fluviatilis. The sequence continues at coordinate 3,807,977 of NC_136317.1, read as the reverse complement.
GCAGATCAATTGCAGACCACTGATGATGACGATGGGTCATGGGTCATGGCCACTGTGAGCAACAGAGCCGACGGGCGCCCCAGCACGGCGTCACACTTGGGGTCAGAGGCGGGGTCAGAGGTGGGGTCAGAGGTGAGGTCAGAGGTGGGGTCACAGAGAGCGGGTGGGCCCCCATTCATGACTAGTTGGTGAGGGTTAACGTCGGCTACTTACTCGCGGTGAGTGTGCTAGTTGGTGAGGGTGAGTAGGGGGATACTTGAAGTACTAGTGGCTGGCCGGCTGGTTGCTGGTGGACAGGATCCAGTGCCATGGCTCGCACTCGGGGGCTAGATGGATAGGGTGAAGAAGGTTCGGGCTAGCCTTGGTTTGGCGACAATATTTCTATGCCACCAAAACAACAACAGCATCTTTCGATTTAAAGCTTTCGTGACTGCAGGGATTCATCTTCTTGGTTCTTTCGGTAAAGTCACGTAGAAGAGAAGTAATAAAATAATAAAAATAAAACACAATAAAATAATTCTCACGACGTTTCGGCCACAACACAAGCAGCCGTCCTCATTATGTTTTAATTTTTATTATTTTATTACTTCCCTTCTACGTGACTTTACCGAAAGAACCAAGAACCAAAAACAACAACAGCATCGGCGATCTCTGTGGGGCTAGGGCAGGCCTCCTAAAACTGTAGATTCGCTATAAATAGCGCCACATATCTACAAACTAAGCCTGGCGGTGTCTACAAACTAAGCTAGTCTGTATAGTTTGTAGATATGCACAGTTTTAGGAGGCCTGGGCTAGGGGCCAGGCCGATCGCTCTCGGGACAAGCCGTGGTGACGATTGTCCCGTCGTTGACGCCAGGACCCCTCTCGACAAACGAGACTCCGCCTGTACCTCCAACGAGCGCCGTTGGCTTACGTCCGGCGCGAAAGAAGTTCAACATGCAGTACGTACACACGCAGGCGACGACTGCGCAGCGAACATCCTGGCTGCCTTTGAGTTGGTTTAACGAAAATCGATTTGAATGTTCATGGCTTCTGTGAAACAGCCGGGGGTCTGGGCTTACATTGCTCTGTTCCTCGTGTAAAAAAAATGAAGACACGGACGCACAATCAACTTGTACTAACCTCCAAAAGCTTCCTCATTGCGAGCAATGTAGCCAATTGGCTGGATTCTTGTTTCCTGGTTGCCCTGGAACTTTGCCCCAGAAGCAGATGGCGGATTGCACCCTCTGCTGTCCGCGAAAGTGGACATCGATATGGTGGTGGGAGCTTTCTTGCCAGTATCAAAATACTACAATATATGTTTTACCATTTGTGGCAATACTTATACAAGAGGTGTGTTTAGACGTTAAAACACCAAACAGAATCCCTTTTCAAGGACAGGATACCTTGAGATCGTCGAACGAATATGTACAGATTATTTTTACAAGATTAAAATTAAATTGTGTAAAAACTTAAACTATAAATTAACAAATTTAAATTACAAGATTAATTTGAAAGTGTTTGACAAATTAAACTTGATTATTTCTGGGGTCAAAAGAATTTAGATGCAATTGATTTTAGAGAAATTTATAAACATCGAAAGGAAACCACCGACTTTTATTCAGCACATCAAATTTGATTAATTCTGGGGTCAAAATAATATTTTTTAGTGCAAGTAAAAGTGTGTGAATTAAAAAACAATTTAGTATTACCAAATGTATTTTAACTTAAATCTTAACCATTATGTGACGCAAAGATAAGTGATGAAATATGGCAGGGAATGGAGTCCGCAATGTAAAGTATACAAACGGTATTGTTTAAGAATAATATAATGGAGAAAAAAAACTAAATAGACGCAGTTTGTTCCGTTTAACACGTAGGAGGCTTTCGCGAACAATATCCATCATAGAGCTGTTTTTTTTTGGGTTAGATCTCGTAAATATAAATGTGTCGTTAAACCCGCCACCACCCGACACACAGCCAATCGGTAAAGTTTTGTCACGTAAACAAAACGCGCCAATGAGTTACTAGTTCGGCACACCACGGAGGTAATTACGACTTATTTTGTTTAAAAGTCAGCTGTGGTTGTCACCACCCGCCCAGGCTCGGTTCTTCCACTCGAGGCCATTTGAGCGCTGCCCCACCAAGCAAATGGAGATGAGAAATAATACTGGTAGGAACCTCCTGGTTACACCAGCCCACAGGGGATTATTGTGTCCGTCCGTCCGTCGTGCATCCAAAAATGGGAGGGGTGGGGCTGGGTGGAGAGGGGAGGGTGGGGAGGGGCTGGGTGGGGAGGGGCTGGATGGGGAGGAGCTGGTCATCCCGTGGTGCCCTTATAAATCTCAACGTTTAACCTACTCACGCCGGCTTGTGCCTGCCCTCACAGTCGGGCATAGTTGCGGAATACACCACGCCGCCGTTGACCCTGGCCATTGACCGAACAACCCAACGTTCCTACCAGCTCCCTCCGCAGGAAAGTAAAAAAACTTTGCTATAAATTGTTTTGTTGTTTTAAAATTTAAAATGATTCTTTCAACGTGAATTGCCTAATGAAGATAACATTTTAAGTTGTTCACGTGAGAAACCGCTGCTGCAACGCCACAGTCGCGATTTGTGCCCCGGGGAGGTCTCGGGGCGGCTGTGAAGGCGTCCTCCGAGTGAGAGATTCCCCGTCTTCAGTCATCGCGTATTGAAACGGCTGTACGCCGTATGGACCTGAAAACTCAATATCCCTGTACAAGAATACGGGGTTAAATCTTGTGGGGTTGACACGGTGTGGGTTTCCGACCCGTGGTGGACGCTGCTGCTCAGAGGTCGCAAACGGGTTTTGATTCCTTACCCGTACCCGTACACGGCCGCACCAGGGTCGCAAACGGGTACCCGTACCCGGCCAGGTACGGGTAGCCGGGTATCGGGTAGGGTACGGGTATCGGGTACCCGGTTGCGACCTCTGCTGCTGCTGCGTTGTTAGCGATGCTCAAAATTAACGAAACCTCAACACGTGAGTCAATCATTGCCACGTGGTGTGGCCTCAACATTGAACAAAAACGAATTGTTCAGGCGACAAGGTCACTGCTGAACGAAGGCCTCCCATTGTTGCGCGCGTTCGACCGAGCTGGTCAGTGCGCGGGTTGCTGTGAGCCCGAGGGTCACCCGCTCACGTGTGCGAGCTCGTGAGCGGGGGTCGAACTCGGGCCCGCCAGGGTTCGTAGCCGCAGCGCGCTAACCGCCGCGCCACTGCTCCACATTTCACGGTGTCGTCTGCGCTTCACCAACGGAAGAGCAAAAACGAGAGGAACGCTCTCTGGTGAAGCCATCTCGTCCTAACCAGCAGCAGCAGCAGCCCTCCACACTGGCACTTCATCTCGTGAGTAAACAGGATTGCCGTACGCAAGAAGACAGATGCATAGAGACTCGTAGAGATACCGAGCTGCTCATAGAAGCCCATTAAAGACAGACCACGCAGTACGTAAAGTTCATGGGGCTGTGGACACACAACGCAAGCCACGCACCGAATCGTGACCCGCGCCTCTGATGAGCGCGGTTGGCTACGTGCGGTGCGAACGAAGTTCAAGATGGCATCGACTGTAATCTGCACTCCTTCAACAGAGGAGGAAGAGCAAAACGACACCGACCTCTCTCCTGAATCCCTCTTGTCCTGCCCAGCAGCAGCAAACATCGACTCTTGAACCACAATGCCGCCACAATAGGCGAGAATAAGAAGCCCACGCGGACACGCGCAACGGACTTCTCCATTCACAACCCCCTTTCCCCCAGGACTCATTCATTCACAACCCTCCCAGGACTCATTCATACATCAGCGGTGCCGCATGGCGACTCACCTGGAAAGCGATGGCGTGAAGAACGACGACGACGATGATGGATGGGACCACAAAATATCGATGGCGCGCTTGAAGCGGTCCTATCGCGAACGCGTCCGCCACGTGCGCTGTGACCGATTCAAGAGCCGAATGGCTCACAGGGCTATACCTAATCAATTAACTTGAACTTGAACCAACTACGAACAGCTTGCCCCGACCGCTCGTAATCTCTCGTGTCGACGAGCACGAGTTTCACTTCCTCGGCCGCTGCTCACCCCTTGTTTGTCCAACTCGGCGCGAACGACACGACGTAGGACTGCACCTCGGGTGCCTTATATTCACACGCGCGCCACACAGTCTACGAATTACTCGACTTCCTCTGTGACTCAAGACAACAGAAAGATCACAGTCGCGAAACGTCAGTCACCACGACAGCCCCAGGCCGTGGGGGATTTACCAGGCCGTTCGATCGACTCGACGATTCATTTGCCTGCAATTCAAATGTACGAGGGGGGGGGGGAAATATAACTTCCCCCATCAGGGTGAGGTGGTGGCGTCAATGGTTAGCACTGCACTCCAGCGATAAAAATCGCCTCCTGATCCATAATAAAGCATTTTTTTGGGGGTAAATTTGTCGTTAAACCCACCACCACCCGACACTGACGATTCGTAAGGTTTGTCACGTAAACAAACAAAAAATTGGATGGATTTTGGTTGCGAAAACCAACGTGTTAAACGGACCGAGCGTCCAGAGTTTGATTCCCAGCTAATGCCAAGTGATATCTCAACGAATCAGGGCAGCCAAGGTCACCAACCGGCGTGGTGAAGTATGGTCAACTCCGCCCTCGCCTTTCAAACCACACTAATCCAGCAGCATCTGCTTTAGAAAACTCGAGACCGATTGCAGATGTGGGTCTTCTTCAATAAATGCTGCTGGGTTTTTAAATGATGTTGATCAGAGCGAACCGTATCAGAACATTACATGGATAGCTTATACTGGTAGGAACCACCTAGTTCTACCAGCCCACAGGGGATTATTGTGTCCGTCCGTCGTGAATCCAAAAATTGGAGGGGTGGGGCTGGGTGGGGAGGGGCTGGTCACCCCGTGGTGCCCTTATAAAACTCAACGTTTAACCTACTCACGCCGGCTTGTGCCCGCCCTCACAGTCGGGCATATTTGCAGAATACACCACGCCGCCGTTGACCGAGAAACCCAACGTTCCTACCAGCTCCCTCCGCAAGAATGTTGTCCATGTTTCCTCATATGATACCGTAGCAAAATTGCCACGTGTCCAGGATTAAGCCGTACAGTCCGGGAATTGGCATGGGTATTCCAGTGCAGGAAGCAATTTGTACCGACATATGGCACTGTTATCGTTAACATGTTTACAGCATTCTGCATCATATTAATTTGATTGTTTCACGAGATGAGAACCCAAGAAACCAGGACAGTCTCGTTTCCATTCGTCTGCCAGTAAGTCGGTGGTTGTTGCTTTGTATGCTCCAAATGGATTTGCAAATTTGGCAGTTATTGATTTGCTAATTTGGCAATGTTATTCAGACGGTGTATTATTGTTGTAGCGTTCTAACCCCGTGCCCCTACTGGACGTGTAAAATAGCTTTATAGCTCAACGGATTCCTCCAGTCGAAATAAATATTGCTGCTCCGATTGTTTTAATAAGGGCCGCAGGAATTACCACGTATGGGGGCTGCTGGAATCGAACAGCGAACTTCTTGCAACAATTGTCGGACACGCTACCGCTTAGGCCAGGTCACCACCGTGTTAGGCTGACCAATGGATATGTCCGGGTTGGCTTCGTAAACAAACAAATCTGGAAATCCAAGATCACAGGCATGGTGGCAGCGTGTCGTGGACAAGGACCCACAGTGTCCTGGCCTCAATGTAAAGCAGCATGTCATGAGAACTCGGGAGTGGTGGGGGGGGGGTGTCCGAATTTCAGAACGAGGGTCATTAAAGTGCACGCAGAATAATGCATTTGCTCCGAGTTTGTAAAAAAAAACAGAAAACCCGTTTGGGAAGTTATGGTGTCACAAGGGTATTTGTAATGCATCCGATTTGCACGTCGCGTGACAATGGCCAACGTCCACGCATGTTAGAAATGCTGTATTTTCATTTCCACATTGGGAAAGGGAGCTTATGCTACATCACATTCGCATAAATACCGCGAGGTTTTTTGCAGTAGGGAATGCACCCGACTTTCCGCGACGGCGGCTTAGCCAAGCGTACATTTGATCTTCTTTCACACCGTACACGTAGTCAGATGTAAGACACTATAGAGCCAAACTTGTGTACATGACGATAACTTGACATTAATTTGATGTAGCCAAACCTTTGTAACTTCCTCTTGACCCACAACCCATGACTGTGAATAATGCATCTTTAAATATACGCTGCCAAGCCTGGCGGTGTCCATTCAGACGCTGTCTTTCCGACAGACCTGTTCTTCACCTGAGGACGGCTGCTTGCGTTGTGGCCGAAACGTCGTGAGAATTATTTTATTGGTTTATTTTTTATTATTTTATTATTTCCCTTCTCCGTGACTTTACCGAAAGAACCAAGATAATATATTTTTTACATGTTTAAAAACACCCGGGACAGCAGTTTTTGGGTAGAAACTGCGCATGATGACTTGTGTAAGTTTGTCTGTATTTAACCGACAGTAAAAAAGCACGTTGAATAACAAATTGTCAAAAGAGCGTTTTTACGGATGACAAAAAGAATGGCGAGACGCAAAGAGCCCAACACAGTTGTTATTTATTTAAACTTTGCAACGCATACAATTAGATTCGTGATGGGTACAGCATCTGAAAAAGAAAATAAATAAATTAATCACAAGTCATAGAACAGCATTTCCATAGTCTATCCACAATGATAAAAAAAAGTTTAACTTCACAAAGGTAAGCATTTATTTACAACGATGTCAAAGAATGCGCTCAAGGAGTTATAATGCCAAAACGGAACGTGATGTCCATCACTCATTACATAGGTGTCAAAATCGTACAGCAGTTGACTTTAGACATTACTGTGGGTTTTCCTTCAGTGTTCCACTTTCATAATAGCGAGACCTGAGATTAAATGGATTTGAGCCAAAAAATCTAAAAGGCTCAAAGCGATCCCACAGGGGATTTTTTTCTGGAGTGCCTTTCTAGTAAGTGTTTAAGAGTGCACAGAACCGTCAAACGATACATCAGCTCGTGCATGTACACATTTTTCGATTTAAAGCTTTCGTGACTGCAGGGATTCAGGGAAAGAACCAAGAACATGTAAACATTATTTATATATTTTAAAGTGGCATGTAACGAGTTCTTGTGAGTTCACTTCCGCTGCCACTGGCGGCATAAAAAAAATCCAAATCGTACCAATTAATCAAATTGCAAAAAAGGCTGAATCATACCAGGTCTTCTCTCTAAGCAGCACTCCACCCCCATGCCATTTGACCTTATGAAGGCCAGCAAATTTGGCATGAAAAGTCTCGGTTTTTCCCCCCCGTGACTCACCACTCTGATGCGGTGGCCCATGGCCTTGCCGGGCAGGTTCTTGCGGAACTTGGCGCGCACTACGCCGCTGTTGCCGTGGGAACGCATCACCTTGCCCCAGATGACACGCGTCTTGTTGGGCTTTCCTCCCGGCGTCAGCGTGTTCCTGCGACGACGGGCACAACGTTAGCAGCGCTCCGCAACAACACAGCCACGCGACCCTCCCCCAAAGCCAGGTCACGTGGGTTGGATGGAATAACCGCACCTCCGATGAGCACGGTTGGCTACATATGGTGCAAAAGAAGTTCGACAAAAGATAAATCGTCGACCGACTGCTGGATAAATTCCATGAGGGTTCGTGGCTGTTACGAGTCTATAGTTCACCATGCTTTTAGTGCAGGGGGAGGGTGAGGAACAGACTATGGAGCAGAGAAGTACAACACAACAACGGATTTTGCTGCACTGGCATCTAGGGCCCACAAATGTAGGCCGCAAACATGACAACCGGTTTGTGCGTGGTGGTCAGCGATCTCCAAGGACTCTCCACAGGCTCAAACCTGCTTGCCTTCTCAGATGTGATAATCCCACACCAAATTATCACTTCAGCACACGTTCAACGTTTGCTCCTTGTTATAAAGGTTTCATAACTTCCATTGAGGTGAATTTGGTTGAGGCGAAAGCAAGGAGAGATTGTACACACCGAGGTGTATACAGCTTGTTTGTAAGCATGCTGAACTTCTTTCGCACCGTACATAGCCAACTTCTCGAACCAGAGCTTGTATTAGCTACAGATTACACTACAGCCCTCAACGACACAATGACACTTTTAGTGTTAGAAGTTTCTGGATATGCTGTGGGCATGTCAGTAGAATGCACCATTGCACTGTATTTCTCTGCTCCTCACCATTGTGTGCTGATCAGCGTGGTCAAGTCTCTTCAATTAACCAGGACGACCCGCACAGCACAACGAAAATTCTCATTCGGTAGCGAATTGACAAAGCTGCAAACGTCTGTGCCGATGGCCCTTTGAAATAAGGAGACCCGGACTTGACAACTGGAAATTGCCCTGACAAAGAAACAACCCGCCTCCCCAAAATACTAACTTTTGCAGCACTTGTAAACGAGACCACATTACCCCCCCAATGGTCAAGATTATTTTACAAACCTCCGAACTTAGCCTTCAGTCAACTACGAGAGCGCCCACACGTCTTTACGCGACTTTATGGACCTGTCCCTACTTAATTTGTCGCTCATCATTATACTTCTTCCCACATGCGCTCCACTCCAGTAAAAAAGGACTTATCTCAATACCCTCAACCTCCTACTGCTCAATGGGAGTTGGATACTTTTCTGTTGCTGTCCCTGTAGTCTGGAATGGCAGTTTCAGTCATTCCAGCTGCCCAATTTCCTGCCTAAGTCGAGGCTCAAGAAATGTATACCCACGACTGACCCCTGTTATACATGATCACTATTACATTGTTTTTATAGCTTTATTTTGGGGATTTCGAAAACGTATGGTTAAGCCATGTTTCTTGAATTACGGAGTTAGCCCGATAACTTTATCTAAATTGTTAGACTTGCATCCCATTGGGATTTTTGCACACAGCGTTGATATACGGTGATTTTTTCTGGAAGATTTTGCTGGTTTTCCTGGATGTTTCTGTTGCACGTCGTCACTTTAAGATGTTCTTTGTTCATGTTTTTGTTTGTTGCGGTTGCACCCGAGTCAAGAGCCTCATGGCTCACAGGGCGATACCTAATCAATGAAGGTGAAATATAAATTGCAGGTGTACACGTAGACTTTTGTCAGTCCACGGGTAGATGATGACCTGCTTATGCCATGCAGGTCAAGGAGGTTATATGACCATACTTCACCACACCGGTCAAAATTGTGTGACGGTTGGAATAAATAGGTGTGGGAGCCGAGTACAATACAACAATGCACATTTGTGCATTGTCCCGTTGCTCACCACGTAACTCCGCAACCGAGATAACAACCTGCCGTGTCGTGCTCCAAGCACTAACTAGGCTCAAACCTGCCTAAGAGCGGATCCGTTTTTCAGTGGTTCCCTGCCATGTGACCATTATGTTGCCGCGTGATCTCGAGATGCAGCTGCATCTACAGACGCTGCACAAATCCCAAGAACGTATTTTTGTTTGCGCCGCAACCGCGCTCCCGCCACGTACTTGCGCGCCTTGTAGACGTAGGCGCAGCGCTTGCCGAGGTAGAAGCCCGTCTCGCCGCGTGTGTACACGCCCTCGATCTTGAGCAGTGCGGTGTGCTCATGCTGGTTTCGCAGGCCACGCTTGTAGCCAGTGAAGATGGCCTTGCACCACAATCTGCGGCGGGGAGGGGAAGCACAGTAGGTTCTTGTCACGAAACACAGGACTGGTCCACCCCCTCCGCCCACCCAACCAACTTATGAACGCTCGACTTACGAACGAGCTTCCAAACAATATTTATTTTATTAACCGTCCGACTTGCGAACACGAACCGCGGCAACTATTTAGTTTCACACGCACATTTACAATATTTCTTATTAAGGAGTTTAACAATGCACCCTTCTTTTGTTGAACCCGAACACATTTTATAATAACGCTGCCTGTATGTGCATTTAAACACAGTGCACTGTTCCATCTTACGAATGGGGCTTGGGAACGGAACCACAGTCGTAAACCGGGAAGCACCCGTAATGAGCAGACACTTCGTCTTCACATATTCCTCTTTCCACATTAAAACAAAGTATTTCTTACACAAACCATCGGCTGAATGACCTTCTGGGAGTGCATAATTTTAACAGCACTGTCATCAGCATTGCCCATTTAGTAATTATACTTTATCTCATTTAATGATACTCTCATTTAGTAATGAAACTTTCCACGACGCGAATGATAGTATTAAAATTCTCGTAAGTTCGACAGACAGCGGGGGCCCCCAAGCAATCCTCTTCAAGAGTGTTGTTCATTAATTCGTTATTTTTCCTCCCAGTTTTATGAGGATTTCGCTATCGGAGTCGCGAGACGCTGCGATGCATTCGGACCGTCGGGCAGAGGGCAGTGCACCAGTAGGGTCCAGGGGAAGAAGCTTTCATCAGAGCTATTTTTCCTCCCTACTCTGGGTCTGCACTGGAAGCAGCACCTCTACTCTCGCTGTGTTCGTGGCATTGACCAAACTGATAGTAAATCAAGATTAATAGTTAATTACCGGCATAAGGAACACGCCAACGGATGTGGCTGCACTGCCCTCTGCTGGCGATGTTTTCCCCACGTGTAAAAGTTACGACGGACACAGGGCTGAGGTTCGGTCTAAGTTTATCAATCTGTTGCAAGACATTTAACAGCTGCAGTGTTGTCTACAGGCGCTTGCTAGTTATTTACGGCTTTAGCCATCGGGTGAAACTCCATATTACTATGACGGGGGCACGTAAGTTTACTACACAGGGCCGGCAATGTGATACGCTCGAATGTTTGCACTGCTCAGGAGGCACCAAACTCCCTGCCTAATAACCACTATTCGACAACACAACAAAAACGCGCAGCTAATGATTCTTAGTCAATCAATCCGCTATTGGGACGAGGGCCTCCCCACGCCGGTGGGAGGTGGGGCGATCCGACCACACTCCGACCACGCCGCTCGCTCAACGTGGATCTGTTTAGAAGGCGGGCAGAGCGTGCCCCGCGTGAGCCGCGGGCGGCTTAGAGCGGGAGGGACTTTCGCTGCGGCTCCCGTCTGCTAAAGACGACGTGGCCCCGAAACCTACAAACACCGGGTTGGTAATTGCAGCCCAGCACTAAGGCAATATCCAGGCTCAACGACCACTTGGACCCTCATCTTCCGATACCGGTGGCATTGAAGCGGCGACTTGGCCACGCACGGGGCAAACAGGCGCGTACATTTAATTGCCGCTAAATAAATTGAACGATTAAAACGTGTCAAGTTTTTTTTCAATCACACGTGGACGCGGCCTATCGAGCACAGGCTTCGCCTAGCAGCGCCAACACGGTAAGCACTCACGCCCGCCACCGATCGACCGACGTTGAAGCGATTTACGAACACACAAACAACAAGGCAGATAAAATGTTGAATGGAGTAGGAGAGAGCGTACCTGCCAGACATCGCGGCGCTGTAGTTTTCTCGATACCTAACCGGAGTGGTGGACACGAGAGAGAGAAGGGGGAGGAGGTGGTTAGCGAAGCGCGTCTACACCGCCGACTCCAATCCGTTCTCAATCGCGGTCAACGCGTAGCCATCCGACCTCGAGTCGCCCGCGCCGACGACCGCGAAGACGTCGGCGACCGTGGCGCGCCGCTCTCTGCGTCGGAGGCGAGCGGGGAGAGCCGCGGGAGAGGCCGCGGCGGGGTGAGCCTCACCTCGGAGCGGCGATGGGAAGCCTCCTTTCGAGTGCGGGAGCGATGGCGGAAAGGAAAGGGTCCTTGCGCGGGCGTGACGTCACAGAGGCGGCCAAGGCGAGGCGCCCGTGAGGTGCCTGTCTACAAGTGCCTGCCCACAATTACCACCCCACCCCCCCCTAGGGCCGTCCATAAATGACGTCACGCACCTGGGGGGGGGGGGGGGTCAGACATTTGTTACGATGTGTGACGAGGGGGGGGGAGTAATGTGGCGTCACAACAAAATGCGCAGCTTTAAATAACTATAGACAACACGTTCTACTTAATTAAATAGACTTTTTAATAAATGTTTTCTCCTACAACATCAGAGTGCAGCGCCACATTAAATACGCACTACAATGACAATAGTTTAAAGCGATTTGAAACATGTTTTATGTTGGGGGGGGGGGGCAGAGCGTTGTGACGTCATATTTGAGGGGGGGGGTCTGACTTTGTGACGTCGTGTGACGAGGGGGGGGGGTCAAAAATCGTCCAAAATCGCGTGACGTCATTTATGGACGGCCCCTTGGAAGAGGTTTAATCACCCACACTTTACCCCACCACGAGCAAAGTAGAACTTTGGTGAACCCACTTGCAACTGCTGTTGGGTGGACATAAAAAAAAAATATTTTTTTTGATTTACCAGGCAAGGGCCCACTGAGCTATGTAGAGATCTTTTTTTCAGAAGCGACCTGGTCACAAATGATAGCTCAACGAAGTGGCTTATCGTGTGGAAATGTATCGCAGCTAAATACTCTAAACACGTGGTTCTTATTAACCTGGGGTGCACGCACCCCCGAAAAATGCGAGATGCCCTCTCTGGGGGTGCGAGACGTGGACAGATTTTTTTAGAAGGTAAAATCACCAAAGCACAAAGTAAGCACGGACACGTAAGGGGCCGTCCATAAATGACGTCACGCACCTGGGGGGGGGGGGGTCAGACATTTGTGACGATGTGTGACGAGGGGGGGGGGGGTTGAGAAATGTGACGTCACGTCAATAAACAATAAAATAAAAATGTTTGTATTTTTATTTCATTTTTTATTTTTATTTTAAGAACCAAAGAGCATGGATCCTTGCAGTCACGAAAACTTAAAAGCTAGAACGTCACATCAAAATGTGCAACTTTAAATAAATATAGACAACAAGTTCTACTTAATTAAATAGACTTTTTAATAAATGTTTTCTCCTACAACATCAGAGTGCAGTGCTACATTAAATACGCACTACAATGGCAATAGTTTAAAGCGATTTGAAGCATGTTTTATTTTCAAAATGGAAATATGGTTTTCGGGGGGGGGCAGAGCTTTGTGACGTCATATGAGGGGGGGGGGGGTCTGACCTTGTGACGCCGTGTGACGAGGGGGGGGGGGGTCAAAAATTGTCCAAAATCGCGTGACGTCATTTATGGACGGCCCCTAAGTACAACTTACTTTGTTTCATCAAACCCCTTTGTATGATTTACTTTGTTTACGATTGAAAACCAAAGGGGTGCAAGGCTGCAGTAAAAGCTAACAACAATTGCCCCGACCGCACATTGATTCTAAATGTGGAGGGGAGAAAAACTACAAAACCCGGGATCGAACCCACAACCTCCTGCGTAACCCGGCGAGGTAGCTAACATCTCACCACCAGAAGCGTTGAGGTTAGTTACCAGCCAGGAGATCGAACCAGTAAATTGCAATACAATCTCATGTGATAACCATCACACCACAACGATAGCGGTGGAAATACAATTACTGCAATTTTTTTCTTAACCTTTTATTTGCAATAAGCTCACCGAATTGCAACTTTACAGATTCAATTCCTCCGGCTGCCACTGTGGCAACAACCGGGATCGATTATCACCCAGTGCTGGCCCAGACGCGAGGGTGTTTGACCATACTTCACCACGCCAGTTGAGGTTGGTGGAAGCGGCAATCACAGAATCGGCTCAAGTATCACTCGCGACTGATGTTATCCGTGGGCAGAAATCGAACTCGGGCCGCTGGGTTTATTGGGAAGTGAGTGCTAACCAATGTGCCACCGCTCCTCCAATCTTTAGAGTATTTGACTGCTATGAATTTACAGATAAGCCACTTGGTTGAGCTATCATTTGTGGCCAGGTCGCTTTTGAAAAAACCCAAATACCATTTTTAGCTCATTCGGCCTTACCTGGTAAATTAAATTATAAATCTTACAATGCTCAGATTCCAAGACACGGCACGGGAGGTTGCAGAGCATCCCTGTAATCCAGCAGTGGAGGTGACGGTTGGTGGCTCACCGCACAAATGTTGTTGTGAAACTCCTTTCCCGTAGGCATCGAGGTGCCATACCCTGGCTTTCCAGGAGAAGGCAGTACAGCAAGTTGACTAATCGTTATCCGTTTCCATCTGTAGAGATGTAGTGATTCACCGTTAGCGCGCGTGTGGGTTTTCTCCCACGTGTAACACATTCCTGCGGAGGGAGATGGTAGGAACGTTGGGTTGCTCGGTCAATGGCCAGGGTCAATGGCGGCGTGGTGTATTCCGTAAATATGGCCGACTGTGAGGGCGGGCACAAGCCGGTTTGAGTAGGTTAAACGTTGAGTTTCATAAGGGCACCATGGGGTGACCAGCCCCTACCCACCCAGCCCCACCCCTCACCCAGCCCCACCCTCCCCATCCAGCCCCCCACACCCTCCCCACCCTCCCCATCCAGCCCCCCACACCCTCCCCACCCTCCCCTCTCTACCCAGCCCCACCCCTCCCATTTTTTGATGCACGACGGACAGACACAATAATCCCCTGTGGGCTGGTGTAACCAGGAGGTTCCTACCAGTATAAACTCATCATTAACGTTAAACATCTTCAAATAAAAACCCAATGCAAGACCATCCTGAAAGAGCCATAACGAACTGAGGTAGCTTTACCGCATGATTGAATTACAATTATAACGCAAGATACAATTTCAAGCATGACAGCAAACAAATAAAGAACATTTTTGTTTATTCAAGTTAAAACAGCTGGAGTGGGTCTGCTGTTCAGTACAATGTACATATTTACAACGCGGTGGGCTGCACTGTGGTACATCATCAGAAGCAGGTCGATGAACGTGGGGCAAGGTGAATTGAATCATTAATCCATGAATGCCGTGTCCCCCCGAAGCACTGGGCAGCCTGTGAGCTCAATCCGAGATCCGCAAAAGCCGGATTAGGGCACAGAGATCCGCGTACTCACACAGTGCACCCAAATACACGGGATGGCACATTCACAAGGGACACCCAAAGTGTCATGTGCAGGGTCACCACCGGACGAGTTAAGGGTGAAGAGTCGTAGGCATATTCTTGGATCTTTCGGTAAAGTCACGTAGACTTTACCGAAAGATCCAAGAAGATGAATCCCTGCAGTCACGAAAGCTTTAAATCGAAATTTAGTCGTAGGCATGTTTGCGAATAATGAATTGAAATAGCTTCTTCCGCTTAGGAAATATCAAAGCGTGTGTCATGTAATTGCTTTCCGAGTTGTAGACAGTTTTAGGCTCACACTTCTTACCGGCTGATTAGGCATGTAATGGCGCACTGATGAATACATTGAGAGATTAATCAAACTGTGCCTGCGATAATTGAATATATTATGCAAATTTTACGAAAATTACACTCGGGCGCGTTTAGACTAAAAACAAAAACTGCACACACACTCGAGACAGCAACAAAAAAACGAGAAATATAAAACAAAAAATATCGTAAAATTTCAAACATTTAAAATACATCGAATAACGACCATTTTAATATATTAAAAACATTCTGGAGCGAATCATTACATGCCCAATGCAGACGAACGCATTTCGCATGCCCGCACCTGTGCCGAATGCGCATGGTGAGGATATTCGATGCCCATGCGTCATTTAAGGAAGGACGGCGTTTATGAAACGTGGCCACTGGACCATGCTTGCACAAACACACTGCACTGTGAATTACTGCATTCAGTTATAATAAAGTTTTTTTTTGTACGTGGTGTAAACTGATTTAATATCGATAAGAGTAGAATAAACTGTTGTCACTTGGCTTTACAGAACCAAATTTATAATAGAAGTTATTGATAATTGCTCGTTTCGGTAGTCATATGGATGGTTTTAGGATTTAATTTACAGCCCCTCAATAATCCACTGTTGAATAAAGGCCTTTCCATGCCGTGGGTGTGGTTGGACCATACTTCACCACGCTGGTCAGTATTCCAGCTGAGCATTACAGGACAGGATATTTTGCTGCACTGCACTCTCCTGACAATGTACCAGAGGTCGCAAACGGGTTTTGATTCCTTACCCGTACCCGGCCGCACCAGGGTCGCAAACGGGTACCCGTATCCGTACCCGTACGGGTAGGGTACAGGTATCGGGTACCTGATTGCGACCTCTGGGATGAAGCCATGTTGCAGGCGCGGGTGGGTTGATTCTAGGAACTTGAATTGTGAGAAGAGACAAGACGTTGGGAAATGAGTGACAAAGTTACTCTCCAGTGACTCACGGTCTACCCGTACCCGGCCGCACCAGGGTATCGGGTAGGGTACGGGTATCGGGTACCCGGTTGCGACCTCTGCAATGTACACCCACAACCTATAACACCTTGTTGGTGGCCACCCCCCATCCAGGCTCAACTCGACTTTGCTCCTGAGATTCGAACCGGTTCAGATATCGCTCCCCGCTGATGTTACCGGGAAGTGGAAATCGATCTAACACCGCACCACGAGTCTACCCCGACAATTGTATATATTAATAATTTCCCAACACTCTAGTTATAACTTGTATCTAAAGTATAATTAGGGGTTTTGTTAAACCATGCGAGCTCGCTCGGAGGGGCAAGGCGGTCTAAACAACAAATCCGCAATCTCCCGCGAGTGGTCACGACTGCGTCCATGCATTCGGGTGCACTTTGTGAACGTGCACAAGGTCACCACGGCTGCGAGCTTGTTACCAGCATCGCTCGGTAGCCACTGTGTGTGTGTGTGTGACTACCCGTGTCGCTGTGCCCACCCGACAATGCATGGCTGGCTACCTTCGCCTCTGGTGATGTAAGTCAATCAAACATGCAGACTTCCCAAGTGAGCATTGGCTGGTGGTGGGAACACTGTGGTCACCCGTCGTTTTGATTCGAGGCTGATGATGGCATTGACCCCTTTAGCCTCTGGGCTTTGTCAGTGACCACACCACAGTTACGGTCTCAGCGTGAGCATCTTTTTTTTGGCTATCCATCGAACAAAGACGGTCACCGACTGCATCGCGCGCTTTCAGACGCGCTACTGCGGCCGTCTGGAACGTTCTTCCCTCCGATAGTAAGAATCCACTGTGAGCTCCGCACTTTTATATCTAGATTGAAATCTCGTTTTCTTCGAACTGCTTTCATCGTGTTTACGTTTGCCGTCCTTGCCTCCCGCACCACCGCTTAGCACGGGTGGCTACGTACGGTGCGAAAGAAAGTTCAACGTACGTACACACATACATTAAGTGCTCCTTGCGTGGTGTTTAACCCATGCGGCGTATGATAAGCGTAAATGTCTTAAATATACACGACACGATCCACACACGTTGTAGTTTTTTTTTTGGAACACTAAAAATACACCGTGCGCATAGGCGAAAGCATACCTGGTCAATTTATCCAACACTTTCTAACGGGAGTCGAGTATACTTGTAAACGCGTAGCGTCGAGCGCTGGCGGATTGAGGAGTTGAAAGCCAGGAGGGTTGGGGGGGGGACATGGGGGGTGGGGGGACGTGGGGGGGGGGACATGGGGGGACGTGGGGGGTGGGGGGACGTGGGGGGTGGGGGGACGTGGGGGGGGGGGGACGTGGGGGGGACGTGGGGGTGGGGGGACGTGGGGGGGGGGGGACGTGGGGGGTGGGGGGGGGTCATCGACCGCGGTGAAACCCAAACGTGGAGTTAGTGACGCCGTGGCCCTTCGCGCACTGCCGACGGACACGGCTCCACAAGCGCAGCGGTGCGTGGGCTATAGAAGCTCCCCAGAAACACATTGCATATGCTGTAGGCACTTTTTTGTTTGTTTTGAAACTGCTTAACGATAAATTAAGCACTGAAGAAGTTGGTGGGGGAGGAAAGAATGCAAAAAATGCATCCGATGACAATTGCTTTAACGAATTATGTTGGTTAGACAACACACACACAGAACGGAACACATTTCGTGGTACAATCTATGGGCAGGTGATTCCAAACCTCTCTGGACCAACTTATTTTGTGCCCCAATAACGTACCCTTTTCCATTAAAACGACCGAATCGTAGAATCTGCAAGAAATGTCACTAAACTCTTGCCACGGCCTTGACCAAACTGGTTGGGAACCACCGGCCAACAGCTATGAAACCCAAGTGAACGGATGGACAAGCTTTGGTCAAAATGTCGCATTGGTGGAACTTGCACTGGGTAAGGCATGATATCGATTGGGAGGAATTGCTGGGGAATAACTTCTCTTTAACACGGGGGGGATACTTTTTAACACCTTCCGTCATTATATATATTTAAAAAATGTATCTCTTAACCAGAGCCATGCACTCATGATCTTGTCACTGAACACTAATGTTCAACAGAGGACTCTGGGCCCACAAGGTGAGCCACCTGCTAAACATTTAAAGTTGTGCTGAAGTGGGTAAGCGTCTTTTTTGCTCATTAAACAAAACGATATTCACAAACGTGGTATGAACGTTTTCGAACGTAATTTTCCATCGAGACCCAACATTTGGAATTCCGCTACTCGGTGAACGGTAAATCCCGTGGAATTAAAAGCTACTGCAGGTCGATAATTGTGCAAAACTAAAATGAAATCGGGAATTTTACACAAACCGAACACTCCCGGCTCCGAGTTCAAAATTCCCAGTCGGAATAAAATCATTACTGCGCCTAAAGACCAAACACTTCATTTAAAATTCTCGGCTAATGCAACATTGTCAAATAAATACAAAGTACAGAAGCCCCTGACTGAAATGAGGAAACTCAAGAGGAATGGCCCTGGGGGGCTCTGCGAGGCTGAGTCGCCACTGAACGTGTAGATCCAACTCAGTGTGGTGCCTGTACACGATCAGCACGTGCTCTCAATTAGGGCGAAGATGGGGAACCACAGGAAGCGATACAATTTGTAATAATATCAGACTGCTTCTCAAGACTACCAAACAAAAAACGTTGTGGATATTAATTACGTGGAGAAGCAGTCGTGGGCAGACGCAAAACAAGAAAGATCATTGAACAAGGGGGGGCAGGGAGGTTTGGCTGGGGTAGGGAGTTCTAAATTGTGGGGGACGGCGCAGGAGAATGAGCGAACTCGCAGAACGCGCAGTAGCTCACACGCCTACCACCCACCAGTGGTTCTTAACCTTCACTGCAGCCTTGCACCCCCTCCTTTTGGTTCTCTATCGTAACAACTAAATAGACGTGACTACATAGGTTTCTTGAAACAAAGTAAGTTGTACTTACGTGCCCGTGCTTAATGTGTTTGGATGATTGACCTTAAATTTCGATTTAAAGCTTTCGTGACTGCAGGGATTCATCTTCTTGGTTCTTTCGGTAAAGTCACGTAGAAGGGAAGTAATAAAATAATAGCCGTCCTCAGGTGAACACCAGGTCTGTCGGGGAGACAGCGTCTGAATGGAATTCAGCTGCTTGCGTTGTGGCCGAAACGTCGTGAGAATTATTTTATGTTTTATTTGTATTATTTTATTACTTCCCTTCTATGTGACTTTACCGAAAGAACCAAGAAGATGATTTACCTTCTAAACAAAAACATTCTGTCCATATCTCGCAACCGCCAAAAATGGCATCTCGCACCCTCTGGTTAAGACGTTAAGAACCACTGGCCTACACCAACTAAGTGGAGGCCGATCTCACGTCCCCTTCCCCCACAGCGTCTCACAGCTGGGCCTGTGGGCACGCGGCTCTTGTATAACCGCCGCATCCGTGTCCTGGGTAGGCCGGATAGCCAGATGGAGGCCTCGCGTGTTAGTCAGGCCTCCCCCCCGCCCCCTCATCAGGTGGGAGCTGCATTGAACGTCAGAAAGTGTCAGCGGAGTTCTAAGTCCAGACTGTGCCCGGACGAGCGGCAAGGTCGATTAGAAGCGATCATCCAAAGACAGCGTGGCTCTTCATTGCAAGGCCGAGCGGGAAACTGGTGGGTGACTGGCGGGCCCCTGGTGGCCTTTCGTTGCGGACCCTGGCGTGCGGCCTTCCCGACAACGCACGGATGTGAAAACACATCGTGCTGTTAAACCCCCCCTCCCCCCTCCCCAAATGGTTTCGCGGCCCTCACTCACACTGATGGTGTCTTATCGGCCCAAGTGGACATCTGCACCGCCCAAAAAAAGCGCATTTCGCCGTGGCTGTATGCGCGAACACCGACTCTTTGGCGTTTGTTGGCGGTTTCGAGTCAAAACATTAGGTTGAGTCAATCCGTTGGAAATACATTGAAAACAAAACGTTTCAAAACCAGCCACTGTCACGCACAAACAAAAAAATGAACTCGGAAACAGGACGTGCTGATATCGTTACTGTCGATTGACGAAAACCGAAAGAACGACAGATTTCCCCCCCCAAGGGAGACGATTATCTCTGCGATGGGGAAAAAAGATCCCAAAGTTTACACCATAAGTTCCCTCCACTCGGTTCTTGCAGACGCCTTCCCACAGTTGGGCTTTTTGTGTTTTGTGCCATGAGAGTTGATAACACTGGTCAACAAAAAAAACATTTTTTTCTGGCCTGGACTTTTGCAGCTGTTTTAGACTAATTTCAGGGTGCTGATTCCAAATCTGATCTCAGATTTGCTCTATCACATCTCATTTTTATGCTATCGGCATACCACATTTTCATTGATTTTACCCGAAATTAACTCTGTCACTTATGATTGCAAGTTGTTGCGAGTCAGTGACTGCTTTAGTGTTAAAATATGGTGCTGTATTTTTAGGATAGTGTGTTTATAATATAATTTTATGTAGATATCCACATTTATTTAATATTTTTCTTCTGCAGTATTGATTGAAAATGCAACATTTGATATCTCAAAACCTGATGTGATAGACAAAACTGATGCCAGATTTGGAATCAGCACCCCAAAATGACCTTAAAACAGTTGGAATACCTTATGCCAGAAAAAGTGTGTTGACCAGTGTAATTCGCGCCACGACTTCGCATGCGGAGGTAAATGCTTCTTTTTAACCACGTGTGTGCTTTAAGGGGGGGGGGGAGGAACACTTCTCGATTGGGATTATAAAAAAAAACTTGAGCACTAACATCTGATACAAGATCTGCATTACTTATCACTTACAGATTTGCTCTTAATGTGAGCACAGCGATACATACAAAATAAGCAATAGACACACTGTCAGACTCGTTGTTACATCTTATAGATTAGGTTCAGCTCGAGTTGGGATGGAGATGGAAAATGTGTTCATGAAAAGGGAAGTCGAGCGAGGAGGTGGAATGTTTGAAATGACGGTGAAATAAGTGACACGAAGACTGTTGTGAACAGCGCACACAAAGCTTGGCATACTTGCATAGCGGACATATTCACCGCTCCGACTGACTGCTGTTAGGTACACAAACCACACACAAACATACACGCACGCATGTTTTCCTTAATCCACGAGCACGCGTCCTTGCAACAACAACAAAAATCCCGCCTTGGGTGCGAAGCAGATGCAGGAGCAGTTTTGATTCAAATAATGCACACGGAAATAACTGCTCGTGCCTGCCAAGTATGAAATCAACCGACGGAATCTGTGGCGTGACATGACACGGGCGCTCAAGAGGAAAGTCACGCGCGTGTTATTCGAGGCCGCTTCGTGGGTTCAAGAAGCCGGGCGCGGGGAGGAGGGCACCGGCAGGGAAAGACTCCAGAGACAAGCGACGGGAGGGGGCGGCGGGGGGGCAAGAGGGTCCAGACAAGACGATGGAAACAAGGCGACTAGTGCAGAAAATGGGATGACAGGTGAACACCGCAGGCACGGGGAGGACCACGGCCGAGAAAGCCGCCCATCGTCTTGGCCGACGGCCCTTCTCTCGTGCCTTCACACCGCGAGGTGAGGATCGCACGGGCGGACCCACGGGAGGACCTCTCCTCTGCTGGAGTTTGGCCACCGCTTTGCCCGATCACCGGGGGGGAGCTAGCGAGCGTGGGCCATCTCCAGCAGGGTCTGCACCGTGAGGCCCACCTTGGCCAGGCCCTTCTCTTCCAGAATGTCATGCGGTAGGCAGAGGCGCTCCTGGCCGTGATGGAGGGAAGGTCACATGCAGGGAGGGATCGGGAGGAGGAGGGGGGGGCATCACGGACACGGGGCCATGTTAACGAGGAACATGCTTTTAATCACGGCGACCGGCAAACAGGTGGCTCCACGGGTAGAATTATGCTCGTGGTAACACCCTACATCGAAAGTGAACAAAACGTTGTGCCAAAGATGGAGTTACGGATATTGGTTATAGAAGGGCTAGAATTTGGTGGGTTGGTTTGATTTGGGTTAGGGGCAAGGTGAGGGTCTGGTTGGCGTTTTCTTTTTTTACCGCAACAGACTTTTCACTCTGTTGTTGTTCACTTCTCGGTTTCGGTGTTCGCACGGCGGCAACGCACGCGGTCTTTTTTTTTGACGCGCGGGCGTCGAAGGGCGCGGCGCGAGGCAGCGAAAGCGAGGCGCTTCAGCGCAACCCTTGAGAATGCTCTTCCCAGTAAAACAAACGCATGGAAGCGCCAAATTCGGAGCATAATTCCCCCGGGCCAGTGGAACCTTGTTTGCACT
Source organism: Lampetra fluviatilis (assembly GCF_964198595.1). Lineage (NCBI taxonomy): Eukaryota > Metazoa > Chordata > Hyperoartia > Petromyzontiformes > Petromyzontidae > Lampetra > Lampetra fluviatilis. The sequence goes on along the minus strand of NC_136317.1, from coordinate 3,785,549 downwards.
ATTTATAGTAAATGACAATTAGAATGAACCAAAAAAATCGGGGAGAAATATTACTGCACTTGTACCAGAGCGTGCACGCACACCGAAGGTTAGCCATGCGATCGGACAAAGCGCAGCGGGCGCAAGGAGCGACCTGTGTTTTAAAGGCCGCGAAAGGGGAGCGGTGGTGTCGCAGTGGACCCGAGGAGCGCTGTAGATGTACAACACACCGGGGCGATCACAGCGAACCATGCGTCACTGTGGGTGCCAGTGCAGCGATCGCAAGGGGTCGCAGGTGCTCTACTTACAGCTTTTGGCTATCGAACAAAGACGGGCACCGCAATCGCGCGCTTTCAGCTGCGCTTCTCCGGCCGTCTGGAACGCTCTTCCTTCCGATATTAGAAAGCCACTGGAGCGATGCACTTTGAAATCGTCTACATCGATAACTTATTTCTTTAGAACTGCATATTGTGCTTAGTTTATTGTCCTTTACCCCCACACCTCCGATTAGCACGGTGGGCTATGTACTGTGCGAAAGAAGTTCAACATACACACATACGTACAAACGGTCGCGTGCTCTCGGCAGGGTCAGCTCCGAGCCACCGCAATTCGGATCTGCGGATAGGGCAGCACCACCATGGGGGCCGTCCGTCAGGGGCGGTGAAAGGTGATCTTTTTAAAACGCAGGTCCCTCTCCGTTCTGTTAGTCGCTGGTCTCAAGCGTACCAAAGCAAAGCAACACTCAAGCAGTGGAGCAGGAAAAGGCATCATTTTCAGGGCGCAAGCGTGAAAGCGATCTCAGAGCGTCGGCGCGGCTGGATCGCTCTCCGCTGCGCCGCACGCGATTGTATTTCGCTGACATTGCAACACTTCCCACTTTTGATCTCTGCACAAAGGGTTTCTGGGTTCAAAACAACGGCCACAGGCTCAGTCAGGACTCGGGGGGGGGGGGTGGGGGGGGACAATGCATCGACGGTTCCCGTCGCACCGACAGCCACCCACACACCAGCGTCACGCTGCGTTACATCGCGAGCAATATCCCATCTTCACAAGCGGTCGGGAAACCTTAGCCCAAACCCACCCCCACACACACCCCCCTCCGTTGGGAAAATGTACGTCGATTGCACGGTGGACATCAAGAGAGGGCCTCTTTAAGGTGCCCTACATTCATATCCGCGTTAAGGTGCGAAGAGGAGCACGTTGCATATAGAAAGAGCGGATCAGCCGACCGCAGAGGGCCACAGCAGCAAGAACAGGCGCTTGTAGTGACGCCTCGTGCACGGCCGCTTCCACATTGACCACTCGGCCACTCTTAGCGTTTTTTTTTTTTACTCCCGACAACCAAAGCATTTAAAGTTAGCAGAACCGCTCCGAAGCCAACCTGTAACCAGCACTTATCCAAGGTCGCCTACGCCGAGTCTCGCACAACCCAGGACTTGCTACTCGGTCTCTTGTACGGAGAGGAGAAACCGTGCGACGAGTTGTGCGGCGTTAACCAAGTCCCCCAAATTTTCCCAGGGGGCACGACTTCATGAACGCGGAAGGCGCGCGGCTCAGCGCTGCCGCCTCCGCTGCAAGCCGCTGTGGCCACGAGCGGCGAGCGTTCCCCAGCTCGACGCGAGGTCCAACTTTTCCAGGAAAGCGCTGAATGGAGGTAACACCGGGGAGAAAGTACGGCCCGGTGAGAGCTGCGTTTGATGGAGAGATCCGCGCTCTCAGGCTTTGACCTCCCCCGAGGTTAAAGGGCGTGAAAAGTGGGCGAGACGCCGTGGAAGGAAGCCACTTAGGGAGCGTGCGAGGTTTTTTTTTGGCAACAAGGAGAGGCATGGCGGAGTTCCACTGAGATAGTTTCACAACTATGGCTGCAGAATTCTACTGTAGTAGTGCTTTTAAAAAAAGAAACAATAACTCGTGCGAGAGCTAACATTTAAGTAGGCACGGGCGAGCCTTTAGTGAATTAAGAAAAACACAACGGACCATCACTTTTAAATCTCGCCTGAAAACGAATTTCTTCACAACTGCTTTTTGTGTTCAGTTTGTTGTCCCCCCCCCCGCACCTCTGATTAGCGCGGCCGGCTACATACGGTGCGAAAGAAGTTCAACGCACGTACAGCACGCAAGACGTCAAAAGTTGGGCTCTGTGTCCTAACGGAGGTCGACCGCGTGGAGACGAACAGGCAAGGGGGTGAGAGGCGGCAGCGGCGGCGAGGAAGGCACCGCTCTCCGGCCGTGAACACACCGTCTCATCCGCCGAGCGAGAGGGGGAATGTGAAAGCACCCCCTCCCCCTCTCTCCCCACCACGTGGGGCAGCCACGTAGGAGAAGCGGCTGCTTTTCGGCGAAAGTCAGGTCAGCTTTCGCTCATTTTGTCTCTTTGCTTTGCGAGTCCTCGTCATTGTTTTTTGATTAATCGTAAATGCTAAGTGCAAAGCTTGGAATGGCTATGTGCACGCAACGACGGGCGGACAGCGGGGAAACGGGAGGACTAAGGGGTGTCAGGTGCTTCACTAAGGAGGTACGTGGAAGGGGGGTTGGTGCGGAGGGCGGAAACGGGAAGAGATGCGGCACGTGGGGACACGTGGGAGAACGATACGGGGAGCAACACGAGTATGCTTGGAGGACAAGCGGGCACGGGAGTGGACATGGGGAGGGGGGGATGATGGTAACCCAAAGTCAGACAGGATGCGTCACGCCAAAGTGAAATTAGTAGTGTGTTAACTTTAAATAAAGACTGTGAAGCCGAAACAAAACGGTGAGTCACTGTACAAAAGCAGAACAAAGTAGCGTATATAATGCATGCTTGGCATACGATTATATTTAACTATAAATAATGTAACAAAAACAACAATACAACTTGAATGGAATAAAGTGAAAGGGGTGGGGGGGGAGGGAAACATTACTGTACACGATATTAAATACGATGTTTACGGTGATGGGAAATTACACAAAGCACTTTATAACATGTACACCATGCTTGTCTATAAATAAATATGGGCATCATTTATTGCGCGATGCGTTTAGAAAACTTTGGCAGAAGACGACCAACAAGTAGAGAAGGAGGAAGATGATTGGACGAGGAGGAGGAGGAAGAGGACAGCGGACACAGAGATGTGCAGCACAATGACGGGAGGGTGAAAAGCCCTGGGGGGTGCGAACGCGACGAACCGACCCAGCCTGCACGGCTGGAGCCGGTGGCGCAGCTGAAACATCGAGTGGGGGGGGGGGGGGGGGAGCGCAGCCAATCACGCGCGAGCGTTCGCCAAAGCGGCAGAGTCACGGGGCTTCAACGGGGCGTGTCATCGGGTCGCGCGACGACTGCCCGCGGCCTCCTCCAGGGGCAGCAGTCGGGGTTCGTCTCCGTCGTGACGAGGGCCCTGGACCTGCCTCTCGTGGGGCCCTCGAGAGCGGGGGGGGCACGGGGGGACCTCCGACCGCGGTCAAGCACCCCCGACGGCGCGCGAGCGGACGTATCGGCGCTAGAACAGGGAGACCCCGTGCAGTGCGTAGAGCAGCATCAGCATGGCGAGGAGGTAGAAGAGACAAAAGCCGACAAGTTCGTGCACGGGCCGGCGGCCCATCAGAGGGATGGCCGCGAGGGCCGCGTCCGCGTCAGCGCCCAGGGGCCGCGGCTCGGCCTGCTCGAGCAGCGCCGACACGGTCACGTGTATGGCCGACAGGTTCCCCTGCGTCACCTCGTACGGCGAGCACAGCGCCGACTGCACACACGCGGTGGGGGGTGGGGGGGGTGGGAGGAGGGGGGGGGGTGGTGGGGGGAGGGGGGGTGCGTTCGGGGTGGGACAGGGCAGCCGGAGTGCACGATGGGAGGCATGCAGGTGGGGGGGAGGGAGAGGGCGACGAGATTCGGGTCCCAAACACGGAAAGTTTGGTGAAACAAAAGACCAACGGAGGGAGTGAGAGGATTACAAAGGGGGAGGGAGGAGTACCGCAGGCTCGAACGGAAAGGAAGGGACACCCGGGGGTGGTGGTTAACATCATGCATTGAGGGAAAAGACAATTGAATGAGTTCGGCATTCAATTAAATTTGAGGGGTCGCAAAGATGGGGTGGGGGGAGCGGCGGGGGGCAGGGACGAGACAGAAAAAACAAAAACACATTTATTAGTAACATGTGCAACGCTCGGAGCGCGACGGAGACTGCCAAGCCGCTCCTCGTAGAAGCTCGTTAGACGAATAACGGCGTCGAAACGCCGCGGTGGCGTTAGGAGCTAGCGCTGACGCAGACTCTGCTTGGCACATTGAACAAAGCGGTCGCCCGAAGACAAAACACGCCGTACGAAATGTCACGCCGGTCCCTGTCGGGTTTCAGAATCGTTCTTTTTTGGGCAGAACAATGACGGCGATGGATTATAAACCGCTGCCGAAAACGAGTCAAACTGGGAAGGAGCATGCATCTGGAATAGAATGTAAGCCTCACACTGCTCCCACTAACTTTTGTTACCCTTGACCCACGATAGCATGCTTCACCATGTCGCGCTGCTGCCGACATCTCAAAATGCGGCAGCATTTGCCAGGACAAAACTGCCGACGTGGCTTGAGAAGGTCGAAACTGGTCCTGAGTTTACAGGCATCAACAAACGCTGCTGGAAAGAATTAAGTCTCCCGTAAGCTCCAAGGAAGGGTGATGGACTAAAAACATCATTTTCACGTGGCGACACGAAAGCAAATTACGTATCGTAGTATTACCCATAACAGCAGCGGCACATGTTGAGTTTGTTTATATAAGCGGCGACTTTGTATTTATTATGGCCTTTGACGACGGTCTGAGAGTACAAAAAGTATAAAACGTGACCGTAAACCCACTGCTTCGTTCAAGGCCGCCACCCGTTCGCAACGTTACCTTGGGAACTCCAATCCTTTTACAGGCGTTCAGGAAACTCTCCACGTTTTTTCTGCACTTAGTCATCGAGAGTTGCGGCTACAAAAAAAACACACAAACAAAAAATCACCACAGAGAGACGATCAGAATATGACAACAGGCTCTTGGACGTCAGCTGGTTTCGGAGCATCGAGGGCCTCGCAAGCCTTCCCATTGACCAAGCCCAGGGGTCGGCAACCAAAAAAACAAGAAGAGTAATTTATTTTAGACGTTACGAGATCCACCGGGAAATACGGTCGAGCGGCCCTGGTGTGGGGGTGGGGTGGTGTCGATGGGGGGGGGGGGGGGGGGAGCGGCGGGGGGGGGGCACGCACCACGGCGGGGGACGGCTCGTAGATGATGGGCACGGAGCGCGGGCGGACGTGATTGGCGAGGTTGCACAGCATCACCCCGTCCATGAGCGCCGAGCCCATGTCGAGGGGGAGGCACCGGTTCAGCCGCGACTCGATGTTCTGCGCACACGGCACCGTGGGGGCGCGCACGCAACGGCGTGAGCGGCAGGGACGCGACGGCTTGCGACGGCAACCGGCACAGCGCGTGACGCGACGCAAGGCGCCGGCACGAAACGCACCGCGGCAAGAAACGAGGATATCCACTTCCATTGCCGAATGAATGCGAACAAACAACTGTAATGTCTCGTAAAAAAAAACAACATTTCTCGCAGGTCATTTCTAGCAGACTTCTTAGATGTGTGCATGGGTACGACAATACGTCTGTTAGCGGATGTGTGTCGCTGGCCCAGTGATAGGCATGGTTGTGGGGAGCGGTAGTGTCGTTCGATTCCCGCTCACGACCAACCCCAGTGACGATTATATATCTGAACCGGTCCTGGGCCTCCTCCCCTAGGTCGACTCAGCCTCAAGCGAGTACCTGGTGAGGTGTGTAAAACCGCCTCCACTGGGAAGAGGAGGGCGGCCGGGCGTGCTGCTGGCCACCCACCTCCTCGTGTGCCGTGTCGGCCTTCAGAGGTGCCCGCTAACAGCACTTGCCCCGACAGTCTGTTGAGCCTATACAGGGGTCCGTTGTCTTTGTCCCTAGCACACCCCCCCCCCCACCCCCACCTATGCCTCACCTCCCTCAGCTGCTCGATGAGTTTGATCTCCTCCTTCATCTGCTCCATCTTCCTCCGCACAGTGAAGTTGGGGTTCTCCGGTAACAGCGGATGCAGCCGGCCCTTTTGCAGGCTGAACGCTGTGAACAAGACGAGTCAACGGATTGTATCCATCTGTGGATTTAATTTATGCTGTGGATTGAATCGATCTGCGGATTGAATCGAACTGTGTGGAGATTTTGAGTGTTATCCCACGTAATTAATGAAACCGATTACATTTAACAGGCATGTAACAATTTGGCCGTCTTACACATCACATTCATTTTTAACACATACAGCGACTCCGAGTAAGCGCAAGGGCAACTATGAACACCGCGGTATTAAATGAATGAAGTACCAATGAATGAATCAATGCGTCGTCGCATGCCCACAACTTAAAAAAACAATAACCAACACAATGCACATCCAGCACTTGACGAGCTCTGCTAGACACATGCGCCGTGCATACGTACTGGACGTTGAACTTCTTTCGCAGCATACGTAGCCAACCGTGATAATCGGAGGTGCCGGTGGGGGAAAGACACGGAGCGTTATAGGGTGGCGAATCCACACGGCGGAACCTCGCGTGCCATTATTGGCAACGGGGGAAGCAGGGGGGTGGCGGTGGAGCAGCTGGGAACACGCGGTTTTTGATCACCGTCGACCAGCGTGCCAGCACCACCCGAGCACCGCTAATCTCTCCCCGGCGCCGGTCAAAACGGATTCCGCTTCGGTCGCTCCGGACGGCAGCCATCCCCCCCCCCACCCCCCAAAACCACCTACCCTGAGAGTCGCCGGTCGGGGTGGCGGGGGAAGGACGGGGGGCTCCCCCCTCGGCGCCATTCTGCTGCCTCTGTGGCAGGGGGGGGCCGTTCACGCGTGCGGCGGCGGCTGCAACGGCGGGGCATGGCGCTGCTGGTGGCTGTGGCGGTGCGCTAGCGGGCGGTGGCGCAGCGGCTGATTTTAGGAGTGGGCGAGCGAGCGAGCAAGCGAGCGAGCGGGCAGCCGGGGAGAGTTCGAGGTGAGGGGGGGGGCATGCAAGGCAGGGCAGGGTTAGGGCAGCAGAAGGCAGGGCAGGCCAAACCAAAGCAAGACGGAAGCACGCAAAATCACGCACGCGTGTGTAGACGTTGTGTGTTTCAGGGATAAGGTGACCGATATTGAAAAATGGTTGCAGATCCCAGCACAGGAGTGAAGTGCATCATTTATAAGAGAATGGTGAAGGGAAGGTACAAGTTCAGAGTGCGAACACAGATGGAGTTTTGTTAAGTGTACTTGGATGGATTCAAAGGATCAGGTTGAAAAAGTGTCGAAATTCATTGTTCGAGTTCCGATGGAATTTCAGTTCAGGGGGCATGCAAGACACGGATCAAAGGGTAAGATGATAAAGATGGCGGCGTGAGGATTTTTACGTGATTGGTGGCGAAACAAGAGTTTTGCGGTCACAGTGTTTAAGTGCGTGTGAAATGGAGACATTTAAACACTGTTAGTAACCACAACACCTCGACGTTTGCTTTAGTCGGCACAATACACAAGCACAGGGCACACCGATGAACTCAAGCCGCGGTGCGTGGACGCGCGTTTAACGCCGGTGAAGCGCGCGCGCGCGCCGTACGAGTTCATACGCGCGACGTATGAACTGCGAGCGACCCGGAGCCCTACCTGAGCGTGGCTTGAGGCCAAACGGATGCCAGTCGCCACCGTGACTTGCCGCACGCTCCTGCGGGTGCGACACGCAGTCACAGCGCGGTCACAAAGCGATCACATTCACCGTCACAAAGCGGGCACATTGTGGTCGCCAAGCGGTTGTATCGCGGTCGATAATCTGACCGGGACGGCACGACCGCTCGCCAACGAGGGCAGCGGACGCTCTCCGCGGGTGAGCAACTACTCACCCGGTCTAACGGCCAGGGCACAGGTGACGTACGGTCAGATTGCGAGCCGTCAGGAGTCGAGTGTACTCGGCATGAAGGCGAGAAGGAGGTCGCCTGACACCACGAGTGGGTTAATGTGGGAAGCCTCACCTGTGCTGGTGGTGAGGACGAGGAGGCTCGTCCTCCTGAAGGACCACTGCAAGAGAGGAACGGCACACGTCAGAAGCTCACGACGTGATCGTGGATCAAACGTCAAGATCGTGCTCGCCCTCCTCAAGATCCTCCGTGAGACCTCTCCCCTTCTCACCGCTTCCCATTTATCTCCAATTCCCTTCCAGCACGCTCCCACCTAACCCCCGAACCCCCGTCTGTGTGATCGTGCCAGGAGTGTGCGGTCGTGCCGGGAGTGTGTGGTTATGCCAGGAGTGTGTAGTTGTGCCGGGAGTGTGTGGTTATGCAAGGGGTGTGAGGTCGTGCCGGGAGTGTGTGGTTGTGCCAGGAGTGTGTAGTTGTGCCGGGAGTGTGTGGTTATGCAAGGGGTGTGAGGTCGTGCCGGGAGTGTGTGGTTGTGCCAGGAGTGTGTAGTTGTGCCGGGAGTGTGTGGTTATGCAAGGGGTGTGAGGTCGTGCCGGGAGTGTGGCTACGTGGTCGTGGATGTGCCTTGTGGTCATGTGCTCGGCGAGTGCTGCCGTGTCTGGCGGGTGTGTCGCTCACTTGCTTGCCGCGGCGGTGCCGGACGCCCCTCCCTGTCCGGCCGCCATGGCGTGCTGAGACGATGGACTTGCGCTGCGGGCGGGGGAGCGCAAACGGTGCCGTCAGACAGACACTCCGACTCAATCGACCGTGCTTAACGAGCACGCCGCCACTTTCCACGGTGACAATCGTGACGGTGGCGGCGATGGGCGTTGTCATCGACGACGACCACGGCAGCGTTGGTGTGGCGGCGTACCGGTCTCCTCCGTTGTCCCCGCCGGCCTGCGGCTCCCCCTCGGGGATGGAGTCCATCTTCGCGAGTTTCCTGTGCGCGTCCGCGCTGCCCTGCTCTCCGCTCGACGCCCCTTCCCACTGCACAGAGCCGCTCCTGGGACAAAGACAAAGAACCCAACCCCCCCCCCGTACAGCCTCAACAAACTGTAGAGGTTAGCGGGCACCTATAAAGGCCGGGACGGCACACGAGGGGGTGTGGTTAGCCGACACCACGCCTGGCCACCTTTGTCTCCCGAGTGGCTATGTTCACACGTCGCACCAGGTGCTCATTTGAGGCAGAGTCGACCGAGGGGAGGCCCAGCGCCGATTGAGATAAATCGTCTTTGGTGTCGGCCGTGAGCGGGAATCGAAGTCCGGTCGCTGGGACAAGACACAGAGCCATGCACGTGCCATACACGCGCCACACACGTGCCACACACGTGCCACACGCGCGCGCTCGCTCACACCCTCCTCCTTCCGCTCAGCCGCCACTGCCAAAACAAGTCAGACAAAGCAGTCTGCCGTGCGCGCGCACCGAAAGCCATCTCTAACCAAACTCTTGCGCGCAGACGTACAAGTCGTTATTCATCCAGCTGTACGCGGGAGAGAGCAAGCGAACTCCTTTGTGTCACAGGTCACAAGACGAGGCCTGGCGCCCGCACGCGCAGTCTCCACCCCCCCCAACTACTGGCTCCACGAAACCCACAACCAAAAACCACGGCCATCTCTACGGCTCAAACCGTGGCACGCCACAGCGCTTGCGTCCACGCCGATCTTCCCCCCCCCCTCTCGTCCGCGAACATTTCACGCTGCCGTTAAGGGATTTACAAAACGCTCACCGGTGGGGCTCCATGGCGGGCGGCTCGCGCGAGTTCGACGTGGCCTCCGTCCTGCCCTGCAAGCAGACAGGAGACGTCAGACAAATATCCCCCGAGTAGCCTCAACAAACTGTTGGGGCAAGTGCTGCTAGCGAGCTGCACCGATGAAGGCCGCCACGGCACACGATGTGGAGGGTGGTCAGCGCCACGCCCCGGCAGCCTTTGTCTCCCCAGTGGCGATGTTTACACACCGCACCAGGCACTCATTTGAGGCCGAGTCGACCTAGGAGAGGCCCATGACCGGGAATCGAACTCGGGGTCGCAGGGTTCGTAGCGTGGCGCATTAACCGCTGCACTAACGCTCCCTAAAGGAGGCATCACTTAAAAAAATAGCTTTAAAACTAATTTCTTGTTGTGTTTAGTTTTCCATAATACAAGTTTGTTTGGGTTACATCGCGTAAACATAGAAATGTGTCGTTAAACACGCCACCACCCAACACAGCCAATTAGTAAGGTTTGTCGCGTAAATTTGCTGCGTCGGGTGGTGGCGGGTTTAACGACACATTTATATATTTACGCGATCTAACTAAAAAAACCTGTATTATGGATGATATTGGTCGCCAAAGCCTGTGTGTTAAACTGTGTTTAGTTTGTTGTCCTTTCCCCCCGCACCTCCGATTAGCACGGTTGGCTACGTTACGGTGCAACAGAAACAACTTCAACACACGTGCAGCACAACACACGTGCAGCACAACACACGTGCAGCACAACACACGTGCAGCACAACACACGTGCAGCACAACACACGTTCAACATACGTACAGCACAGAAAAGAAGTTCAACACAGGTGCATACACACGGCCACGACAACCGGGCCCCGCAAACGGCGCCCCGTCGCCGTGACGTTGCTCGCTTTCGCCGGTTTTGTTGAAAGCGAGCGAGATGATTCGCTTCAGGAGGGGACGCACCGCGACGTGGCCTGGGAGAGCGGCAGACATTGGCTCCTTGACCGGCACCCCGGCGGCCTCGCGAGCGCTTGCTGCGTCGTGTTCGTGGCGTGCGCCTGTCAAGAAAAAAAACAACGCACGTCCTGTGAGTCGCGACGCGCGAGTCTTCGATTGCCCGTCGACGGTTCCCGGATTTCTGCGCGCAGCTCTGGCTAGAAAAGCGTTCGATGTGGCCGCTCCGAAGCGCTTCGTCTCTTGGCGTCCACCACCCTGCCGTCTTGGTCCTCAATGAAACGACACTACTGAGATATTATTACGTTGTTGTTTTTAAATCCGCAATTGTGGAATGCTCCGATGTCGTCTGCCAGCCGAGTCGCCGCCAAAAACAGAGCTCCTTAGCTCTTTGGGTTTTACTCGGTGCCAAATAACCTTCTGATTATCTTCTTTAACGGAATGCAACATGTCAACTACGTCAACTCCGATGACGTGTTGCTAAATGCAGTTGCGAGGATTGTTCCTCACCGCTGAGATAAACAACAATTGGTGCGTTGTTTAACGCCTGTAGCATGCTGGAGGGTTCCCGAGTGACATCGATTTGATCAGATAACAATCACGGGCGTAGCTGTGGAGAAAATGAACAACAAAGTAGATGAGACAAACGATGCGTCTCCATGCATCCGTCTCAAAACGTGCCCAACGGCCTTCTGGGAGAGCATATCATGGCTCAACACGAAGCGCTGCAGCGGTCCCCCAAGCAGACCCGACGACGGATCGCGGGAGTTGGTGAAAGCATCGGCGCGGACCTTACCGGGAGCCGAACCGTTCACCAGGGGCGGCTGCTTCTCCTCCTCCTCCACCACCACTGAGGAGGAGCAGGGGGGGGGCGGCGATGCCGGCGCCGGATCGGAGGTGGCCGACTTCTTCGGCGACTCCGCACACGGCTCCTCCTCGGTCTGTGGCGCCAGCGGACGCACGCACGCGGGAAAAACCGCACCGAGCCCATATGGCATGAGTGTGCCTGTTAAACCCCCCCCAACTGTTTTGACGCGAGATATTCAAATTTTTCTGCACGGTAGGGGGCACAGGTGGTGCATCGGGGGGCCAGTCGTCTCAGTCAGTCGAGCCATGGCGCCTGCTGGGTCTGTCCCGTGACCTTCTGCCAGCGGGCGTTCCGACACTTCACGTGGCCTTAACGTGCAAATAAGCCTGGCACAAGCGCAATGGTAATGTCACCGCCACTTAGTGGCGAATGGTGGTTTGGTGTTGTTTGACGCAGGTCACCCATGTAAAAGAGAATCGAGGCCTCGGTGGGCTACTGTGCGTATATCTACAGCCATTTTGTCAATCCACTGCTGGACCAGTGCCTCCCCCCCCCCACTCCGCGCGGGCTGCGGGGGCGTTTTTTGACATTGTCGGCGAAGGCGGAAAGTAAATGTGGGAGCACAGAAGAACAGCACAACAATGGATTTCGCTGCACCGCCCTCTACTGCCCACCACGTAAAGCCTGCGACCCTATGACCACCTGCGGGCGCATGGTGGTCATTACCGCGTGAAATAAAGCCGACTATCATGACGACGGTGACGATGGCAATGACGACAACGACGACAACGACGACAGGACAGACGTTACGTAAGAAGCCGGCATCAGCAGCGGGCCAGCGCCGCACCCCAATATTTGTCATCGCTGGCCAGCCGCCGGGAGTGGGGGGGGGGGTTTATTTTTCCCGGAAGGGCCCCGACTGACCTACGTGGGAGGGAGGGGGGGGCGGTCACCTCGTAAAACAAAAACGCCGGGTCGGTGACGAATGGACGCTCACCTCAAACCTCTTGTCGCCGCTGTCGCTCACGATGCCCGAATCTGGCCTCCAGCTGCGCTCGCGAACTGAATCCTCCACGCTGAGTTGGTGGGACGCAGGAACACGCGCGCACACACACACGCGAGCACACACACACGCGAGCACACACACACGCGAGCACACACACACGCGAGCACACACACACGCGAGCACACACACACGCGAGCACACACACACGCGAGCACACACACGCGCGCACACACACACGCGAGCACACACACACGCGCGCACACACACGCGAGCACACACACGCGCGCACACACACACACACACACGTCGCGCGGACAAAACAACAACAGCAAAATCGATTGGTGCAGGGGGGACATATTTGAACGTGTCTTGCGCCTCCCCTAGGTCGACTCGGCCTTAAACGAGTGTCTTTCACGAGCTCCTTTTATGGTACAGTGGGGAGCCAGTAGTGTAGTGGTCAGCGCGCTGCGCTACAAACACGGTAACCCGAGTTCGATGCCCGTTCATGGCCAACACGTGACGATTATCTGAATCGGTCCTGGGCCTCCCCTAGGTCGACCCAGCCACAAATGCGTACCTGGTGCGGTGTGTGAAATCATCGCCACTGCGGAGACAAAGGCGGCCGAGTGGGATATTGCCCGCACAGCCCCTCGTGCGCCTTGACGGCCTTCATAGGTGCTCGCTGACACCACAGCACTTGCCCCAACAGTCTCTTGAGACTATCCGGGGATCTTTGTCTTTTGACACTCACCAGCTGTCCACGAAACGCTTGGGGATGGGGCGTTTGAGCTGCTCGGGCGTCTCGAAGGGCTCGTAGCGGCCCTCGATGCGGCACGCCTCCACCGTCAGGAACTTCATGATGTGCACCTTGCCCTTGACGCACACCTGCACGGGCCCCGCACATGCCAAGACACACGCACGCCCACCCCGCCACGGCGGTGAGCAACCCAGGAGGCCACCCCCCCCCCCCGCGCCCCCCCCCCCGCCAACCTCGCAAAATCCCTCGTCTCCAAACGACAGGTTTATCCCAAATGGCCGCTGCTAGACTCCCACGCCCGCAAATCGAGAACCACGTTTGTAATCGTCACGGTCCAAATTTGCCAAATTTCATTAAATTACCCGCAAATTACTTGGTGGGAATAAAGTTTGGCAGGACCCTCCTGAGAAAGAGTCGCGTGACTCGGCAAGCCTTTCCTGGGAAAGCAAGCGTAACAGCCCATGTCGATGCCGCGGTGGCTGAGATGTTAACTACCTCACCTGGTATACAGGAGTTCGTGGGTTCGATCCCGCCTGTTTATTTGGACTTTGCACGTTCTCCCCGTGTTCCCGTGGATTTTTCTCTAGGTCCTCCGGTTTTTCCCTCCACATTTAGAAACAACTTGCGTTTTGAGTATTTGGCTGCTATACATATCCACGCTGTAAGTCACTTAGTTGAGCTATCATTTGTGGACAGGTCGCTTCTGAAAAAGAAGCTATATAGCTCAGTGGGGGCCTTACCTGGTAAAATAACAAAAAATTGTTTAGTTTAAATGCTAATGACAAGAACAGCAACCAAGTAGCCACGATTTCAGCTCACGGCGGTTGCTGTCGTTTTCCATTACAACCGGCGGCAGCTCCTGCGGAGAAGGGCCCAGCTAGCGATGCCCCGGGGGGGAGGAGGAGGGGGGTAGGAACACGCACCTGGGCGGGGGGCAGACGCAGCGGGTTGTTGTCCAGCTGGATGACCTGCAGGCTGCGCAGCCGGCGGTAGCACAGCGGGATCTCCGTCACGCGGTTGCACGCAAAGTCCAGCGAGACGAGGGGCAGCCGTGACAGCTCTGCAAAGCGCGCGGGGACGGGCACAGGGGGCACGGGCGGCGGTTTGGGTTTTCATGCCGGGCGGAGCAAAGGTGGCGCTGCTTGCCTGCTGAGTTATGCTGGGAGGTCCTGGGTAACGGAGAGTGGTGCTGGAGGTGCTGGGTGATGTTGCGTGACGCAGGGTGGTGCAGGATGGGGCTGGGTGGTGCTACGTGCTGCAGAGTGGTGCAGGATTGGGCTGGGGGATGTTGAGTGGTGCTGAGTGGTGCTGGGTGGTGCAGGATGGGGCTAGGTGTTTCTGGGTGGTGCAGGATTTGGGCTGGGTAGTGCAGGGTGGTGTAGGGTGGTGCAAGGTGGTTCTGGGTGACACAAACAGAAGTATGAGCTGGTATTGGGTAAGGGAGTGGTACGGAGCGGCACGGAGCGTGCCAGCTTTTCACAAGATTACAACCGGCGTCGCTGGCCGGCGTTGCGGGGCATGGCGGGACGCGGTGAGCTGCGGCGAGCTGCCCCCGCGGTGCGCGTACCGTCCGGCAAGCAGGTGAGCCGGTTGCGCCGCACGTTCAGCTCTCGCAGGAGGACGAGCGACCCCATCTCGGGCGGCAGGACCTCCAACTCGTTGCAGCTCACGTCCTGTGCGACAGTCACAAAATACAAATATCCCCCCCCCCGGTAACAGCCTGAACAGACTGTCGGGGCACTCTATGAAGGCCGCAACGGCACACGAGGGGGTGGTGTGGCCGGCACTACGCCCGGCCGCCTTTGTCTCCCCAAGCGGCGATGTTTGCACACCGCACCAGGTACTCATTTGAGGCAGAGTAGATCTAAGGGAGGGCCAGGACCGGTTCAGATAACAGTCGCTGGTGTTGATCGTGATAGGGAATCGAATTCGGGGTCGGCGGTTTCACAGCACAGCGAGCCGACCGCTGCACTACCGCTCCAACAACAACAACAACCGCCATTCGCCACTAAGTGGCGGTGACGTCACCACGACGCTTGTGCCAGGCCATGTGCACCCTGAGGCCACGTGAAGTGTCGAACGCCCGCTGGCAGGAGGTCACGGGGCAGACCCAGGTGCCACGGGTCGACTGACCGAGATGACCGAGATGACTGGCTGATGCACCACCTGTGCCACGAGAGGGGGCCGCAAGGCACTACCGCTCCACACACACACACACACGCACGCAGGCAAGCACGCACACGCGTGGGGGAAACCAGGCAGCAGCTACCAACTCATCAAAGCGTAAAGTTGCAAAACATATATCCGACGATAAATTTGCCGGGTTGTTGGCAACACTGCAACCATCGCCAGTCACGTTGCCGTTACACGCAGCGGCCACGAGAGGGGGCCGCAAGGCACGCAATGGCTGCACGTGGACAGACAAGACAGACAGCCCTTCGACAATCCACTGCTGGATGAGGGCTCTTCCAAGGCCATCGACTGGAGGAATCCGATGAGCTACAAAGCTCTTTTCACAGATGTCCAAGGGCTCGGCCCGAGCTTCGGCAGGTTGGTTAAGAGCGGGTAAGGTCAAGGAGGGGGGAGCAGCGAGGGCATCGTAGTGTGGAACAACAATGGATATAATGCTAATTCTAGATTTTAAGCTTTCGTGACTGCAAGGATGCATACTCTTAGTTTTTTCGGTAAAGTCACTTGGGTAAAAATTGAAATTAAAATTAATAAAAGTAAAATAATAAAAATCACGACCTCACTTGATACAGCAAATCTGGCTGTGACGGTCCCACCTGATGATGGAGACTTGTGTTGCCTCCGAAACGTCGTCATTTTTATTAACTTATTTTTATTAATTTTAACTTCATTTTTTACCTACGTGACTTTACCGAAAAAACTAAGAGCATGATATCTTGCTAGTCGCCACGCGGCCTCGCGGCTTACGGCAAATATATCAAGCAATACCACACATATGCTTGGTTCTTCCGGTCAAGTCACGTAGAACAGAAATAATAAAATAATAAAAATATAAAACAATAAAATGATCACGACGTTTCGACTGCAACACAAGCAATCATCGTCAGGTGTGAAATCCACAGCAAAAAAATTTGAAAAAAGTGGCGTTTTTTTTCCTTAAATCAAAATGCAATACCACACGGTTTGGATTTATATAGGACAGTGTCTAAATGCAAACACATCTCAAGATGCTGCATGGAAACAGTGGGCATGTTTATTTTGTAGAGATGCAGTCCCGTCAGACAGGAAAAAACAGGGGGAGTTGGCAGTACAGATGACTGGGGGGGCAGGGAAAGGTGGTTCTAGACAACAGGGGCAGCAGAGGAGAATGAGCGAACTCCCACTGAGTGGCGATTGACTCTATGGCTGGAGCGCTGTGATGTGTGCAGGGAGAGCAGAGTGAGCCGAGAGGAAAGGCGAGCGAGTACATGGGAGTGGGGGGATCTTGAATGCACCGCAGTCGTGAGATGTTAACTCCCTCGCCTGGTATACAGGAGGTTGTGGGTTCGATCCCGACCCTGACGCCTGCTGTATAATTTGGAGTTTGCGTGTCTCTCTCTCTCTCTCCGTGGTCGCGTGGATTTCTCTTCGGGTCCTCCGGTTTTTCCCTCCACATTTAGAGTCAACAGCACGCGCTTTAAGGGTTTTTGGCCGCTATAAATGTCCACACGGATAAGCACACTTTCTTGAGCCATGAATTGTGGCCAGGCCGAACTGTATAGCTCAGTGATTAAAGGTGCGATCTTGAAATCCATCCGGGATGGGGGATTGAGAGCCGGCGGAGGGATTGTGGCGAAGTGGTCTCGTTCACGGGGGTCGGGTAAACATCATCCCACGCTCGTCAGCAGAGCGGCCAAACTGTCTTGTTTGGTTGAACCTCTTTTGCACCGGACGTAGCCAACCGTGCTAATCGGAGGTGCCGGGCAAAGGGCAACAAACTCATTCCAGTTCATTTGCCGCCGACGATTTGACGCGGAGCGGTGCCGACCGCGGGACCCGCTGGTCGAGGGAGGAGCCGACACCGCCGGGTGGTGGTGGTGGTGGTGCGTGTACGCGTGTGTTTATTAAACGGGAACATTGGAGCTTTTCATGCGGACGTAACGCGACTTGACGCGAATGTCTAAAAGGAGGCTGGCTAAAAAAACACGCCAAGTCGGCGTATAAAGAGGCCGGGTGGCAGGGAGGGAGGGCCAGAGAGAAACGGCTCCCTGGCGAAAAATAAAAAAAAAGATCTCAGTTTTGACTTGGTGGTTTCACGGCACCGCGGCTTGTTAAACCAGGACAATAATAACCAAAGCGAGCATTTCAAAGGCCAAGCCGGGCGGCGCGGGCGGCGATCTCCGCATTTGGGAGATTCCCGCGCCGAACAAAATCGCGGGTTAGCGGGCCTCCAGCCGCTACCCCGCTAGCGGCGCGCGGCATTCCCCACGGAGGAAGGCCAGGAATCGTCCACGCGCCATCTGTGCCCCGCAGATTCACACAGGACCACCCCCCCCTCCACTCCGAGTGCAGAACAAGCCGAACATTCGGCGGGGGGGGGGGACGTGAGGCAGGGGAGAGGGGTGGGCAGGAGGGGGGTACAGGAACCGACCCCACACCATCACCCCATCATCACCGCGCCCCACGCTCGCTCCCCTGAGAATCTTCCCCTAAACCGGCCCCTCCGACAGGGCGGCCGTGTGTTCGATTCCCAGCGGTGCCCTTCATCAACGGACCACGTGAAGCAGGAACGGCGGCATCCGTAGCTACAGCAGCGGCGGGGATGTTATAACAAGGTCCCGTTTAGATGAAATATCTAGCTTGCTTTTATACCCTTGGTGGACGCGAGACATCTTATAAGGAGTAGTGTGTCTGGTTGAAGCCGAGACGTCATCCAATCGTGTGTGTCAGAATTGACGATTTACATTTGATGCGAATGTTATGCTAACGTTACAGATTGGTTAACGGCATGAACAAAAGAAACAGAAAACGAGAAACAATACTATGGAAATACAAGGAAAGAGACAAAAACAATCATTTATTCTTCACTCGAATCATCGCCGCGAATCGTGACGATTCACTCAACTGCTCAGGGGGAGCTGCATCGTTAACTCATAACACCCCGAATGAATACGCATATCCAACGACTTACGATTACCCGTCACGATTCGGCGTCGCAAATTCGATTAAAAAGTTCCTTGCAAAAGGTTTCTATTTGGTGTTTGAACATCTTAACACCTGTTTCGTTAACAGAAAGGGTAAAACCTGCTCTTATTTTTTCAGAAAAAGTTTTCATCACTTTAAACGTCATATTCCTTCGTCGCGCGTGGACCTTTTACGTGAACCCCAAGGCGTGCTTGTCGATCGTGAGCATGACACATCCACGAGCGGACGAGATCGACAGTGCGGGTTGCTGACGACAAGGAGCATAGATCTTGAAGCACGGGAGTATTGTACAACAACGGGCTGCAAAACAACAACCCGCAGTTGATGGCGGCCACCCATCCAAGCAATATCCACGGCTCAACTTCCGAGAACCACTCGCATTATTCACGACGATTCGGTCGCGAGGCCCTAACGCAACGATGAAAAAAGCGCAGTCAGGATGCCACCCCGAGACTCCTTGAGACCGCACGCGAAGGCTCGCGCCGGGCTAGGGCCCAGACCGAACGCCGCCCCTCCGTCACCCACCTCCGGTGAGGCCCTACGGAGGTCAGCCTCATTACAGGGTCACGGCGGTCACGTAAGCGCATTCCTCGCGGCCGCAACGCTCGCCACCGCCACCGCTGGCATGCGCATGCCCCGTGCGTGCTCGGAGCCCCCTGTACGAGGCAGCGCGAGCGAGCGTCACTCCCGTCGGAAGCTCTGGGAATGACATTTGACCCTTCCGACTTTGCGGCACGTGGCGGCTGGAGCCGCCTGCTGCAAGGTGGTTTACTGGCCGGGTGTTTGCCCCCGGAGGCCATTGGGGGGTGGGGGTCACACTGGTCCGAACACAACAACATCGGTCACCGGACGAAGCATCGCTGAGCTTTAGCAAAGGAGTTATCGAACGTTCATTGACTTTTTATGAACTCCAGACAGACTGCGATGTCGATTTTCTGAGCAGGCTATCTGGTTACTGGTGCGATAGGACAAGAGGTTAAGAACCATCCAAACTTCTTAACTTCACTCAAATAGCATAGGCAACTACATCAACTGCCTAGCGTAACAATCTGGCCAGCTTGATGTTGTTGGTTGACGTTGCTGGTGTCCAGTTATCTCAAGAGGAATGGTGTAAGAAATCTAAAACCTTGGAATGTATTGTGTGAAATGCATGGCTATAAGGGCGCCATGGTGGCGAGATGTTAGCTCATTCGCCTGGGTATGCTGCAGGTCATGGGTTCGATCCCGACCCTGACGCCTGTTGTATATTTGCAGTTTGCGTGTCTCTCTCTCCCTGTGGTCGTGTGATTTTTCACTGCTCCATCCGGTTTCCCCCTCCACATTCAGAAACAAAGTGCGTTTATAATATTTGGCTGCTATAAATTTCGCTTCCGAAAAAGCAGCTGGATAGCTCAGTGGGCCTTACCTGGTAGAATGAAAAATAGTTGAGTAGTTTAATAGTTTTTTTGTAAGGTTTTGTTTTTGGCAGATCATTTGTTTTATCGAGAAGCGCTGTTTATTTTAAACTCGATGCGTGTTG
The DNA here is from genome assembly GCF_964198595.1 of Lampetra fluviatilis. NCBI lineage: Eukaryota > Metazoa > Chordata > Hyperoartia > Petromyzontiformes > Petromyzontidae > Lampetra > Lampetra fluviatilis. The sequence goes on along the minus strand of NC_136317.1, from coordinate 3,765,724 downwards.
CTGTTGTCTTGCGAAAGTTCCAGCGCTGAACCTTTTGCACACAGTCCACGCGTTTCACCCCCAGATCTCATTTTCAAAGGGACTTTTGTATCAATTGGTTCTCACAGATGGTTACAGGGAAAGGCACATCATCACGTATGTAAGAACACGTGACGAAGATGTTCAACAGGGTGATGCCATCACACTGATGGTGGTGAGGTCCACAAATAGTGGTGGTGATGACATGTATAGGTTGATGATGGTGGCGATGTGTATGAACAGTGCCAGTGGTGAACGTGGGGGATGTGTATGGATTGTGATGGTGATGATGCGTATAGACGGTGATGGAGGTGATGATGGAGATGGTGGTGATGTGTATGGATGGTGATGATCGTTATGGTGTCAGTGTGTATAAACGTTCATGGCAGTGATGATGGAGATGGGTATGAATGGTGATGATAGTTATGGTGGTGATGTGCATGGACGGTGATGGCGGTGGTGATGATGGCGGTGGCGATGTTTATGGATGGTGGTGGTGATGTGTATGGATGGTGATGGCGTTGGTGGTGATGATGGCGGCGATGTGTATGGATGGTGATGGCGTTGGTGGTGATGATGGCGGCGATGTGTATGGATGGTGATGGCGGTGATGTATATGGACAGTGATGGTGGCGGTGGTGTGTATGGATGGCGATGGTGGTGGTGTGTATGGACGGTGATGGTGGTGGTGATGTGTATGGACGGTGGTGTTGGTGGTGGTGATGATGGCGATGGTGGTGGTGTGTATGGACGGTGATGGTGGTGGTGATGTGTATGGACGGTGGTGATGGTGGTGGTGATGATGGCGATGGTGGTGGTGTGTATGGACGGTGATGGTGGTGGTGGTGTGTATGGATGGTGATGGCGTTGGTGGTGATGATGGCGGTGATGTGTATGGATGGTGATGGCGGTGATGTATATGGACAGTGATGATGGCGGTGATGTGTATGGACGGTGATGGTGGTGGTGGTGTGTATGGACGGTGGTGATGGTGGCGATGTGTATGGACGGTGGTGTTGGTGGTGGTGATGATGGCGATGGTGGTGGTGTGTATGGACGGTGATGGTGGTGGTGATGTGTATGGACGGTGGTGATGGTGGTAGTGATGATGGCGATGGTGGTGGTGTGTATGGACGGTGATGGTGGTGGTGATGTGTATGGACGGTGGTGATGGTGGCGATGTGTATGGACGGTGATGGTGGTGGTGATGTGTATGGACGGTGTTGGTGGTGTTGTTGTTGTGTATGAGAGCCCACCAGCTCCAGCAGGCTGCACAGCTGTCCGATGTTGGGTGGCAAGGCACCGATCTTGTTGTTGCTCAGCACCAGGACCTTGAGCATGGGCAGCTTGCACACGTGGACGGGCAGTGAGCCCAGCTGGTTGCGGCTGTCACACGACAAGACAAAGACAAAGGTTCCCCGTACAGCCTTAAAATGTTGAAGAGGCAAGTGCTATTAGCGAGCACCTATGAAGACCGGCACGGCAAACGAGGGGGCGGGTGACCAACACCACGCCCGGTCGCCTTTGTCTTCCCAGCGGCGATGTTTACACACCGCACTGGTTACTGGTTTCAGGCCGAGTCGACCAAGGGTAGAGGCCCAGTACCGGTTCAGATAATCGTCACTGGTGCCCACACACGTACACTGTATATAACACCCACACACACACACACTCAACCCCTTCTGTCGCCGGCAGAGTTAATTACTGCCCGTCCTCGCACACTGAAAAAAACTGAAATTTTAATGAGAAAGGGTTTTGGTTTTATTTGTGCGGTGGGAGGAGCACGGGGGGGTGTGGGAGCGAAGTCCCTTCTCTCTCGCCAAGCACGCGGAGTCACCAGGCGCCCGCCGTGGAGGTAGTTTCTTCCCGTTGGGGAGAAACAAAACAAAAAACCCCGTTGTCGGCTTGCTTAAACGTGTGTTCGTTTGGCGAAGAGTGTCGTATTATTACGGTGTAAAAGTACAAAAAGCATCTCTCTCCGCTTAGCAACTCATTGTATCTCTGGAATCTGTCCTGGGGGTGAGGTTGGAAGAGGCAGGCAAGCGCTGGCGATGGTGCTCGCACATTAAAGAGGCAGAGGGCACGGGCTGCCTAAACAGGTCCCGTCTCAACAGTTCAACCCCGCAAAGGGTTTGCAATGCAATGGTGAGGACGACGCACGCTCGGGAGAGAGGCACACGGTGGAAAGACGTGGTTTTGGCTGTCATGAAAAAGTCAGAGCGGGGCAAGGGCAGGATACGTTGCTGGTCAAGGCCCAGAGTTGCCGAGCCGACCGTGTTGAGAAGCTGGTTCGGGAGCTGTTGTTCGGGAGCTGTTGTTCGGGAGCTGTTGTTCGGGAGCTGTTGTTCGGGAGCTGTTGTTCGGGAGCTGTTGTTCGGGAGCTGTTGTTCGGGAGCTGTTGTTCGGGAGCTGTTGTTCGGGAGCTGTTGTTCGGGAGCTGTTGTTCGGGATCTGTTGTACGAGATCTGTTGTTCGGGATCTGTTGTTCGGGATCTGTTGTTCGGGAGCTGTTGTTCGGGAGATGTTGTTCGGGAGCTGTTGTTCGGGAGCTGTTGTTCGGGAGCTGTTGTACGGGAGCTGTTGTTCGGGAGCTGTTGTTCGGGAGCTGTTGTTCGGGAGCTGTTGTACGGGATCTGTTGTTCGGGATCTGTTGTTCGGGATCTGTTGTTCGGGATCTGTTGTTCGGGATCTGTTGTACGGGATCTGTTGCACGGGATCTGTTGCTCGGGATCTGTTGTTCGGGATCTGTTGTTCGGGAGCTGTTGTTCGGGATCTGTTGTTCGGGATCTGTTGTTCGGGAGCTGTTGTTCGGGATCTGTTGTTCGGGATCTGTTGTTCGGGAGCTGTTGTTCGGGATCTGTTGTACGGGATCTGTTGTTCGGGATCTGTTGTTCGGGATCTGTTGTACGGGAGCTGTTGTTCGGGATCTGTTGTTCGGGAGCTGTTGTTCGGGATCTGTTGTTCGGGATCTGTTGTTCGGGAGCTGTTGTTCGGGATCTGTTGTTCGGGATCTGTTGTACGGGATCTGTTGTTCGGGATCTGTTGTACGGGATCTGTTGTTCGGGATCTGTTGTTCGGGATCTGTTGTTCGGGATCTGTTGTACGGGATCTGTTGTACGGGATCTGTTGTTCGGGATCTGTTGTTCGGGATCTGTTGTACGGGATCTGTTGTTCGGGATCTGTTGTACGGGATCTGTTGTTCGGGAGCTGTTGTTCGGGAGCTGTTGTTCGGGAGCTGTTGTTCGGGAGCTGTTGTTCGGGAGCTGTTGTTCGGGAGCTGTTGTTCGGGAGCTGTTGTTCGGGAGCTGTTGTTCGGGATCTGTTGTACGGGATCTGTTGTTCGGGATCTGTTGTTCGGGATCTGTTGTTCGGGAGCTGTTGTTCGGGAGATGTTGTTCGGGAGCTGTTGTTCGGGAGCTGTTGTTCGGGAGCTGTTGTACGGGAGCTGTTGTTCGGGAGCTGTTGTTCGGGAGCTGTTGTTCGGGAGCTGTTGTTCGGGAGCTGTTGTACGGGATCTGTTGTTCGGGATCTGTTGTTCGGGATCTGTTGTTCGGGATCTGTTGTTCGGGATCTGTTGTTCGGGATCTGTTGTACGGGATCTGTTGTACGGGATCTGTTGTTCGGGATCTGTTGTTCGGGATCTGTTGTTCGGGAGCTGTTGTTCGGGATCTGTTGTTCGGGATCTGTTGTTCGGGAGCTGTTGTTCGGGATCTGTTGTTCGGGATCTGTTGTTCGGGAGCTGTTGTTCGGGATCTGTTGTACGGGATCTGTTGTTCGGGATCTGTTGTTCGGGATCTGTTGTACGGGAGCTGTTGTTCGGGATCTGTTGTTCGGGAGCTGTTGTTCGGGATCTGTTGTTCGGGATCTGTTGTTCGGGATCTGTTGTTCGGGAGCTGTTGTTCGGGATCTGTTGTTCGGGATCTGTTGTTCGGGAGCTGTTGTTCGGGAGCTGTTGTTCGGGATCTGTTGTTCGGGAGCTGTTGTTCGGGAGCTGTTGTTCGGGATCTGTTGTTCGGGAGCTGTTGTTCGGGATCTGTTGTACGGGATCTGTTGTTCGGGATCTGTTGTACAGGATCTGTTGTTCGGGATCTGTTGTTCGGGATCTGTTGTTCGGGATCTGTTGTACGGGATCTGTTGTACGGGATCTGTTGTTCGGGATCTGTTGTTCGGGATCTGTTGTTCGGGATCTGTTGTACGGGATCTGTTGTTCGGGATCTGTTGTACGGGATCTGTTGTTCGGGATCTGTTGTACGGTATCTGTTGTTCGGGAGCTGTTGTTCGGGATCTGTTGTTCGGGATCTGTTGTTCGGGAGCTGTTGTTCGGGAGCTGTTGTTCGGGATCTGTTGTTCGGGATCTGTTGTTCGGGATCTGTTGTTCGGGATCTGTTGTTCGGGATCTGTTGTACGGGATCTGTTGTTCGGGATCTGTTGTTCGGGAGCTGTTGTTCGGGATCTGTTGTACGGGAGCTGTTGTTCGGGAGCTGTTGTTCGGGAGCTGTTGTTCGGGATCTGTTGTTCGGGATCTGTTGTTCGGGAGCTGTTGTACGGGATCTGTTGTTCGGGATCTGTTGTTCGGGAGCTGTTGTACGGGATCTGTTGTTCGGGATCTGTTGTTCGGGAGCTGTTGTTCGGGAGCTGTTGTACGGGATCTGTTGTTCGGGATCTGTTGTTCGGGAGCTGTTGTTCGGGAGCTGTTGTTCGGGAGCTGTTGTACGGGATCTGTTGTTCGGGATCTGTTGTTCGGGAGCTGTTGTACGGGATCTGTTGTTCAGGAGCTGTTGTTCGGGATCTGTTGTACGGGATCTGTTGTTCGGGAGCTGTTGTTCGGGAGCTGTTGTTCGGGAGCTGTTGTTCGGGAGCTGTTGTACGGGATCTGTTGTTCGGGATCTGTTGTACGGGATCTGTTGTTCGGGATCTGTTGTTCGGGATCTGTTGTTCGGGAGCTGTTGTTCGGGATCTGTTGTACGGGAGCTGTTGTTCGGGATCTGTTGTACGGGATCTGTTGTTCGGGAGCTGTTGTTCGGGATCTGTTGTTCGGGAGCTGTTGTTCGGGATCTGTTGTTCGGGAGCTGTTGTTCGGGATCTGTTGTTCGGGATCTGTTGTTCGGGATCTGTTGTTCGGGAGCTGTTGTACGGGATCTGTTGTTCGGGATCTGTTGTACGGGATCTGTTGTACGGGATCTGTTGTTCGGGATCTGTTGTTCGGGATCTGTTGTACGGGATCTGTTGTTCGGGAGCTGTTGTTCGGGATCTGTTGTACGGGATCTGTTGTTCGGGATCTGTTGTTCGGGATCTGTTGTTCGGGAGCTGTTGTTCGGGAGCTGTTGTTCGGGATCTGTTGTTCGGGAGCTGTTGTTCGGGAGCTGTTGTTCGGGATCTGTTGTTCGGGAGCTGTTGTTCGGGAGCTGTTGTTCGGGATCTGTTGTTCGGGATCTGTTGTTCGGGATCTGTTGTTCGGGATCTGTTGTTCGGGATCTGTTGTTCGGGATCTGTTGTTCGGGATCTGTTGTTCGGGATCTGTTGTTCGGGATCTGTTGTACGGGATCTGTTGTTCGGGATCTGTTGTACGGGATCTGTTGTACGGGATCTGTTGTACGGGATCTGTTGTACGGGATCTGTTGTTCGGGATCTGTTGTACGGGATCTGTTGTACGGGATCTGTTGTACGGGATCTGTTGTTCGGGATCTGTTGTACGGGATCTGTTGTACGGGATCTGTTGTTCGGGATCTGTTGTACGGGATCTGTTGTACGGGATCTGTTGTTCGGGATCTGTTGTTCGGGATCTGTTGTACGGGATCTGTTGTACGGGATCTGTTGTTCGGGATCTGTTGTTCGGGATCTGTTGTTCGGGAGCTGTTGTACGGGATCTGTTGTACGGGATCTGTTGTTCGGGATCTGTTGTACGGGATCTGTTGTACGGGATCTGTTGTTCGGGATCTGTTGTTCGGGATCTGTTGTACGGGATCTGTTGTTCGGGAGCTGTTGTTCGGGATCTGTTGTACGGGATCTGTTGTACGGGATCTGTTGTTCGGAATCTGTTGTTCGGGATCTGTTGTTCGGGAGCTGTTGTTCGGGAGCTGTTGTTCGGGAGCTGTTGTTCGGGAGCTGTTGTTCGGGAGCTGTTGTTCGGGATCTGTTGTTCGGGAGCTGTTGTTCGGGATCTGTTGTTCGGGAGCTGTTGTTCGGGATCTGTTGTTCGGGATCTGTTGTTCGGGATCTGTTGTTCGGGATCTGTTGTTCGGGATCTGTTGTTCGGGAGCTGTTGTTCGGGAGCTGTTGTTCGGGAGCTGTTGTTCGGGAGCTGTTGTTCGGGAGCTGTTGTTCGGAAGCTGTTGTTCGGGAGCTGTTGTTCGGAAGCTGTTGTTCGGGAGCTGTTGTTCGGGAGCTGTTGTTCGGGAGCTGTTGTTCGGGAGCTGTTGTTCGGGAGCTGTTGTTCGGGAGCTGTTGTTCGGGAGCTGTTGTTCGGGATCTGTTGTTCGGGATCTGTTGTTCGGGATCTGTTGTTCGGGATCTGTTGTTCGGGATCTGTTGTTCGGGAGCTGTTCTTCGGGATCTGTTGTTCGGGATCTGTTGTTCGGGAGCTGTTGTTCGGGAGCTGTTGTTCGGGAGCTGTTGTTCGGGAGCTGTTGTTCGGGAGCTGTTGTTCGGGAGCTGTTGTTCGGGAGCTGTTGTTCGGGATCTGTTGTTCGGGAGCTGTTGTTCGGGAGCTGTTGTTCGGGATCTGTTGTTCGGGAGCTGTTGTTCGGGATCTGTTGTTCGGGAGCTGTTGTTCGGGAGCTGTTGTTCGGGATCTGTTGTTCGGGAGCTGTTGTTCGGGAGCTGTTCTTCGGGATCTGTTGTTCGGGATCTGTTGTTCGGGATCTGTTGTTCGGGAGCTGTTGTTCGGGAGCTGTTGTTCGGGAGCTGTTGTTCGGGAGCTGTTGTTCGGGAGCTGTTGTTCGGGAGCTGTTGTTCGGGATCTGTTGTTCGGGAGCTGTTGTTCGGGAGCTGTTGTTCGGGATCTGTTGTTCGGGATCTGTTGTACGGGGTCTGTTGTTGGGGAGCTGTTGTTCGGGAGCTGTTGTTCGGGAGCTGTTGTTCGGGAGCTGTTGTTCGGGAGCTGTTGTTTCGGCCACCCGAGATTAAACCGAGTCCAGTCCCTTCACAGGCTCCCTCTGTCCGTACCCCCCGCATTGGTTTTAATATTCTCTCTCTGGTGTTCAAGGCCTTAAATGAACTTGCTCCTCCCCCTACATTCCGCCTCCCTGCATTCATGACCTTCCTTTCAGCCACATATATTCCATCACGAGTCATTAAGATCCTCAGATTGTGCATTGCTCACCGTCCGGCTTCACACTTGGGGGAGGGGTGATCGTTGCCTCTGCAATTGCGGCAGCACAACTCTGGAACTCCTTGCCCCTTCGAGGCCAGGGGACATCCGGGACACTTTACAAATCATTAAATCTCGACCAAAAAAACGCATCTGCTTAAAAGGGCTATCTTTCTTTTTAGTTACTTTCAAACGTCTCTCTCACTTCTACTTCTTCTTTCCCCGGTCGATGTTAAAACTGCTTCCGCCTTTCCATGGCATAGCGTCCTGAGAACGATCGTTTAAGGGCGCTTCATACATTAAAATCATGATTATTAAGTGCAGGACCGAGCGGTAGGATGAACTGCGCGCAGCAGAAGTCCCGACGGGGAATTATTTTTTGTTTTCCTTTCCAAGGGGCACAGACACGCGATCGCAAGTTCAAACGCGCGCGCTTCAGGAAGAACGTTTACAGAATTAAGCAAACGCCGGGGGACGAACAGAGCCTCACGGGGGCCGGCAAAACACCGCCGCAGACAGTTGCAGTGAGAATAACTTTGGCCCAAGGCACATGCCGCCCCCCTGCCGTCCCCATCACCCCCCCAGCCCTCCGCTCCCTGTAAACAGAAGCGCGAGTGTTTTGTGAAAAGCGCCGAGAACGGCGGCAGCCCCGGGCCAGGGCAACAGTGAGCGGAGCTCAACGGCCTCGGCGTGGGTGGCGATGATGCTCGCTCGCTCACGGAAACGCAGAGGGGTGGGGGGGTGCTCTGTTCAGCTGGCGCAAATAAATTATTAACTTTTCAGGTCAACAGTAGGCAACGTACGTGCGCACGCAGGAACGCGTTACGGGCGCCTGCCACCGCCACCGAGGCAATTCCCTCGGTTTGTCGTCGGCTACTTCTCCCCGTTGACTCGCCCAGCCCGCACGCACGCACTCACTCCAGAAGCGCCCGTTGCACACGCACGCGCACACTTGACGAGCCATTCTCCAGCCGCTGCACTATTATCATCATCAGTTGAATTTCTGCTCGTCATCTGACAAAGCAGTCCGGCGAGCGAGCGCCAGCGGTCGCGTGCTGCGAACACGAAGCGACTTCTCCGAGGCGAGGGCTGGCGCACGGACACGGCTATTTTAAGACCAGGCACGAGGAGGGGTGCGGGCGTGCCGCCCCACACAGTGGACGTGGGGGGGGGCAAGGGGTGGTGGCTCACACAAACTTTTGTTAGACCTCCGATTATATTAACGGGCTGTGTGGGGGCAGCGGCACAGAGTTGGCAGTACAGCAAGCGTCCCCGACTACTCCGGTTTCCTTCCACGCGAAGCTGAACGCTCACAATAAATGAGGTTGGTCAAACGTCCCAACGCGGCGTGCTCGTCGACTGGAATCATAAAACTGAGAAATTATATCCTGGATAAATGAAAGGCAATATTATTATTATTGTTTACTCGGCGGGGTAGGAGCAGTGGCTTGCGCACTGCACCACAAATTCGGTGGAGCGTGATATCGAAGCTGATCCTGGGTACCACCCTTTACGAACCCACACGATCCAGCAAGGTGAAGTATGGTAATAAAAAAACCCACAATTTTCTAGTGACGGTCAGCTGACAGAGGGCCGAACATTACTATTGCTGTTCTCAAGATGGAGACGACGATGACAATGATCGTGATGATGGCAACAGTGCTGTCACTGCTGGTTAGCAGCGGCGGTGCTCGCACGGCACTTCCGCGGACGCGCCCTGCCATGCCGCTTCAGTTCACAATGTCCGCCCCGCTGCTGTGCAGCCATCTCTTCGGCTGACGATCAAGTTTCCCCGCCGGCCTGGGGAGCTCTCTCGGCACGCCATGAAAACGTGGCGTGACGACACGTGGTCATCTCAACTATGCCTCTCTCTCTCCTCCAGGAATGCGCAGCTCTGCAGAGAGCCGGGCACGGGCAGTGCAAACCCCAGGCTCAGGTCTCAGCATCACAAACCCTGCCTCCCACAATCAGCATTTCAAACCCTGGCTCCCAGAATCAGCATCTCAAACCCTGGCTCCCACACTCAGCATCTCAAAACCTGCCTCCTACAATCAGCATCACAGACTCTGGCTCCCATACTCAGCATCACAAACTCTGCCTCCCATACTCAGCATCACAAACTCTGCCTCCCATACTCAGCATCTCAAACCCTGGCTCCTACAATCAGCATCACAGACTCTGGCTCAAATACTCAGCATCTCAAACCCTGGCTCCCACGCTCAGCATCACAAACTCTGGCTCCCATACTCAGCATCACAAACTCTCACAAACTCTGGCTCCCATACTCAGCATCTCAAACCCTGGCTCCCATACTCAGCATCACAAACTCTGGCTCCCATACTCAGCATCACAAACTCTCACAAACTCTGGCTCCCATACTCAACATCTCAAACCCTGGCTCCCATACTCAGCATCACAAACTCTCACAAACCCTGGCTCCCATACTCAGCATCTCAAACCCTGGCTCCCACGCTCAGCATCACAAACTCTGGCTCCCATATTCAGCATCTCAAACCCTGGCTCCCATACTCAGCATCACAAACTTTCACAAACCCTGGCTCCCATACTCAGCATGACAGACTCTGGCTCTCACGCTCAGCATCACAAACTCTGGCTCCCACACTCGGCATTCCATGTCTCATCCAAGAGCAAGGAATATTCCTTGCCAGGGAGGTCTCCCCCAGGCATAGAGCGCAGCCACCACTCCTCATCAACATCTGCTGCCACCTGTCCCACTGTTGCTGCAACTCTGCTGCTGCAATGCTGCTGCTACTGCTGCTGTAGTAACACCACCGCTGTAACGCTGCTCGCTGTTGCTGCAATGCTGCTGCTACTGCTGCTGTACTAACACCACCGCTGTAACGCTGCTGCAACGCTGTTGCGAGTGGAACACGGCTGCTGCTGCTGCTACAATGCAGCTGATGCTGTAACGCCGATGCTGGAATGCTACAGCTGTAATGCTTCTGATTCAATGCTGCTGCTGCAATGTTACCGGCTGCTGGTACAACACTGATGCTACTCTAACGCCCATGCTGCACTGCCGCTGCTGTATTACTGCTGCTGCTAAGGCTGGAGGCCGCTCACCTGAGGTTGAGATAAGTGAGCACCTGCAGGTTTCCAAGCGGATCCGGGATCGACTTGATGCAGTTGTGGTACAGGTAGAGCGTTTCCATGGAGACGTAGTGACAGACGTCCAGCGGAACCTCGCTCAGCCGGTTCCGGGAGAGGTCTACGGGATGGCACGCAGACAGACGACGACACGGAATCAATCGGCAACACCAATTATTCAAGCGATATCCCTCGTTCAACGCGGCAGTAGTAGATGCGTTCCCGAAAAATGCCACGTCAAGTGAATAACCGCGTTAAGCAAGGAATCGCTGTACGAGCCGAATCACATTTGCACCATAAGGTCAGCCTGCAGTCACCCCATGGAGCGGACAAAGAACTGAGACGAGGGTACGCCGCCACGTACCGCATCACGTCACGTGCAGCATCATACCACTCAGACGCGTGGCTCCAAGTGGTTCGTCGTCAACTGCTCAGTAAGCGCGTTAGAATCATGGCGAGTGATTCCGCACTGTAACAACGGTGCACGGTTCCATGTTATAACAACGGTGTGCGATTCAGCGTGATAACAACGGAGCGTGGTTAAGCATTATAACAACGGCGAGTGGTTTCGCGTTATATCAACGGTGTGCAGTTCTGTGTTGTGTGAAAAGTGTTCCCCAACGGAGGAACCGCTTCAGACCTAAAAGGTGTTGTAGTGTGAATTCATTACCCGCTTCCAGTTTGCATTCACCTTTCTGTCCAACTAGCTTCTAATTGTTAAAACGAAGTGTTAAGAGGAATTGGTTTTATTTGTCGCTTTCAGGTAGTGCCAAAACTGTGCCCGCATTCATCGGTTATCGAATTGTGCACATCGGAAAAGACTGTGTCATTTATGCAAACTACACGCAGGTACAGAAATATTCGCCAACGTTTCTTTTCGCTGAGCGAGCAAAAAAAGAGTACAAACGAGATGGAAGAAAAGAAAAAAAACGAATTCTGGAACCGGAATCACGATTCGTCGTCACAAATCCAAGCATCGCGCGACACTGAACCGTTGGAGGGAATGACACCAGATCGTAACGGAGGCGCGGTTTTTTGCGAGCGGCGTTGACACAAGCCGCTGAGCCGTGTCCCAGAGGTTCCTTCCGACTCTTTCTGCGCACACGTCGCGAATCGAGCGAGAGCGACCTGGCCACGCCGAGGCCAATGGTGACAGCAGAACCCACCGCGATAACAAAAAAAAAACATCGGCCAACACTATGATACCTCCTTTACCAGTGGCAAAATATAGTAGTAGGTTTTTACCCTTTAAACTGGTATAAAACTGACACCTTTATACAAGGCATCATGTTTGCAATAACCACAACACAAGCAATCAAAATGAAAACAAAAAGAAACAACTCTGATAATGGTAATGATATGCACTGTCCTTGAAGTTGATTGGTCCACACCCGAGACAGCTTTCCTTAGAGCCTAGTCTCCATTGGTTTTGGACCAGATGACGCCAAAAGGAGTACACAACTCAAAAACAGCGCACTATCAGAGTATTGAGAGCAGTTTGCATTTTGACTGCTTGTGTTGCGGTTATTGCAAACATGATGCCTTGTATAAAGGTGTCAGTTTTGGACCAGTTTAAAGGGTAAAAACCTACTACTAAAATCGGCCAAATCGAAACACAACACGTTTTCGGGACAACGCAATACTCGGAGAGCGATCGCCTAAAAAAAATACACCGACCCTGCACATTTTTACGTGGGCCCGCCTGAATATGCGGGCCACATGGCCCGAATTGTTGACGTGTTCTCGCGTGCAATGCGTGGCGGGGGGTATGGGTCCTGTGACCCGCAGGCTGTATGCGGCCCCCTGTCACGAGAGGCATAAATCCATCACGCGAACTCCGGTCGTCCTTGCGGCGGTGGCTTTTGGCGGGCCATCGAACGAAGACGGCCGTTGGCATCAGGTGTGCTTCCGCGGCCGTCTGGAACGTCCTTCCTTACGATATTGGAGCTACGCATTTTTAAATCATCATCTACATTGACAAACTAATTTCTATAGAACTGCTTTTTTGCGTTTAAGTTTGTTGTCCTTCCCCGGCACCTCCGCGCTTAGCACGGTTTGGCTACGTACGGTGAGAAGGACGTTCCACATACATACGAGGCATACCATTTCGAAACGGCCCACAAACGATATTTGTCCATCAATAAGAGCATCTTGGCCGCACTGATCTGTTGCTGAAGGGGGAATATTTTCAACTCGGCCACACCGACTCTCGACTCTTTCCTGGGTTCTTTCCTGAAGAAACTTGGCAAGGTTTAAAGTGAAACGTCACGTGTCGAATTGCAAACATTTTGGTTGTGAGAATTGTTCTTCGGCCGACACGATAACAATCGGGTCCGTTAATTGCTTCCACACGTGACAATTTACTTTGTTTGGCCGCGTCGGACGGAGGAGGGTTTCACAACACAACATTTGTCCTGCTCATTGCGTGGCCTAACCCAATAGTCAATTACGAACATTGACATTGGAGTTGACATTGTCAGCACTAATTGAACACGGAGCGCTATCGCGGCCAATATTCTTCATAATAAAGGTTTTTTGGGTTGTGTCGGTTGTAATATACCAGCGAAACGTCGTACTCAAATTCTAAATGTTGCGCGTTTACTCTCCAACACACTGGTGTGCTGAAGTAGTAAATAATTGGCACGTTTTGTTAACGTGACAAACCCTTACTATCTTCTTGGTTCTTTCGGTAAAGTCACGTAGAAGGGAAATAATAAAATAATAAAAATAAAACATAATAAAATAATTCTCACGACGTTTCGGCCACAACGCAAGCAGCCGTCCTCAGGTGAAGAACAGGTCTGCACCTGAGGACGGCTGCTTGCGTTGTGGCCGAAACGTCGTGATAATTATTTTATGATGTTTTATTTTTATTATTTCCCTTCTACGTGACTTTACCGAAAGAACCAAGAAGATGAATCCCTGCAGTCACGAAAGCTTTAAATCGAAACCCTTACTAAATCGGCCGTGTGGGGTGGTTGGTGGCGGGTTTAACAACACATTTATCTTTACGCGATCTAACCCAAAGCGCCCCCCCCCTTTATTACGAATTGCCAGCGATCTCGGTCACTTCCGTCAATGCGAGGGGCTCTTGCAGTGACACAAGTGACTGAGGCGCGTGCGTGCGTGTTAGTGTGCGGTAGCCCGCCAAAGGTATTCGACGACAAGGCCTATTCGGCCCTCAGGAAGGTAAAGCGTTTCCTCCTCCTCCTCCCCCTCCTCCACTCCCACCCCTCCTGTAACACGACCGGACGCACCGGGCGTCTGCATTGGGATTATCTTCCTCCGCTGACCGACGGAGCGTAAACAATGTTGCTTCGGTGCGAATGATTGGGAGACCTTCTCTGGTCGACACGTCCAGCCTCGGCACCTCCCCACATCGCCAACTCCAAGCCGCGGGGGTTCTCCAATTATTACATTAATTAGAACCAATGAGGGCCGCGACAAAGACATCAAATAAGTACCTCCGCGTTAATTAGATTTCGCTAGAAGCTGGGTAAAAAAAAAAGTTTTCACAGAACAATGAATCCCTACGCGAGCGCTGGGATTTCAAGAGCCGCTTTTTAAGGGTCACGGAGTTTTGGTGATGAGGTTGGGGGGCACCGCTGCGTCCCAACGACCCCGGCGGGGGCGGGGCAGGCCAGGGTCGTGCGTTGTGGACGTTGGCAGATGTCCCGAGGCGATAGCAGTGGCGATTGCTTACATGCTTTGGGTCCGGTGCACTTTCCATGAACCCGCACTGTGTGCGCTCGCAGCCGCAGCAGCAAGCGCCGGAGGAGTTTACAAAAAAAATCCCAGCAACAAACCACGACGTCGCCAGAGCGGGACAGTACAGCTCGAACCCAATTCTAGTTTGTTTCCCACAACCTATTTTACACGGTGGCAGTTCTATGGCTTCAGGTGCACCGGCGGATCGTTACATCGCAGGGTCACGAGAGGTGGCGACGCCTTCATCCAGCAGTGGATCGATGTATGACTGATGATGATGAAGGCGAGCTAATGGCGCAGGATTCTCGGTAACTTTACAAAGAGGCTCACTTAACGCACCGGGCTTGCCGGGCTCGCGCGCGGATCGAATTATTATTTTATTTTGCTTCGAGCAGCCGGAACAGCTTAGAGCGGATTCCACTCCCGTCTCAAGGTTACGGGGGCCTCCTCTGAAGTTTGCATTCTTCAAGCGGACGTCGTCACTGGAGGCGACGCTGCCCTCCGCGCACGCGACACAGCGAGCGCAGCCGTTTAACCTTGACCGTCGGCGGCACAGCGCGACCAACGTGCTGTGCGCCGCGTGCACAAGCACACCTTCGCTTGGAAGCGCACGTGGGCGTGCATATGTACGCAGGCGCGCGCGTCCATACATAGAGCCTTACCAAAGACCCCCCCCCCCCCCCAGTATAGCCTTAATAAACTGTTGGGGAAAGTGCTATTCGGGAGCACCTACGAAGGCTGGCACGGCACACAAGGGGGGCGAGTGGCCAGCACCACGCCCGGCCGTCTTTGTCTCCCCAGTGGCGATGTTTACGCACCGCACCAGGTACTTATTTGAGGTCGAGTCGACTTAGGGGAGGCTCAGGATCGGCTCAGACAATCGTCACCAGTGTTGGCCGTGAGTGGGAATCGAACTCGGGCCGCCGGGGTTCGTAACGCAGCGCGCGAATCGCTACACGACCGCTCCTCACGAGCATTCACAGTTACACAGTCACATACACATACACAACGTAGCCAGGCACGTGCAATATGGTAAACTCTGCGACCCGCACACTCCCACTGCTTCTCCGAACTTATCATGCGGGGGTTGCGGCATGGTGTCGTGCGCCATCCAAAGGGACGTTAAGCTTCGGTAAACTATTTTCACCGCGCTACATATACGTACATACCGTGTGTCGAACAAGTTAACGTCACTTTGTTCACCCAGGTCAGTTTTTTTTATTTTTCAACGAGTCTCAAGACTATTTTTCAGGAGGGTGCTGCGCTGGTGATCTTTGGCCAAGAATGAGCAGGAGGAAATGGACGTGCCACGATGGAAACCCAAAACCCATCACACACACACACGTGGAGGCAGCACTCAACCATCTACACGAGGCAGGATCATAAACCCACTTTTGCTGCCACGTGCTGCTCACTCGGATGCTTCGCAGCTTTGGGTGTTTTATAAAGCTGCGTCATCCGCCAACCCTGGATTGGAGGTGTGTGTGTGTGCGCCATCACAGCACTTGCATGAAGGCAGCACTGACTAAAACGAAACTATTTTTTATGTTTACCAGGTAAGGCCCACTGAGCTGTATTTAGCTCTTTTTCAGAAGCGACCTGGCCATCACAAATGATAGCTCAACGAAGTGTCTTATGATCACGTGGAAATGTAAAACAGTCAAATAGTCTGAAAACACCTTCATTCTAAATGTGGAGAAAAGTACCGGGGGACCCGGAGAAAAATCCACTCCAAATATACAGCAGGCGTCAGGGTCGGGATCGAACTCACGACCTCCTGTATACCAGGCAAGGCAGGTAACATCTCCTAGCCACAGCGGGGCCCAGAACTCAGCTAATGGTACGGTCCAAGTTCACGGCACAGGATGAGTTATAATGTCCCGTGGCGTAGAGCGAGGGCTTCACGCCCACCAGGGCGCCGTGGGGGACGTTAATGAGCAAACTCAACGCTCCCCCTGGCAACGCCACCTACGAGAGAAGCGTCGTGAAATTCCACACCGCCCCACCCTCTACCACCGCCATTCCCTCCCCCAACATCTCCCGAGGTCCAAGGTGCACCGAGGGGAGCTCTGCACAGAGCGAGAGAAGGAGGGCGGTGAGCGGCGGAGAGGGCGGACCGACTCAAATTTCACCGTAATTTTGAACGCCACGGTCAGCACCTCCGAATAGCACAGTTGGCTAGGTATGGTGCGAGAGAAGTTCAACACACATATACGTGCGTACGAGGTAGGTGCACGTGTCGCCGTGCCTCCCCGCAGGCCACCACAACTGCCCCCACACCCACCCCGGTACACGCAGACGGTGCCAGGGAATGGGTGGACGCTGCCTCGCCTGAGCGAGCGGCGATGGGGCCCGGCGCTCGGCTTACGGCCCTAGGGTCTTCCGTGGGACTGGCGCGTCGCGCTCGCGACCCAAAATAACTCGCCGCTCGCTCGCTCGCTAGCGCCCGTGCGAGAGTTCGCCCTGAGCCCGGAGCCTGCCCAGTGCCCACTTGCAAGCGGGTCGTGTTTGTGTAGGCAGGGCTTCCCACGAATACGCGGCCGCTCCCTGCCAGCATGCGCCATGGTGTGGGCAACATTAACGTTTTGGCAACATCACAAGCCGACTGTTGTGGCAGGAGGGTGAGGCTGGGCTGGGTGAGGAGGGTGAGGCTGGGCTGGGCTGGGTGAGGGGGGTGAGGCTGGGCTGGGTAAGGAGGGTGATGGTGTGTTGGGTGAGGAGGGTGATGCCGGGCTGGGTGAGGAGGGTGAGGCTGGGCTGGGTGAGGAGGGTGATGCCGGGCTGGGTGAGGAGGGTGAGGCTGGGCTGGGTGAGGAGGGTGAGGCTGGACTGGGTGAGGAGGGTGATGGTGTGTTGGGTGAGGAGGGTGACGCTGGGCTGGGTGAGGAGGGTGAGGCTGGGCTGGGTGAGGAGGGTGACACTGGGCTGGGTGAGGAGGGTGACGCTGGGCTGGGTGAGGAGGGTGAGGCTGGGCTGGGTGAGGAGGGTGATGGTGGGCTGGGTGAGGAGGGTGATGGTGTGTTGGGTGAGGAGGATGTGTTTTGTAATGTGTTGAAGCTGATGCTCTGTTGGTGAATGAGACTGTTGGGTGAGACTGCATTAGGTGAGTATGGATGTATCTATGCTGAACTTCTTTCGCACCGTACGTAGCCAACCATGCTCAAAGAAATGAGTGACTGTTAGGTGAGCAAGCGTAGGCAAGGCTAGCGAGACTGTTAGTTAGGCGAATGCGACGGTGTTCGTTATCCGAGTGAGACTGTTAGGCGAGTGACTACAGTGAATGAGGCTGTTGGCCGAGTGAGACTGTGTTAGTTAGGAAAGTGAGTCGAGTTGGTTGTTGCCACGATGTCCGAGTGACGCTCGTACAAACCGCGGTGGTTCCTGCCTGGGGCCCCACACCCACGAGCTCGCAGAATGAGATAATAAATAAATAAACAAACGCAGCGAGCGCCAAGTTCCCCCTCGGCAGAAACAAAACACGCGGCAGTGGCGGCGGTGTCAGCAGCGGCGCCCTCCTCGCAGCCACCGCCCTGGCGGCGCTCTCAGCCGAGCCTCGCACAGCCACCGCACAGCCACCACCCTCTTGCATAGCACGCTGGTGCCACGCTGGTGACCACGCTCGTGACCACGCTGGTGCCATGCTGGTAACCAAGCTGGTGACAAAGGTGGTGCCACGCTGGTGACCAAGCTGGTGACACGCTGGTGACCACGCTGGTGACCAAGCTGGTGAACACGCTGGTGACCACGCTGGTGACCACGCTGGTGCCACGCTCGTGACCACGCTGGTCCCATGCTGGTAACCAAGCTGGTGACAAAGGTGGTGCCACGCTGGTGACCAAGCTGGTGACCACGCTGGTGACCAAGCTGGTGACCACACTGGTGACCACGCTGGTGACCACGCTGGTGCTATGCTGGTAAACAAGCTGGTGACAAAGGTGGTGACAAAGGTGGTGACAAAGCTGGTGCCACGCTGGTGCCACGCACTCCGTGTGTCACACCCTCGCTGGGGAGCAGTGGTGCAACAGTTAGCGCTAGGCTGCGCTATGAACTCAGCGACCCAGGTTCGATTCCCGCTCGTGGCCAACATCTGAATCGGTCCTGGGCCTCTTCTAGGTCGACTCAGCCTCAAATGAGTACCTGGTACGGTGTGTAAACATCGCCACTAGGGAGACAAAGGAGGCCGGGCGTGGTGTTGGCCTCCCACCGCCTCGTGTGCCGTGCCGGCCTTCCATTGGTGCTCGCTAACGGCACTTGTCCCAACAGTCCGTTAAGGCTATGGCGGGGGGGGGATATTTGTCTTTATATCTTTATACCACAGACCAAGATTCCCCCTTGCGCTGGAATTGAACTCGGGTCGCCGGGTTCGTAGCCGCAGCGCCCCTGGCTGTAACACACAATACGCACACACAACACACGCTGCCCGCAGCTGTGTGTGCCGGGTTTAGCTCCAACGAGGAGGCCGGAGTGCGCGGTTTCACCGGCGACGCCGTAAACGTCGTACGTGACGATGCCCATCTTCACTCCCTCGTGGTGAAATGTTCCAGTTAACGCGCCGCAGAATTAAAAGCAAAAGTGCGCTCATTTGTTCACTTATTTAGTCGCTCACATTTTCTCCCGGTTTTATTGCGTTACCCGCGTTGACGTCGCGAGAAGGACAGGGTGCCCGTTTGGAGCCGCCACGTCAGGGATCGGAAACCCGCAGAAGCACATGTCATGGAACTACTTCTGAGCCCCTCTTAAGACACACGCCACCTTTGCCACGTGCCCTGAATGAACCATGTTCCAGTGGTGGCACGGCAGCCAAACTCCATCGTTAAGCTCTCAAAGAGTTGCAATTTTGGCAGATTAAATAAACAAAAAATTGCATGTGCAAAGTCTTTTTTTGGGAAATTATTTTGGTTAACAGGTGAGGGGCCATCACCTCGCTAGGACTGAGAAACCTGTTCAGATGGGGGGGGAGGGCGGGGAGTTTCACATATTAAACAACCTCATCGTCAACGTATCTATTCCTAAAAATAACATATGGGGTGTCATAATGAAGGTAGAGTACACGTAGGAATCTACAGTATTAGTCAATGGTTTGACGCACGCAAGAAACTGGATTGCACTGTGACCAGCCCACCGTGGATGAAAGTCAGTACAGCAGGTACGCATACCTCCGACACCAAGGTTACATTAAGCATACTTTCCCTTCTCGAGAAAGGTGGACAAATTATTCTGACCAAAACTGGTTGACATACTATGCCCAAGAAAAAGCCACCCACATCTTTAAAGTATGAATGTTGAACTACTGTCGCAACGTACGTAGCCAACCCATGACCTCAACGGTTAGCACGGTTGGCTAAGTA
Source organism: Lampetra fluviatilis (assembly GCF_964198595.1). NCBI lineage: Eukaryota > Metazoa > Chordata > Hyperoartia > Petromyzontiformes > Petromyzontidae > Lampetra > Lampetra fluviatilis. The sequence goes on along the minus strand of NC_136317.1, from coordinate 3,746,233 downwards.
CGGCGCAAAAGAAGTTCAACATACGTACATACATACTCTTAGGTTCTTTCGGTAAAGTCACGTAGGTAAAAAATAAAATGAAAAGTTAATAAAATAATGGAAATAAAATAAAATAAAAAATCACGACGTTTCGGAGGCAACACAAGTCTCCGTCATCAGGTGGGACCGTCACAGCCAGATTTACTGTATCATACAGTGTATCATACAGTAAATCTAGCTGTGATGGTTAGATTTACTGTATCATACAGTGTATCATACAGTAAATCTAGCTGTGACGGTTAGATTTACTGTATCATACAGTGTATCATACAGTAAATCTAGCTGTGACGATTACATTTACTGTATCATACAGTGTATCATACAGTAAATCTAGCTGTGACGGTTAGATTTACTGTATCATACAGTGTATCATACAGTAAATCTAGCTGTGACGTTCCCACCTGATGACGGAGACTTGTGTTGCTTCCGAAACGTCGTGATTTATTATTTTATTTTATTTCCATTATTACTTTTATTAACTTTTAATTTTATTTTTTACCTACGTGACTTTACCGAAAGAACCTAAGATTATGAATCCTTGCAGTCACGAAAGCTTCAAATCTAGAATTAATACGTACATACATCGTGTGCCCGATTCGTGTCTCCAACTCCTCAGCCACCTGACCACTTCAGTTTATTATTTTTGTTTAATATTCCCTTGACGCACTGAAACTGCTCTGCTCCTGAGTGCTTTGCGATCCGACAAGAAGCTGTGGGGGCCTGCAAGCAGCCCCTGGTGGTTTCACGACCACGTGACCTTTGAACTATCCATGAAAGAGGATTTTTTGGGTCAGACCGCGTAATACGAATGTGTCGTAAACCAGCCACCACCCGACACAGCCAATTAGTAACGCTTCATCAGGCAAATCAGCTTCATCAGGCAAATCGACTGATGACGTTGGTTGTAATCGCCATCGAAGCGTCGTACTCAAACTGTATATGTTGTGGGTTTACTCTCCAACACACCGGTGTGCTGAACTCGTAACTAATCGACGCGTTTCGTTTACGTGACAAACCTCGCGAATTGGCCGTGTCGGGCAGCGGCGGGTTAACGACACGTTCATATTTTACACAATCTAACCCACGAACAAAAAAAACCTTGATCGTGGATAATATTGGTCACGAAAGCCTACTGGCCACGTGTTAAATCGACCATCGAGCTGCGTTAATGTGGCTGGTGGGACGCACACGGAGGGGGAGGCCCCGCCGCGTCCGGGCCGATGCCTTTGGCGAGAGAAGAGCAGCCCTCACTTCACAGCCACCCCCTCGCTGTGCTGCTACTGCAGGCACGGATGGATCCACCGCATCAGGCGCACGGTCATTAAGACCACCGCGGCCCACCCCAGTGACGCACCATCACTGCCATCTGACGAATCCCGCAGCTGTCGCCACAGCCGGCGTGCCGACTTCCAAGGTCTGCTCTCAAAAGTTGGGGTGGAATGATGATTCACGGTCTTTGGGCAATTCAGTGAACCGAGGCCATTCGGGGTCAGGACTCGATGCGGACATCGGTTGGATGGTGGCGCCGGCCGTGGCTGCAGGGGCGACGTGAAGCCAGTGCAGAGTAGGACGCACACGCATCAAACAAACGTCGATTCTCAGGCACGCGATTCGACACGTGTGGTGCAGAACGACGAATCAATTCGTCGTCGCGGCCGTATCACGGTCATGTAAACCACAGCAGTCTCCCCCCAACACACCCCTTTTATAACTTCCCAGACTCACCGCATCAAATGCGACACACACTGCTGCCCAAGCCACTCACGAAGGGGGTGCGGTTGGGGGGGGGTAACGAACCGCAAAATCCAAAGGACTATTCAGAATATAAATGAGTAGGTAATAATAAGAAAGCCACACCCACCCATCTCCCCCATCCCACCCACCTCCCCCATCCCACCCACCTATCCTCCACAATCAACTGGAGAGTCTGGAATGAAAGTGAATAGTCAACGGAAGCCCGGACGGCTTTATTTGTGTGGCTCTTGCGCCGGCGTGCCGCTCAGTGAGCCGCACAAACATTTGTAAATGGCGGTGCACAGTTGAGGTGGCCCCCGGTGGCGAAGAGGGCAGAGCGCTGAGCTGGCACGGACGGATATGCTGCTGGGGTTTAATCCCCGCAGCTGCCGGTGATTAAACAGAGTCCTGAAGTACAGTTGAGTTGATTGTCTCTGGCCAGTCGCCGCTGGACTGTACGCGATAAACCCCCGTGATATTCACGTTGCATTCAGCACTTCCGTCTTTGCTAAATTCCAGCTGTGAGAATTGAAAAATACTTGGGGGCTTGGCATCGTGCGACAAAGATGGGTGGGAAAGTAATGCCCCCACCGCCCCCCCCACCGCTCCCCCCCACCGCCCCCCACCCACCGCCCCCCCACCGCCCCCCCACCGCCCCCCCCCACCGCCCCCCCCCACCACCCCCCCCCCACCGCCCCCCCACCGCCCCCCCACCGCCCCCCCCCGCCGCCCCCCCACCGCCCCCCCCACCGCCCCCCCACCGCCCCCCCACCGCCCCCCCCACCGCTCCTCCACCGCCCCCCCACCGCCCCCCCACCGCCCCCCCCCACCGCCCCCCCCCACCGCCCCCCCACCGCCCCTCTCTACTGTGTGGATCAGAGATTGCTCGATGGGATCTCGGAGGTAACGCGGAGGAGAGTTGTACTGCTCTGTGAGCGTTCCAAACGGATTTGATCGTCTGGCGAACCTGATACCAACGGCACGAAAAAAAATCATTAGGGAGGGTCAAAAAAAAATAAACCGAAATGTTAAAATAGAATTGAAAAAGGGAAAACATGACCACGGTGCTACCATAAACTCCAGAAACTGGGGCACAGGCATTTGAGGAGGACATCACGCGCATATGTGCCTTGGCATGCGTGCGCCGCTCACTCAATAATTGATGAGGGCAATGAAGCCGATTTAAATGGAAGCACCTTGAGCACAGCATCCTCCGCCACGTGGCCGAGCAGCGGTGACAGTGGTGGTGGTGGTGGCGGCGATGATGATGGTGGTGGTGGTGGCGAATCGCCAGCTAACCAGAACCCAGCGCGTGCCACCAACGCGCCGGCCGTACTCGCCGACGGGTGCGTCACGAACGCGTCTTAGACTAACGCGTCTTTTCGCTGCTGCCGTACATTGCTGCACGATAGATAAGCCACTCCGTTGAGCTATCATTTGCGGCCAGGTCATTTCTGAAAAAAAGAGCTACATAGCTCAATCGGCCTTGCCTGGTCAAATTTTTTTAAATACTGTCGTTTAGTTTGACTAACGCGTGTCACTAACGAGCCTCAACGGTACGCGCCTAACAGAACGTGCTGTAATGTAGAACTAGAACTAATCAAGTAGTAACATCCTTCTTTTCAGTGTACAGTAGCACGCTTGCCAATCTTGCCAGTTCAAGCCGCAAGATACCGATTTCTTTTACGTTTAATTTTACATTAAATCTGGTTTACATAGGTGGTCGCGAAAGCACACTCCGGGTAAAGTACAGATGCAGTGTGTCTGTGAGCACTACAGGAATAACCCGTCTACCCGATTCCAATTCTCAAATAAATATAAAAATCCATCAAACAATGTGTCTTTATCTTTAAAAATATACATTTCGTAACGTGGTATGATTATAAACATAAGGACTGGCACGTATGCAGTATATACAATTATTGTACGTACTAAATTTTTGTTTGAATGAGCAGGTTTTTGTTTTGGATAACGGCCAAAATCTTTAAGGAGAGATTTTTTTTTGGTTAGATCGCGGAAATAACCTAAAAAACCTCTATAATGGATAACATTGGATCGCGAAAGCCTACGCGTTAAACTGGCAAAACTCTTTTTTGCACACTTCCCATCCAGCGCGGGCGGCAGCAATCAATGGGAAACACCTGGGCTAACCTGCCCCCCCCCCGCAAACTCTGCGGGCACTGTACGATGGCCAAACAAGACAAGCATGCGCGCGTGAGGATACGTCATGCATTACATGCATACATAACAAACGTCCCCGGCGTAAAATAAGTAATGTTTAGAATTTTTTTTTTTAAACACGCTTTTATGAAATGTACTAGTAATGGCAGAACTCCACGACTCCAGGAAGTGGCCCCGAAGCTTGCCACAACGTAAGGGACCGTGGCCAATTACAGCCAACGTCAGTTGACCGTGGACAATTAGACCCAAGCCGAAACATAACATTAAAAAAAGATTGTATAAAAATATATATTTATATTTTTATGATAGAATATAGTATTGTCATCAGTATGACATAAGTATACCAAGTTTGCAGTCGATACCATATTGGGATGTGGGTTAAGATTGAGTTACAAGATTTGAGGATACATCAACAACAGATAAAGTGAGTTAAATGAAAGCGTGTAAGAAAGCCTCGACGAAGACTTGCTGGTGGCAAGCGAGAGCGCTCTTAGCGGAGTGCCTCTAAAAGCCAGCACGGAGCACGGGAAGAGGTTGGTGGCTTCGATCATCACCAATGTCATCTTCTCCTCCTGCCCCCCTTCCCGGTGCTGATGTTTTTACACGCACCACACCAGCCGATCTCATTTGTAAGGCTGAGTCGATCTAGGGGGGGGGGGGGGAGGCCTAGGAAAAAAAAAGCTCTGATATCACCACTTTGCTACTGACGTTAGCCCAAGACCGGGAACCGATCTCGGGTTGACGAATTCATCGAGCGGTGAGCTAACCACTCTGTCACCGCATCCACGCACAGAAAGATCCCCCCCCCCTCCCCCCCCATTGAGCACATTGACTGTAGGGGGGTAATGCTGTTGGCAGCACGCATAAATATTAATAACTACTGTACATTAATCCCTATTAACACGCACGCCTACATACACGCAGACACGCGCGTGCGTACATGTAAAATGATGCAAAATACGCACGCACAGATGCACCGACAAGATTCGAACTCCCGAAGCTCTCTCGGCGCGGCGAGTAGACATCGTTACATTGGCACTTAGCTCCTGGACATACTCTGCGCCATCGTTACGCAAGAAAACAATTCACGCCACGAACCTTAATTGCCAGAGGGGCAGCCCTGGGAATGACGAAGCCAGTTGTGTGGGTCGGGAAAGCTGCCACAAGTGGTGAGATACGGGGGAAAAAAACAACGAGCCACTCGTTCTTCATCCAAACAGCACCACGCGTCCAATTACATCACTCGGCGAAGCCTCGATGCTCAACGCAGCCTCAACTTCTCGAAGCGGCAATGCAGACGGCATAGATCCAGCGGAAGGGACGAGGTCTAATTGCGAGTAAACAGTGCGGGCCACCCAAGCTATGGACCGTATAAGTAAACCAACCGTAACATGGGGCCTTGTTAACCAGCATCAAAGTACGAAATATAACAATCGGTTTTACCCTTTCCTGGCAATAAAACCGGAGGCGTGAAGATGTCCAACACCAAATAGATAGCTTTCGCAAGGCATCGAGTACTGCATTAACCACACAGCGTACTTGTGGTGAACATGCAAACAAACATGCTCTGATGATATATGGCATTGCCTGTGAAACTGATTGGCCTCCACCAGAGACAGCAGCCTTCTTTATGGCCGAGTTTCACTAGCAGTGTCAGAGCAGAGAATGCCAAGAGGGGACCAATACAAAGACAATGCCACTATCAGAGCACTTAGAGTTCAGGGTGAGCAGCTACATCATGGGACCTTTTTGCCAGTATCAAAGTAATTAATATCAGAATACGTTGCATGTTCACCACAAGTACTCTTGTGTGGTTAATGCAGACATGATTCCTTGCAAAAGGTGCCACTGGTTCTTCATGTTCTGCAGATGTAGATGCCACCTCCGCCATCTATTGCGCGGCGGGTGAACTTACGACTCTCGGTCTGAAGAGGCAATCGAACAGACATACGGACAGGTTTGGCGAATATTCGTAAGTAGAGCCCCCTTTACAGCAAAGCCCTGCTATTTGTGACCTGTTCTTGACCGCGAAAACACACGGGGGAAAAAAACTTCCAAATACCCAGCACAGGAAAAAGCGACGCCTTTTACTGTCGTGCTTGTGACATGCCGAGGCCTGTACATTTGCTGCAAATGCGACGAGGTGCCGCTGTTTACTTGCTTTTACGCAATAAAGTAATAAAGGGACCGTGATTTATTGCTTAATGGAGGACATTATCTCCGTGTGATAAGACTTTCAAAGTTGGCTGAGTTTTGTGGATAGCGAAGAGGATGTGGGTTGGAGGATGGGGAGGATGGCAAGGAGGGAGGGAAGGAGGCAGGGAGGGAGAAAGGCAGAGAGGGAGGCAGAGAGAGAGGCAGGCTGCCTCTGCCTTCAAACCAAACACGCAGCTGCAAATGCCACACTGCTGGGGTGCACTTTGCGATTGTGCATCGCAGCAGTGAGTGGGGAGAGCAAAGAGGCGTAGGGGGGAGGGGGGCAGAGAGAGGCACGCGGCAGGGAAACCACAGTGAGGCAGGCGGAAGCCAGCCACCCCCCGAGCCTTCACACGCTTCCCTAGGCCTTGTCCTGCTTTCCCCCGTGGCTCTCTCGTCTCTCCCGTGTCTCCTGTCCCGACTGTATTCATGCCTCTCTGGGTCTCCCTGCATCTCCCCATACAGATTTCTGGTTCTCCATATCTCCCTGCGTCTCCCCATATCTCGCTAAACGCACCCCCTCTCTCCCCTCCATGCCTTTCTGCCTCCGCCACGCCTCTGTGTCGCCCGTATCTCCATGTTACTTTCCATGTCTTCACTGTCTCCACGTGCCTCTCTGCGGACTCCCTCTGCACCAAGGACATGCTGCCTCAAGCGGCAACGCGACCCCCCCCCCCCCAATTTTCCCCAGACCTCCCCTTATCGCAGTGGTGCACACATTTTTTGTGATGACGTGAATAAAAAAAAGGTCGATATCCTGCAGTTGGCGGTGGTGATGTTACTGTTTTTGAATGCGCGCTTCGGCTCGCCTTGCACAAAGCAAGCCGCAGCACGGGTGCACCAAACTTAATTCGAGCTCATACTCTTAGTTCTTTCGGTAAAGTCACGTAGGTAAAAAATGAAATTAAAATGAATAAAAATAAAATAACTATTTTATTTTTATTAATTTGTATTCACGTCAAATTAAAATGAATAAAAATAAAAGAATTTTTTTTTTTTACATTTTTATTTCATTTTTTACCTACGTGACTTTACCGAAAGAACTAAGAGTATGAATCCTTGCAGTCACGAAAAGCTTCAAATCTAGAATTAATTCGAGCTCCTTTATTCGTGACCAATCGGCGTTTGGGTTCACGCTGATGGCTTTAATTTGTATTTAGAATCATTTGGAGCAGTTCAACGCGGGGCACGCCGAGGTAGAACAATGAAGGAGCTGCTGCTGCTGCCGCTTCTACTCACAAGCAGGACTCATTGTGAACCCTGCGTGTGTGCGGCCAGAACTGATGTCCTGGACTCGCACGTGAAATCAGTCCCGTTACACTCGTGCGTGCGTGTGTGGCGCGCGAAGGAAAAATAGAAAAGCCTGCACGCTCAGTGCCCTGCCGATAACGACCGAGTCTGTAAAGCAAAGCGCACGCTTAGGACGGCTACATTCCCTTGAATGCGAAACTTTACTAAAATAAACCTTTCTGAATCCTCGGCCATCGGCACGAGGGCTCAGTCACCCGCCCCCCGCGGGGTTCCCCAAGCGAGCGGGATTCATGTCGACGACTCGAGGGTGGAGCCTGTGGCGCAGCGGTGAGCACATCATCATCGCACGGTGAACCCCGGCGCCTTGAGTGCGACCCCCCCACCCCCCCCGTGGCTATTGTCAGGGAACATGTTCTGGGCCCCCCCCCATCCCACCACCCCGCCCACCCCCATTCCACCCCCCCCCATCCGACCCCGCCCCCCCCATCCCACCACCCCCTTCATCCCACCACCCACCCCCATGCCACCACCCACCCCATCCCACCCCGCCCCCCCATCCCACCACACCCCCCATACCACTCCGCCCCCCCCATCCCACCACCCCCCCATACCCCCCCATACCACCCCCCCCATCCCACCACCCACCCCACCACACACCCCCCTCATCCCACCACCATCCCCTTTCATAAAACCACACTGAGCAGCATGGTGAACTGACTGAACAAACTATGAAACTAAACAATTTTTCATTTTAACAGGTAAGGTCCACCGAGCTATACAGCTCTTTTCAGAAGCGACCTGGCCACAAATGACAGCTCAAGCAAGTGGCTTATCTGTAAATTTATAGCAGCCAAATACTCTAAAGATTGACGGAGCAGTGGCACATTGGTTATCACCCACTTCCCTAATAACCCAGCGGCCCGAGTTCGATTCCTGCCCACGGCTAACATCAGTCGTGAGTGGTACTTGAGCCGATTCTAGGGATTCCCGCTTCCACCAACCTCAACCGGCGTGGTGAAGTATGGTCAAACACCCAAGCGTCTGGGCGAGCACTGGGTGACAATCGCCCCGATGTTTCCACGGCAAAGTGGCTTATCAATGTTGACATTTATAGCAGCCAAATACTCTACACACATGTTTCTAAATGCGGAGGGAAAAACCGGTGGACCCGAAGATAAAATCCACACAACATGCAAACTCCGAATATACAAGCGTCAAGGTCGGGATCGAACCCACGACCTCCTGTATACCAGGCGAGGTAGTTAACATCTCGCCAAAACCCCCATGAATGACCTAGTGAGGAGGTTTTCATCCAGCAGTGGATTGGTATCGAATTAAGTTTCTTCCTCCAGACGGTGTTATTGTTGTTGTAACTCGCTGACCTGCCCATAATAAACAACTGTGAAAAAGAGCTTCATGGCTCATCGGATTCCTCCTCCAGTCGAAATAAAGATTTACATTCTCAGGTGGATGCTGCTTCTCGTTGTTGGCTTCACTGCATGTACGCCGGCTCGGTTAACGCAAAAAAAAGACGTGGGAACAGGTGGACTACAACGCTGCTTTTTTTCCAGAGAAATGCTTCAATAAATTAATTTACAGCCCCCCGTTTGACACACTTCACCACGTGGATTGGTAGAGGACACAGAGAATGGGGCAGGAGTGGTTCTCCCCCCGCGCCTCCCTCCCAGGAACGATTAAGATTTCACTCGCCACTCATGTTAGCCGTGGCCGGGAAACAAAATGTGCAGGTCACCGGGTTCATCGCCGCAGTTCGTCAAACATTGCACCACCGCTCGCTTCAATCCGCATTGTATTTAGCGGCGTGGGAAGGCCTTGGCGGCTGCGGCAGTCGGTCAGAGCGCCCCCACTGGGACCCCTGGGAGCTCCCGGCCCAGCGAAGCGTTCAGGAACGGCGAGTGCTGAAGGACACAGGCTCGTGCGGCGGGCGCACACTGCACGGATAAACTATGCACTCCGGTCATCCGCGCTGCAGATTGTGGCTATCCATTAGCAAGAAGAAGTTTAACGTATGTACGTGCGTGCAAAAAGACGGTCACTGCATCGCGCGCTTTCAGATGCACTTCCGCGGACGTCTGGAACGCTCTTTCTTCCGATATTAGGACGCAACTGGAGCTATGCACTTTTCTATCGAACTGCTTTTTGTGTTGAGTGTGTTGTCCTTCCCCCACACCTCCGATCACCATGGTTGGCTACACTCGCTGCAACAAAAAGTTCAACACACATACATACTGGTGTGTGTGTGTGAGTGCGTGCCAAGGTCACGTGGGTTTCAAGATGCTAAGCAAGGTGAGTGGAGTGCCCTGCATCGCTGGCTACAGGCTGTGGGTTAGAGGCTAGCGGTTGAGTGCTATGGGCTCCAGGCAATGGACCACTGGCTACAGATTATAGGCTACAGGCGTACCCATATGTCATGCAACAATAAAAAAAACCAAAAGCCCTTTATATACCCAGGAAAGCCTGAGAATCGAGACTCTTTTCAAGAGAGTCCACCTACACGTGGGAAAGACGTTCAACATATATCCATACATCTTGGTATGTTTGACCAAACCCAATTTGTTGTCCTTCCCCCGCACCTCTGATTAGCGCGGTTGACTACGTACGGTGCGAAGGAAGTTCAACGTGCATGCACATATAATGGGTGTTCATGCAAGTGGGAGGAAACTTGAGAAACCGTTATAACCACATATTCTTAGGTTTTTTCGGTAAAGTCACGTAGGTAAAAAATTAAAATTAATAAAATAAAAATAAAATAAAAATCACGACGTTTCGGAGGCAACACAAGCTTCCGTCTTCAGGTGGAACTGTCACAGCACGATAGCTGTATCAAGTGATACAGCTATCGTGCTGTGACGGTATCACTTGATACAGCTATCGTGCTGTGACGGTTCCACCTGAAGACGGAAGCTTGTGTTGCCTCCGAAACGTCGTGATTTTTATTTTATTTTTATTTAACTTTTATAAATTTTTTATTTTAATTTTTTACCTACGTGACTTTACCGAAAAAACCTAAGAATATGAATCCTTGCAGTCACGAAAGCTTCAAATCTAACGTTATAACCACGCCTATGTCGAGGAGATGGGGGGGGAGGTAACGACCAAAGTGCAGCACGGGACGCAATGAAATGATGGCTGCACCGTGAGGCCCGTGAGTGGCTGGCTGTCTCTCAACGAGGACACGTGGTGTGGCAACGGAGGAGACTCCCTCGCAGGGGACGTCATCTGTCGTTGGGAATATCAGCCGCGCGGTCAACGGCGGTGCCCATCACAATGTTGCGGGCAATTAAACAGGGCCCAGTGCCTGCCGCAACCCCAAGCAACGCCTGTACTCTTGTCGGGGAGGGCGAAAGCCTTCTTATTTTTCAAAAATTCCAAGTCCACCCGTACAATTAAGGGCGCCCGCATTTCTTCAACCGACTTGCCACCAAACGTGCCATCCCCTGTACGGCGCCAACCCCATTTTCAGAGAGAGGCCCCGAAACTCTGCCGGCCCACACATCCCGCTCCGACTTAAATCGAGCCACTTCTCTCAAGGGCACCGAAATCCACGTCTCCAGTTCTCATTGCACAGCATTCTCTCTCTCTCTCGCCGCACAGACCCTAATAGCCTCTGCCACAGGGACCTCCTCCGTGCGTTTCTCGTCCAAGCCCCGTGCAAAAAAGAGAGTGGGGGGGGGGCTCTGCGCCAACCCATTGAATGGCACCCACGTTTACTGGGTAAGTTACTGGTGGAGTTTGCCACCGAGTTAGTCGCTCGGCGGCTCGCGTGTGGCAGTGCGAGGCGTGGGTACTCGCTCCCACCTCTTTCAAGATCCCCGACTAGGGCGGAAGGGCCGATCAAAATACTGCACCCTGCAGAGGGGATACCGAGAGGCTCCGTTCTAGCTGAGGCCTCTTTCACCAGCAGTGGCCAGAACAAGAAAATGCAGCGCCGCGGTTTTCACTGATCCTGAGTTTTCCCACAGGTATTGTGTACGCAGGTTTTTACCTCCATGGTAGATATCTGGGACTCACTTCACGTACGGTTTTGGCATGTTCCTTCTGCTCGCGCACTACCAAATCGGCTCTCAAGCGCAATAACAACACCCTATATTTACCCAGGGAGAGTCTCAGTGGGCCTCAAGGCTCTTTCTTTTCGGGATGGTCCCTTGGTTATCACGCTTAGCCAATATTCCATTAATAAGTGCTTGAAACGCAGCAGAAAACAGGAGTACGCGGAGAAAACCCCACCCAGATAAGGTGGTAACACCCAGCAAAGCCCATATTCTGGCGAACCCGAGGCTCCACTCTTACAACAGCTGGTATCCCCAGGCAATCTACCATCCAAGCCATGGCCAGGCTCAAATCGTGCTCGACTTATATGAGATCTAACGAGACCGGGTTCATACGTGGCGATTGTCATAAAATTATTTAACGGGTTGTAACCAATAGGCTTTGAACCTCCGGACAGCTTGTGCCTCTTGCGTGAGGGACACAACAAACAGGGCACGGAATGGGACTGCTGTCCAACACGCCCTCGCCTCCCTTTTGACAGCAAGCAGTGGTCATGAGCACTACTGCAACATAAATAGACCAATGTAATCCCACTGTGGCTGGAGGCCTACACGTGTACCCTCTGTACACACTACGGAATGCAATGCCTTCATGTTTATTTGAACTCTTAAAAAGTAATGACTCTACAAGGCAACGCTAGCAAAGTGCCACACGTAAAAGAGAACAACACAACCAGCATGCCGCCACCCGGGTACAAGACGGTGAGTAAAACGGCGCTGGGAAAAAAAATAAAAACTGGCAGGATTGTTTGGATAAGCGGTCTGAAGTTGAGCTATCCCTCAACCGTTCCACGTAGGGACAGGAAGCCAGTTTCTCCAGAAACCAGGAACTCCATAAGACCAGGTCCTCCAGGACACGAGGAGTTAGGTCCTCCTCGAACTAAAAAGCCAGGCTTTCCAGGAACCAGGTCCTAAATGAGCCCGTTTCTCCAGGGACGAAGTCTTTGATGAGGTCAGGTCCTCCATAAAGTCAGGTTTTCCAGGAACCAGGTCCTTCATTGACACACGCAGCAAGGGCCTCCTAGAACCACAAAAGCCAGTTTCCTCCAGGCACCTGGTCCTCGAGATCCCAGGTCCTCCAGGAACTAGAGAGCCAGATCCTCCGTGAAGCCGTGTTCATCAAGTCCCAGTGATGGGCTAGCTGGGGTGACTATGGCCCAAGCAGCTATAAGGCCCCACTTATGATCTTTAAAACAACCTGCCAGATCATTACAAATCCATCAAAATGCTGTGCGTGATTTACCGTAGTCATCCAAATGCTAACCTTTCTCCAGACGTGAAGGCTAATGACCAGACAGTCTCCACTGTCCCTAACGATGTCACCCCACACTGGTCATCGCCACTTGGCCTCTATCCATTTGTCTCGATTCCCTATGCACCCTCGAGCTAACCCAATTAAGGTTTCCTGCAAGAGCGTGCAAACGGGCATACGCACTCACAAACCTATGTAAGCATGCACGCATGCGTCGAGCGAGCGAGCGAGCGGGTGGCGGGCCAGATGGGGCCAGATTATTTGTGTAATTAAAGCCTCACGTGGGGGGGGGCGGCTTTTAGAGAAAAATACCGGAGCCTTTTGTCTCGCCGAACAACCCCCTTTCCCCTCCTTAACCGATGATGGCACTGTGCCCCTCCTCGTGCAGAGGGAGCCAGGCGGCCAGGCAGCCGGCTCAGGAGCTCGACGGCCAAATTGGAGAAAAAGTGGCGAGGGTTTTTCTTTTATTTTTCTTCCCTCCCGAGGTAGACGACCACTCAAAGCCTTCGCCATTCACCCCGAGCACTGACAGCCGCCCTAATTATCCGTACGGGGCTAGGGTGCAACCTTTCCCTGGCAGCACAGCGGAAATCCCAGGCTGACCTTATCGACTGCAATATTTAGGAAACGCTCGACTGATATCACAGCTGTGAGCAACCGCTAATTGTGCGCTCGGACCAGGAGTCGGATTTAAAGGCGCTCATGTTTTCCAGGAGTCGCTCTAACAGCCGATGCCATGGATTTTATTGCCACACAAAGCAAATGTGCTCCGACCCGCTAGACAAACCCTGCGCATAGAGAGCCCCCGAATGCCTCTTCTGTTGCCGTGGCAAACGGGAGGACATTTCTGTGGCGACAACCCACGGGGCCGTGCGTGGAAGAGTGGAGTAATTGCGTGGATGTTTGCCGAGTCTCGGGTCGAGATGAAACTTTGGCGCAGGGATTTGGGAGTTTTACGCAGCACCGCTAGCAGTGGAGATGTCATGCATATGTCAGCCACATAGCTGTGCTCCCACAGGGGCTCCCGACATAGGGAAATTAATTGACGGCCCACTAATGCAAGAGGGCACTTGCACAGTTAGCACGCCATGTGGAACACAACGACATATGACCACTCCAATCGGTTCTAATCGGCTTAGCCTCAAGGAAAAATAAAGACTGCCTATGTAACAAAGCAACAATACTGGAGGGGGAAAAAAATCACATTTAAAACGTTTCATTATTGTAGCCTTGTGTGCCTTGCCATGCATATGTACTGTACTACATTTACAGCAACGAATCATCCCCTCAGAATCCCAAGGCTGAATGCTGGGAATTTGAAAACATGGAAAGCTAGGGCATGTGGGGACGAGAGGGCTGCTCTAGGGACGCCTTGCTGTACCGTAGTACGTTAAGTACGTTAAGCCACAATGGTGTAGTCACAAAAGACAAAGATATTCCGTATTGTTTTAACATACGTTTGGGGAAAGTGCTGTTAGCGAGCACCTATTAAGGCCGGCACACGAGGGAGTGGTTGGCCGACACCACGCCCGGCTGCCTTTGCCTCTCTCGTAGCGATGTTTACACACCGCACCAGGTATTAATTTGAGGCCGAGTCGATCTAGGGGAGGACGAGGACCAGCTCAGACAATCGTCGCTCATGTCGACCGCGAGTGGGAATTGAACCCGGTTCGGCGGGTTCGTAGCGCAGCGCGCTAACCGCTACACAACCGCTCCCCAGTGTAACACTTGTATGTGTGTGTGTGGTCTCACACACACAAGCGTTACCATGGCTGCCATCATCACAACGAACATCATTTGCCTCCAAACAAATTACTCGAAACACTTCAGATAGTCAGATCTCAGAAGCTAAGCAGGCTGGCACCTGGTTAGTACTTGCATGGGTGACCAGTACATGGGTTTGCCAGGTATTGTAGTAATCAGAGCTGCGAGGTGTGGCTTAGTGTCACCCCCTCCAATTTCCTCCGGCACAAAAAGCTAAACACGATTTCATGGAATTAGCCAACGCATGATTTTCCTGAACAATCGTCTTAAGTTTCAGCGACGAGTTCGTGGGGTGGCATTGTGAGCTCCAGCAAACTGCAGGTGGCCCGGACACATGCTCTTTGCCCCTATGGCAAAATAGCGTCTATTAACGACTGTGGGAGCGTACGGAGCCAATGGAAATGCTCACAGTTCTACAATCTACCCAGAAATGATAACACTCACGGCTCCGACATCGCAGCCTGGACGGATTGTCAAACGTGGTTTGTTGAGCGTTGCTTCAGCTCGGGCTTGGCACACGACGTTGTCATTTAGGCGTGGAAAAAGCACCACGCCCCGGCCGCATTTCTATTTACACAAAGCGACAGGCATGAGGGCCCATCGGCTTGCGCGAGACCCACGGGGAGAAAAGTTCAGATCATCAGCGCCACCGGCCGTAAGCCACGGATGGGAATCGAACCCACGTGGGTCCCTTTCTCCCCTCCCATTGTTAGCGCACTTAACCGCTACACACAAGACAAAGATCCCTCGTTATAGCATGAATAGGCTGTTGGCGCAAGTGCTGTTAGCGAGCACCTATGAAGGCCGGCATGGTACACGAGGGTGTGGGTGGCCAGCACCACGCCCGGCCGCCTTTGTCTCCCCCAGTGGCGATGTTTACACATCGCACCAGGTACTCATTTGAGGCTGAGTTGACCTAGGGGAGGTCCAGGACCGGTTCAGATAATCGTCACCGGTGTTGGCCGTGAGCGGGAATCGAACCACTACACTACCGCTCCCCACTACACACACACAGACGTACACACACACACAGACGTACACACACAGCGTACACACACACAGCGTACACACACAGACGTACACACACAGCGTACACACACACACACGTACACACACAGAGACGTGTACACACACAGAGACGTACACACACACACGTACACACACAGACGTGTACACACACAGAGACGTGTACACACACAGAGACGTACACACACACAGAGACGTACACACACACACAGACGTACACACACACTGACGTACACACACACAGACGTACACACACAGACAGACAGACAGACGTACACACACACAGCGTACACACATAGCGTACACACACAGACAGACAGACACACAGACGTACACACACAGCGTACACACACACCCACTGTCTGAGCTCCTTTTCACATGATAGTGAAGGCTGCTACAACGCTGCTGTTATCGCCACGCTGTTAACATGCTACCGTCATCACCACCCTACTGTAACATGCATGTTGTAAACATGCGACTGCACCTTTACCGCGTACCGCACGTGGCCACGCTGTCCGTAAGCTATTGTCACTTGCCACGCTCGTGTAAACAAGCGATACGCTAACACACGTACAGCCGGTATTCTCATCGCAGCAGCAAGCAGCGAAACCTTAACGAGGCATCACGCCCAACAGTCGATTCACACTTTCGTATTGCGTCACGCGTCCGTACGGTTCACCACCAGAGGTGGCACAACTTTATCGGAGATTTGTTTACATTCTCCTCACGTGGGCAACGACGACGAATCGTGGCTTTCACGACCCGTTGTAGTAATAACGCGACTCCTGGCGCACGAATTGTCACTCTGCCCCACGAGGTGGAGAGAGGCGAAGCGAGCGGCGTGGGGGCCCCGAAGTGCACGCAGAAGCGCTCTTACATTTCCTAGCCCGCATCCGCACGGCCCACCTCAAGTCCCCCCCCTTCTCGCCCCCCCCCCACACACCCCCACGCCCCTCATTCCCCCCCACACGCTCTCTCCCCCCCCCCCAATTCCACGCCCCCCCCCTCACTTCCACGCTCCCCCCCTCACTTCCACGCTCTCCTCCCCCCCCACTTCTACGCTCCCCCCACTCCCCCCTCCCACGCTTCACCCCCCCCCAACACCCCCACGCCCCCCCCACTCTCCTCCCCCCCCCACTCTCCTCCCCCCCCCACTCTCCTCCCCCCCCCCACTCTCCTACCCCCCCCCACTCTCCTACCCCCCCCCACTCCCCCCCCACTCCCCCCCCCACTCTCCACTCCCCCACTCTCCTCCCCCCACTCCCCCCCCCACTCTCCCCCCCCCACTCTCCTCCCCCCCCCACTCTCCTCCCCCCCAATGCTCCCCCCACGATGCGTACGCGGGCAGCAGCAGCGGCGACGGCGTCCGCGCATCCAGACTGCGAAATCAAAAACGAGCGGAGGCGGCGGCTTTTGCAAAGTCGCTGGTATGAGCGTGAGCCACCCACCCGCCTCCGTCACGTCGGAGAGATCGAAGCTGGCGGTGCTCCTGGGGAAGTCCTTGAGCTTCCTGCCGCTCAGGTTGAGCACCCCGGACAGGCAGGCGTCCTCCAGAGCGCGCTCCACGCTGCGATGGAGCAACGCGGCGCCGCCGAGCGCGGGAGCCGCCGTCGTTGCCGCCGCGGCCGCCATGACTCGCGGCGCGCGCGGGGTTTGTCCGTGCGCATGCGCGAACCGCGGTTAGATTTGATAGCGCGTGTAGGCGTGGAGAGCCACGGGAGCTGATATGGTAGTATCGATGCGCTACGCAGCACTGTTGGGATTATATTTGATAGCGCGTGTAGGTGTGGAGAGCGACGGGGGCTGATATGGTAGTATCGATACGCTACGGAGCGTTGCTGCGATTACATTTGATAGCGAGTATAGGCGTGGAGAGCGACGTAGGCTGATATGGTAGTATCGATACGCTACGGAGCGCCGATTACATTTGACAACGCGTATATGCGTGGAGAGCAGAGGAGCTAGATATGGTAGCATCAATAAGCTATGGCGCGCGGCTGCGATTATAATTTGATAACGCGTTTAGGCGTCGAGAGTCGGGTGGGGTTTTGGAGTTGTACGATGCCAAGATGAGAGAGAGGGGAGGGGGGAATCTTAATTTGGAGCTTTCGTGACTGCAGGAATTACTCTTTGGTTCTTTCGGTAAAGTCACGTATAAAGATAAAATAATAAATTAAATACTAGCATACGACGTTTCGATTGCAACACAAGCAATCGTCATCAGGTATAAATGAAATAGCAACGAAAATCTAACCAGAAAACTATAGACAGACATATAAGCAGACAGATATCACCAAGATACACAGAGAGAGAGAGCAACACATAGGCACAGAGAGAGAGAGAACGTCTCTGTGGCGAGGCCTTAAATAGAGAGAGGGGGGGACACAGCGATGATTCGGTTTGACAGTGCGTAGAAGGAGCGACGGAGAGTGGATGGGGCCCATCGGGAATATAACTTCGCCCGGATTATATCTGTTATCGTGGATAAGGGGCCGTCCATAAATGACGTCACGCGATTTTAGACGATTTTTGACCCCCCCCCCCTCGTCACACGGCGTCACAAAAAGTCAGACCCCCCCCCCCACTCAAATATGACGTCACAATGCTTTGTCCCCCCCCCTCGTCACACGGCGTCACAAAAAGTCAGACCCCCCTCAAATATGACGTCACAAAGCTCTGCCCCCCCCCCCAAAAAACATTCTTCAAATCGCTTTAAACTATTGTCGTTGTAGTGCGTTTTTAATGTGGCGCTGCACTCTGATGTTGTAGGAGAAAACATTTATTAAAAAGTCTATTTAATTAAGTAGAACGTGTTGTCTATATTTATTTAAAGTTGCGCATTTTTATGTGACGCCACATTTCTCACCCTCCCCCCTCGTTACACATCGTCACAAATGTCTGACCCCCCCCCCCCCCTAGGTGCGTGACGTCATTTATGGACGGCCCCTAAGTCGTCGAGAGACGTGATTGTATTTGTTAGTACGGTACAGCGACGTAAATAATGATAAATGCTTGAACGCATACTGATAAAAAAAAAGTGTTATGTTACCCGAAAATGTAATTGTTTTATTTTTTTAACACAGATTTATATTTTGCAACATTGCTTTGCAGCACAGCACTTTTTTTTTACTAATTTTGGTGACCCAGGCCGCTGTTGGCCAATCTGCTGCAAGGCAAAAACTGGCCCACGACCAACACGAATCACTCTGGTTTATTTGTCTTCACTCGCACTCGTGAAATGTGAATCTGTCACACAGACGCAGTGCCCTTGACAGAGTCCCAGGACGCCACGGTGGCTTAGGAGATGTTAGCTACCTCGCCTGGTATACAGGAGGTCGTGGGTTCAATCCCGACTGATGGGATGTCAACTACCTCGCCTGGTTTACAGGAGGTCGTGGGTTCAATCCCGACTGATGGGATGTCAACTACCTCGCCTGGTTTACAGGAGGTCGTGGGTTCAATCCCGACTGATGGGATGTCAACTACCTCGCCTGGTATACAGGAGGTCGTGGGTTCAATCCCGACTGATGGGATGTCAACTACCTCGCCTGGTTTACAGGAGATCGTTGGTTCCATCCCGACCCTGACGATGCCTGCTGTATATTTGTAGTTTGCGTGTCTCTTTCATCACCATCACGGTGGCTAGGAGATGTTAACTACCTCGCCTGGTATAACGGAGGTCGTGAGTTCCATCCCGACCCTAACGATATCTGCTGTATATTTGGACTTTGCGTGTCTCTTTCATCACCATCACGGTGGCTAGGAGATGTTAAATACCTCGCCTGGTATACAGGAGGTCGTGGGTTCCATCCCGACCCTGACGATGCCTGCTGTATATTTGGAGTTTGAGTGTCTCTGTCATCACCCTCACGGTTGTTCGGAGATGTTACCTACCTCGCCTGGTATGGAGGAGGTCGTGGGTTCCATCCTGGGCCTGACTATGCCTGTTGTTGTGTATTTGGAGTTTACGTGTCTCTCTCTCCCCGTGGTGGCGTGGATTTTTCTCCAGGTCCTCTGTTTTTTCCATCCACCTTTAGTTATAAACGTCATACGTTTAGAGTATTTGGCTGCTGTAAAAAAAAGCTCTCCAGTAGTAGTGCTGTGACTGTGGTCATCCAGAACAGACCGTACAACGTGTAACAGACGCAATGCCCCGATCCACACTCCGCTGCTACTGACGCGATTATCTGGGCTTGAACCACCTGAATGTAACATTGTAGAAGTGTGCGTCTACATCAGCAGCCGTACGACAAGATAGAAAACTGATCCCCCAACAGCCCAACTTTGAGGGTGACGATATTGGAACGTTGGACCAAGGGCGCCATCTCGCGGTCATGTTTGAAGTCGCAGATATATAGAGTGGCCCAACATTGGCATTAAAACATCGTAATTGTTTATTTCTTAAGTTAATATTCTATTGAGTATCATTATTAATATTGATTTTTATTCTTCGTTTTGAGATGACATTTTAAAATGGAAATAGAATTCACATAAATGATAAAACAGTTGACGAATGTTCCAAAATATTACTCCGCTAATCTTTAAAATAACAAAGTCCTAAATTAATTTCAAAAGAGAATATGTGCGTGCATTAATGTCAACGGCAGTTGGTTTTGATATTTGTTAAAATAAATGAAATAACGCTATGTGATTTTTTATTTAAAGCTTTCGTGACTGCAGGGATTCATATTCTTGGTTCTTTCGGTAAAGTCACGTAGAAGGGAAATAATAAAATAATATAAATATAAAACAACAAAAATTCTCACGTTTCGACTGCAACACAAGCAATCGTCATCATGTGTGAAACGTCGTGAGAATTTGTATTTTTTATATTAATATTATTTATTATTTCCCTTCTACGTTGCTATGTGATTTGTTAAAATAAATATAATAAAATCCAATGTCTCCTGACGTTTGGGCCACCCCTGTATTTTTTGAATCGTGGTTGCTCAGCCACGCACACTCTTGACGTTGTATTAGATGATACATTAATACGTTTTTCGAAGTTAGCAAGGTTGTAAGAACTTGGGGTAGAGGGTGGACGATGGCCGATCATTCCTTAGTGGGGAAAGTACGAATGGAATCAGCCGAGCAGGTGTGGCGTGAGCGGGTGTGGTGAGCGGGTGAGTGAGTCGGTTAGTGTGTGACCTGCCATCAGTGTGGTGGTTGAACACTGTGGATGAGACGAAACCGTAGACGTGAGTCCTCGACACTGGTAGAACACTGAGTGAAGTTCACGGATACGTGAGCGAATGTCTAAACAATAACGCACCCACTCAGCGTTCTGCCATGCAATAGCTCGCGTTATACTGGTAGGAAAATCGTGGTTACACCAGCCCACAGGGGATTATTGTGCCCGTCCGTCCGTCGTGCATCCAAAAATGGTAGGGGTGGGGCTAGGTTGAGAGGGAGGGGCTGGGTGGGGAGGGGCTGGGTGGGGAGGGTGGGGCTGGGTGGGGAAGGTGGGGCTGGGTGGGGGGTGGGAGGGGTGGGGCTGGGTGAGGAGGGGCTGGTCACCCCGTGGTGCCCTTATAAAACTCAACGTTTAACCTACTCACGCCGACTTGTGCCCGCCCTCACAGTCGGCCATATTTGCGGAATACACCACGCCGCCGTTGACCCTGGCCATTGACCGAGCAACCCAACGTTCCTACCATCTCCCTCCGCAGGAATGTGTTTTAGCCTAACAGACCTAATGGCTCGCTCGTCTCTCGTCACGATAAGACACATTTCCAACCAATTACACTGAATACGGCTACATTTTGTCATCTCTATTACTTGCAGGTCTTATTAAAACTAATGGGTTTTTTTATTCTCAATAATTATATCTCTCGTATATCCGAACCAATAAAACAGTCATCGTCTGAGATAAATCCGTAATGACTGTATCTTAACGTCATTTATCAATTCGCTTTGGCGGTTTCTTATCTACTTATTTTTTCACAGGTTCACGGCCACGAATGAAGATGTGTAACTACTGAACACTGCTAGTTTGCTTTATTTTAAATAATTAAGCCTAACCCCAGACCCGCAACCTACCTTTTCTCAACCCATTGCTCGCATCCATTGGTGCAATCGGACGAGATTCTATCAAATGGCCAAACAGGTTATTCTTGCTGCCTTCCCCGACTGGCCAAATGCGCCACCGCTTCTTACACGAGCTGTAGCCCATGAAGGCACACGTTTGCATCATATTTTTCAGAACCAGAATCTCCTTGAGGGATTCGATTAACTATATTGTCAAGATCTATTTCTCAGATGTCCAGTAGAAAGCGCTGAAGACGCAAGCTGGTGCGGGCACTAAATTTCACGTTTTTTTCTTATCTTTAACATTAACACATTCCTGCGGAGGGAGCTGGTAGGAACGTTGGGTTGCTCGGTCAATGGCCAGGGTCAACGGCGGCGTGGTGTATTCCGCAAATATGGCCGACTGTGAGGGCGGGCACTAGCCGGCGTGAGTAGGTTAAACGTTGAGTTTTATAAGGGCACCACGGGGTGACCAGCCCCTCCCCACCCAGCCCCACCCCTCCTCACCCAGCCCCTCCCCACCCAGCCCCTCCCCACCCAGCCCCTCCCCACCCAGCCCCTCCCGACCCTCCCCTCCCCACCCAGCCCCTCCCCACCCAGCCCCTCCCTGCACGACGGACGGCCACAATAATCCCGTGGGCTGGTGTAACCAGGAGGTTCCTACCAGTAACAAACTCATGAACATACTTTGCTAGAGTTGGTCTGTTATATGTTTGAAAAAGCTCTGTACGTGAATTAAGTCGGTTCATCCTACAGATGGCATTCTCCACCGATAGCCGTGGCCAGGACTCGAACTCAGGTTGCCGGGTTTACAGCGCAGTGTGCTGCAAAACCACTGTGGCTACCCATACCAGGCTTTGAATCTTCTTCCATTTTTGGCCCATGCAGGTGTCGAGGAACGACTCATCTTACAACGGAGGCGGTCGGTCCAGATGATTGCGCCTGGAGTAGCGAGCGGAGCGGTGAATAGCAGTGAAATCGGGCATTGATCTTCTTGGTTCTTTCGGTAAAGTCACGTAGAATGGAAATAATAAAATAATAAAATAAAACATAATAAAGTAATTCTCACGACGTTTCGGCCACAACGCAAGCAGCCGTCCTCAGGTGAAGACCAGGTCATTCAGACGCTGTCTCCCCGACAGACTTGGTCTTCACCTGAGGACGGCTGCTTGCGTTGTGGCCGAAACGTCGTGAGAATTATTTTATTATGTTTTATTTGTATTGTTTTATTATTTCCATTCTACGTGACTTTACCGAAAGAACCAAGAAGATGAATCCCTGCAGTCACGAAAGCTTTAAATCGGGCATTGAGTTATGTCGTCCGTTCAGAACGGGTGACCCACAGTCGCGGACACACTGCTCTGAGGGTTTTGAATCTTCCACGTGTGTATCAAGCGGTCCGCTTGCGCTGAGCCATGGTGTGTTGTGCCCACGTGGTTTAGGGTTCTGCCCGGAACACTTTGTCGAAGATCGAAGCCAGAGATGCTCCTCATTGGGTCGTTGAAAAAGTATTGAATAGGCAAGCTTTAAAAAAGTCGTGTTTATTATGTTATCATTTATGTGGGTGATACTATGGATAAAATGTTACACTTCCAAAAAAGCATTGTGTATGCATTACAGCATTGAATATGTCCGTGATGTATTGCGTCGCCCCCCAAACAATGCGAACGGCTTTGCTGTAAAATTTTGATTTAAAGCTTTCGTGACTGCAGGGATTCATATTTTGCCGAGTAAAATGTTTTTTATATAATTATTTTATTGTTTCCCCCTCCCCCTCAGCCCCCACCCCTGTCGGCCCCTGAGCGTACTGGCAGATCAGCTGTCCACAGCGCCTTATTAGGGCGCAACATCACCTGGGGGGCGTACATGTTTGTGAGGGGCGCTCCTCTGGTTGGCTGCTTGCTCGCGGTCACGTGACGCACTTCAACCAATCCGTGCCCCGTTAATCACACAATGACAGAATGACAGAATGACGGATCTGGATGTTTATATATATTTATGCATGTAGGATGCAGTGAATACGTGAATAAGCAAACCATATATTTTTTTTTATTTAAAAATGTGTAAATTATAGTCAACTATAAGATATTATTGACAACAAAAATTTGAATACTGCAGTGTTACACAAGGTCTGTTCTCTTACAGAGAAAACCAGAAGTGACAGAATATACAAGATGAGTAACATAATTGTGTTACACATAGCAGCATGAATGGTAATAATCATAGAGAGGCAATGTTAGATTTTTTGGACCTGCCATGAGAATACAAGAGTCTGAATATACATTGGTTGTGGCTGGTAACATCATTACAGGTACAAGAATCTGGGGAAGACAGAAAATTGGGTCACACGACAAGCTACAACTGTATGCAACTGGGACTATCCAATTCAACGTTCTTGAGTGAATGTCAAGGGCAGAGTTAAAATGGAATAAGGCCATGTCTTAGAAAGAGCATAGAGGCAGAACGCGTCTTACGGAACACGTGGCTGATTCGATCCAATCGCAGACATTTGTGATCCGGATGCTAAGATACAAGCAACGCGTTATCAGAGAATAGTGCCAGGAGTCGTGTGAAATAACATAATCACAGTTTATATAACGCCAACGTAGCCGTTCAATGTATATCTTTCAATTAAAAAAAAACATTATTTGTTGCTCCCAATTCTTCATGGAAATCCAGCTATTTACGTGACATATATATGTTTAAATGCAGAAATAGTGATTACAGTTTTTAGCATCATATGCGTAATGACAACAAACTCTTCGCGTGTGAAACACCACCACAGAACGCGAAGCAGAGTCAAACATTGATACGTAGAAAGTAAGAGGGGAAGTGAAGTGAAGGGATGTTTGCACGGAAGTCGCCAAGACGGATAAAAATTAACCCGTAAAAACAAAGTTTTTCACTATAAATCCTTTATATGCGTAGCATCGGGGCGGCTAGAGTCCTCTCGTCCTCTGGCTTGAGATGGCTGCCACCTATGGGTCAGATGATTGTCTGGCAGCATTAAACAATTGGTAATTAAATATAGATTTTTTTTCCCCTAAACAGTGTAAAATTTTGGAAATTTTTTTTCACGAAAATGCATTGTCACGCACAACGAGTCTGTGTGCAAAATGTCAGCTCGATTGGATCACGGGAAGTGGGTTAAAAAACGACCGAAAGATTTGCACGGTCCTAAGCAAGCAAGTGAACTTAATATAAAGGATTTAAAAAGGGCACGACTCAAGATGAGCAGCAGCAGCAAGGGGGAGAAGGAATGACTGGGTCAGGATGCCGGCAATGAGAGGGTGATGGTGAGAGGGGAGGGAAAAGAGGGAAGAGAGAGAATGAATGAGCGAGCAGGAGTTAGCCTCAAGGAGAAGCGGCGTGCTGTTTTCACAGCGGGTGGGGAGAGGGGAGGCATTCAGAATCATGGGTGGCCACACAGAAGCCGCCTGATTTAACGGGAGGCTTCAGCTGACTTCGATGCCGCGTGGATAGAATTCACGAAGAACGCCCCCACCCGCATTTCCGAACGACGTGACCGAGCAAATCCAACTCAGTTCCGTTCGCCGAGATTCTGAGCGAAGGCGCTGGAAACCACACGTGGGCAATGCACGATTGTGCTCGCCACGTGCCGCCTGAATCCCATCCGCACGGTCACGTGGTCGCCCGCACGGTCACGTGGTCGCCCGCACGATCAAGTGATAACCGCGCGCGGCGTGGAGGGGGGTGGCGGTGGTGAGTGGCCTCTAGCCAATCATCGTGGTCTGAGAGACGACGGTAACGGGCATCTGTCGGAACTTGAGCTCGCGAGCAATCTGGCACCAGGCGCAGGGAGGGCAGAAGCACATGATCACGCAGTCGTCGCAGATGGAGCCCTGGCAGCACGCGCAGCAGAGGGAGAAGGGGCATTCGGACGAGGGTCAGACAATTGTGGGAGCGTGCGCCAAGACGGTGCGTAGCGGCACACACTCTCTGGTGATATGTCAACTACCTCGCCTGGTATACAGGAGGTCGTGGTTTTGACCACGACCCTGATGGGATGTCAACGACCTCGCCTGGTATACAGGAGGTCGTGGGTTCGATCCCGACCCTGATGGGATGTCCACTACCTCGCCTGGTATACAGGAGGTCGTGGGTTCGATCCCGACCCTGATGAGATGTCAACTACCTCGCCTGGTATACAGGAGGTCGTGGTTTCGACCACGACCCTGATGGGATGTCAACGACCTCGCCTGGTATACAGGAGGTCGTGGGTTCGATCCCGACCCTGATGAGATGTCAACTACCTCGCCTGGTATACAGGAGGTCGTGGGTTCGATCCCGACCCTGATGGGATGTCAACTACCTCGCCTGGTATACAGGAGGTCGTGGGTTCAATCCCGACCCTGACGCCTGCTGCTGTATATTTGGAGTTTGCGTGTCCCTCTCCCCGTGGTCGCGTGGATTTTTCTCCGGGTCCTCCGGTTTTCCCCACCACGTTCAGAAACACGTTTAGAGTATTTGGTGGCTAGAAATGCCCACGTGATAATCCACTTCGTTGAGCTATCATTTGTGGCCAGGTCGCTTCTGAAAAACAGCTACATAGCTCAGTGGGACCTTACCTGGTAAAATAAAAAAAATAGTTTTATAGTTTAGACAAAGCCCCCCAATCACCTAGAGCTGTGGCTGACCCCCCCCCACCTCAACCTCCTCTTTTAAGTATAAAAAAATTCTAATGATTTTATATATTAGCGTCGTTCATGCAATTTGCATTTCGCAATCGCTGACGAACCGCGGACACCTGGAAGGCTGCGAAGCGGTGAGCCTGCGCCAACAATTGCTCTGCAGTTCTCTGCATATTAAGATGGTTTCAACAAATTAGCGGAGTGCTCATTGTGCACGTGGGAACGAAACCGGAGCGCCCGAAGAAAACCCACACATTGTGCGAGGGGGCAACACTCGATCCCACACAGAAGGAACAGATTATATCGGTCCACACTTTGCCGTGATGAATCCTTGCAGTCACGAAAGCTTCAAATCTAGAATTAATCGAAATGAATCCCGCGGCTGGGAAGAGCGTCTCACGTGGATGCCGTATCGCTCTCGGATGCTGGAGCGCATGCTGATGCCGATGGCTGGGGCGCTAGCGAAGCACATCGTGTCCAGCATGGGCAGGCAGCAGCACTCGCCGAACTTTGACGCCGTGCTACAGGTGAAGCATGGGAAGCACCAGAAGGCGAAGCAGCCTACGGCGGGTGTGACGGGGGGTGGGGTGGGGAGGTAAGGGGGTCACAAGGTCACAAGGGGGGTAGTGGGGTTAAGCGTTGGAGGGGTAGTCATGGGGTCATGGGGTCATGGGGACATGGGGGGAGTGGAGTAACAAGGCAGTGTGGTCGTGGGGGAAATGGGGTAATGGGGTAATGGGGTAATGGGGTAATGGGGTAGTGGGGTAGTGGGGTAGTGGGGTAATGGGGTAGCGGGGTAATGGGGTAATGGAGTAGTGGGGAAATGGGGTAGTGGGGAAATGGGGTAGTGGGGTAGAGTGGTAATGGGGTATTTGAGTAGTGTACTAATGGGGTAGAGTGGTAATGGGGTATTTGGGTAGTGTGCTAATGGGGTAGAGTGGTAATGGGGTTCATCTTCTCGGTTCTTTCGGTAAAGTCACGTAGAAGGGAAATAATAAAATAATAAAAATGAAACATAATAAAATACAATTCTCACGACGTTTCGGCCACAACGCAAGCAGCCGTCCTCAGGTGAAGAACAGGTCTGTCGGAAAGACAGCGTCTGTTTCCGCTTTTGAAATATGCGACGGAGTGCCTTGGGTTAAGGCGCTTTATAAACGTAAAATAAGATCAATTCTCACGAGGCGACAGCCTCGACAGACCTGGTTTTCACCTGAGGACGGCTGCTTGCGTTGTGGCCAAAACGTCGTGAGAATTGTTTTATTATGTTTTCTTTTTATTATTTTATTATTTCCCTTCTACGTGACTTTACCGAAAGAAACAAGAAGATCAAATTTTCAAGTTTAATTTATTAGGTATTAGGTATAGCCCTGTGAGCCAATGCGGCTCTTGAGTCAAAAAGCAGGACATTTAATTACCCAGGAAAGACACAATTCCAAGAACAACAGCTGCCTAAAGCGGGACAGGTGACAACTGGGGATGTGGCCGAGCATCCGATCATATCGCATGCCACTCGCGATTGGAAACAATGTACGGTATTTATTTGATCAACACGCACGCATTGCAAAAATGTACATTCCTCTGTCATTCCATTGCTGCAAGTTGGCCTCACCAATGCTATGCTGGTTGTGGGGTATTCATCTGCCCATACTTCAACAGACTTGGTCTACCCAAAATGTTGTACCGGGCACCACGGTGGCGAGATGTTAACTGCCTCGCCTGGTATACAGGAGGTCGTGGGTTCCATCTCGACCCTGACGCCTGCTGGTAATATTTGGAGTTTGCACGTTCTCCCCATAGTCGTGTGGATTTTTTCTCTAGTTTCCTCCACGTTTAGAATCAACATCGCTTCTGAAGATTAGGTAAATAGCTCAGTGGAGCCTTAAAAAATAGTAAAGCCTTTTTTTAGGGCTGGAGGAAACAGGTTAGTGGCGCCACCAGGAAACAAGAATGGTCTGTTATTGGCGGCCGGGTGACTCGCAAATCAGAGGCGTTAAATCAGAAGCAAGGCCGAGATCCTGGGTTTGAACTCAGGTTTTACCCGCCCGCGATTAAATCGGCTTCTCAAGTGCAGACAGTAGATGGTTTCGGCCAAATTACTGTAACACAAAAAGCCAACACATTAAATCAGAATTTTTCACTTAATTCGGCAATATGCTTAATCTGAGGATTAAACATGTAACGTTTTACTGCCATATAAAGAACGCTTTTACAGAAGGGCGTGTGAGAAATTCTTCATCCCGTGGATTGCGTAAGAGATCACTTAAACGGATCTTAGAATTCGTTCCGTGACATCTCCTTGCGCGTGTCTTTCTCTAACACAACCTGATGCGCTGCTCAAGAACACTTAGAACATGCACCAATAATACTGCGGCCTAAAAATGAAAACTATATAATAGGCGACGTGTCGGGCAATAGCCCTTCTTCATTGCACGTAAAATTGCCGATGAAGAATACCCATTGCTCAAAATGTCACCTTATAAATATTTTGTTCCAACTTGAGTTTGCGTTGCTGTTATTATTTGTGCTTGTGCGCCACTACTAACCAGAGGTCGCAACCGGGTATCCGATACCCGTACCCTACCCGATACCCGGCTACCCGTATCCGGCCGGGTACGGGTACCCGTTTGCGACCCTGGTGCGGCCGGGTACGGGTAGGCCGTGAGTCACTGGTGAGTAACCGTTTGTCACTCATTTCCCAACGTCTTGTCTCTTCTCACAATTCAAGTTGCTAGAATCAACCCACCCGCGCCTGCAACATGGCTTCATCCCAGAGGTCGCAATCAGGTACCCGATACCCGTACCCTACCCGTACCCGGCCGGGTACGGGTACCCGTTTGCGACCTTGGTGCGGCCGGGTACGGGTACGGGTAAGGAATCAAAACCCGTTTGCGACCTCTGCTACCAACACGACAGCAGCATCACTGCTGGATATCTGTGAAAACAAAGAGCTTCATAGCTCACCGGATTCCTCCAATATGAGTGTTCTGATAATTGTATTGAAAAGAGTTCCGAATGGGACACTTCTCTGCCTCGTGACATGACGCCCATTGCGCAAACGGGGACCGTCACGTTTCAGACATTTCGTGATGAATGTGCGACACAGGATAGTCCGTTTGTTGGCAACAACAGCAAAAAAAGAGAATTCACGAGTTCACGAAATAATATTTGGCACGCTACAGAAAAAAACTACGCAGGTACAAACTGGTTGCGAACCTTGGTAAAACTTTGCATCAACGTCACAAACCAGATATCTCAGCAGTGAATGGTATCCAGGTCCGGTTTGACCCGCGTACCCGGTGCTGGTGAATGCTCTGTAGCAACTTTGTTGACTCGAGATTCAATGCGACATCATCTTTCCTCTGGCTCTGGTTGCCGTGATGAGACGACAGTTGCTTTAGTTCCACGGCACATGGTTTTGAACTTGCTCCATCTTTGTGGCACACCGAAATAAAAATCACTGGTGGGCCACTTCATCCAGCAATCTATGATGATGATGCTGATGATGATGACGTGTTCGTTTCTCTTTTTCAAGTGATATGGACGCACCATATCGCTTGGTGGTCTTTTGGCCTTCTCTGGTCCGACGTTAGTGAGACGAGGCCCTAGCAAAGGCTGTCTCTGGTGTAGACCAATCAGTTTCGAAGACAATGCCATATGCAGGTTCACCACCAGCACTGTGCGTGGTTAATGCAGACATGATTCCTTGCAAAAAGTTTATATTTGGTGTTTAAACATCTTAACACCTGCTATGTTATTGCCAGAAAGGCTAACACCTATATTTTTTCTTCATACTATGGATGTACCTGGTGCCGTCGTGGTAATGTGGAATGTTCACAATCGCGTCGTGTGTCGCTCTCCCCGCTCGATCGCCGCGTGTTCCTCGTGGCATCTTCGCGATTCAATTAGAACCGCTCAGGTGTAAAACTTGGGTTCAATCACTCACCCGGGGGACCCGGGCTCAGCCAATTAACTAAGAGGGGGTAGGGGAATTGTGTGTTTTGAGTGTCAGTGTGTGTGTGTGTTTACTTTACCATTGTTTGGATGGTCGTCCATTCGTACCTGTATTTCATGGTTTTTACTGGTAGGAACCTTCTGGTTACACCAGCCCACAGGGGATTATTGTGTCCATCGTGCAGGGAGGGGCTGGGTGGGGAGGGAGGGGCTGGGTGGGGAGGGGAGGGGAGGGGGTGGAGGGGCTGGGTGGGGAGGATGGGGAGGTGGCTGGCTGGGCAGGGGCTGGGTGGGGAGGGAGGGGCTGGGTGGGGAGGGGAGGGGAGGGTGGGGAGGGGCTGGGTGGGGAGGGTGGGGAGGGGCTGGATGGGGAGGGGCTGGGTGGGGAGGGGTGGGGGTGGGGCTGGTCACCCCGTGGTGCCCTTATAAAACTCAACGTTTAACCTACTCACGCCGGCTAGTGCCCGCCCTCACAGTCGGGCATATTTGCGGAATACACCACGCCGCCGTTGACCCTGGCCATTGACCGAGCAACCCAACGTTCCTACCAGCTCCCTCCGCAGGAATGTGTTAATGTTAAAGATAAGAAAAAAACGTGAAATTTCGTGCCCGCACCAGCTTGCGTCTTCAGCGCTTTCTACTGGACATCTGAGAAATAGATCTTGACAATATAGTTAATCGAATCCCTCAAGGAGATTCTGGTTCTGAAAAATATGATGCAAACCTGTGCCTTCATGGGCTACAGCTCGTGTAAGAAGCGGTGGCGCATTTGGAAAGTCGGGGAAGGCAGCAAGAATAACCTGTTTGGCCATTTGATAGAATCTCGCCGCCGTTGACCCTGGCCATTGACCGAGCAACCCAACGTTCCTACCAGCTCCCTCCGCAGGAATGTGTTCTTTGGATTCTGTGTATGTCTACTGTGTTCATCAAAAAGTCTATGGGCCTCCCTAATTGTTGCATTTTGATGTCCGTGTGTCAAAGTGGCCTTTGCGGAGGAGGCTCGTGAAGGACGCTTCTGAGAAGTTGGAGGCAGTTTCCCAACAGCAGCGAAGGGCGTTTGAGCGACGCTCACAACAACGGCGGAGCGCCGGGTGGCTAAAACGCAGGGAGTTGACAGTAGGGAGAACAGGTGGTACATCCGCCAGTCATCTCAAGTCAGTGAACTCATGGTGATTTCGAAGACGCTTGGTTTAGCCATGTTTGTTTGTTGGAAGTACAGAGTTAGCCCGATAACTTTAATCTAAATTGTCTTGTGGTTGTTATTGTTCGACTTGCATCCCACTGGGATTTCTGCACACAGCGTTTTGGGTTTGTGCGTGATGACGTCACGCCTCACCCCCCTCCCACCCACCACCCCCCCACCACCACCCCACCACCACCCCCCCCACCACCACCCCCCCACCCCCCCACCACCCCCCCACCCACCACCCACTCACCCCGGCCGTGTATCCCACGCAGATACGCGGGGAGTGCGAGCACAGCACTAACGAACAGTTCATCTTCCAACTCTCAAGTTTGGTGGGGGGGGGGGGGGGGCAGGAGGCATTGCTCCCATCATGAACCTCCCCCCCCCCACCACCATCCCTCACCCCTCTTGGATCCATCATTGGTGCAAAGTCAGGGGAGGGGAAAAGTGGAGGGTGGTGGGTGGAGGGTGGTGGGTGGAGGGTCGAAAGTGGAGGTTGGTGGGTGGACGGTGGAGGTTGAACGGTGAAGGGTGGTGGGTGGTGGGTTGTGGGTGGTGGGTAGATGGTGGTGGGTGTAGGGTGGTGGGTAGATGCTGGTGGGTAGATGTTGGTGGGTGGATGGTGGTGAGTGGAGGGTCGAAAGTGGAGGTTGGTGGGTGGACGGTGGAGGTTGGACGGTGAAGGGTGGTGGGTTGTGGGTGGTGAGTTGTGGGTGAAGGGTGGTGGGTGGTGGGTAGATGGTGGTGGGTAGATGCTGGTGGGTAGATGGTGGTGGGTAGACGGTGGAGGGTAGATGGTGATGGGTGGTGGGTAGATGGTGATGGGTGGTGGGTAGATGGTGGTGGGTAGATGGTGGAGGGTAGATGGTGATGGGTGGTGGGTAGATGGTGATGGGTGGTGGGTAGATGGTGGTGGGTAGACGGTGGAGGGTAGATGGTGGTGGGTGGTGGGTAGATGGTGATGGGTGGTGGGTAGATGGTGATGGGTGGTGGGTAGATGGTGGTGGGTAGATGGTGGAGGGTAGATGGTGGTGGGTGGTGGGTAGATGGTGATGGGTGGTGGGTTGTGGGTGGTGGGTAGATGGTGGTGGGTGGTGGGTAGATGGTGGTGGGTGATGGGTAGATGGTGGTGGGTAGATGGTGGAGGGTAGATGGTGGTGGGTGGTGGGTAGATGGTGATGGGTGGTGGGTTGTGGGTGGTGGGTAGATGGTGGAGGGTAGATGGTGGTGGGTGGTGGGTAGATGCTGGTGGGTAGATGCTGGTGGGTGGAGGGTGGTGGGTGGAGGGTGGTGGGTGGAGGGTGGTGGGTGGAGGGTGGTGGGTAGATGGTGATGGGTAGATGGTGGTGGGTAGATGCTGGTGGGTGGAGGGTGGTGGGTGGAGGGTGGTGGGTGGAGGGTGGTGGGTAGATGGTGGTGGGTAGATGGTGGTGGGTAGATGGTGGTGGGTAGATGCTGGTGGGTGGAGGGTGGTGGGTGGAGGGTGGTGGGTGGAGGGTGGTGGGTGGAGGGTGGTGGGTAGATGGTGGTGGGTAGATGGTGGTGGGTAGATGGTGGTGGGTAGATGCTGGTGGGTAGATGGTGGTGGGTAGATGCTGGTGGGTGGAGGGTGGTGGGTGGAGGGTGGTGGGTGGAGGGTGGTGGGTAGATGGTGGTGGGTAGATGGTGGTGGGTGGAGGGTGGTGGGTAGATGCTGGTGGGTGGAGGGTGGTGGGTGGAGGGTGGTGGGTGGAGGGTGGTGGGTGGAGGGTGGTGGGTAGATGCTGGTGGGTGGAGGGTGGTGGGTGGAGGGTGGTGGGGTAGATGGTGGTGGGTAGATGGTGGTGGGTAGATGCTGGTGGGTAGATGGTGGTGGGTGGTGGGTAGATGGTGGTGAGTAGATGGTGGTGGGTGGAGGGTGGTGGGGTAGATGGTGGTGGGTAGATGGTGGTGGGTAGATGGTGGTGGGTAGATGCTGGTGGGTGGAGGGTGGTGGGTGGAGGGTGGTGGGGTAGATGGTGGTGGGTAGATGGTGGTGGGTAGATGCTGGTGGGTGGAGGGTGGTGGGTGGAGGGTGGTGGGTGGAGAGTGGTGGGTAGATGGTGGTGGGTGGAGGGTGGTGGGTAGATGCTGGTGGGTGGAGGGTGGTGGGTGGAGGGTGGTGGGTGGAGGGTGGTGGGTAGATGGTGGTGGGTGGAGGGTGGTGGGTAGATGCTGGTGGGTGGAGGGTGGTGGGTGGAGGGTGGTGGGTGGAGGGTGGTGGGTGGAGGGTGGGTAGTGGTGGGCTGGAGGTTCACTCACAGGACTCGCAGTCGGTGCAACAGTCGCATACTCTCGAGTTCCACGTGTTGGTGGTGAGCGTGGTGCTCATCGTCGTTTGCTGCACGGCCGACTGGCCCATAACCATCGGCTGGGCCATCGTGGGCATCGGCTGGCCCGTCACTACAGGATGCTTGTAGTGGGGCTGATACATCGTGCGGATGACTGATCACCTTTGCCTGCGTGTGGACACAGGGCGATCGCGATAGGGTCCCCTGGTGAATAAACTAAGAGGCCCCCATCATAGATATACCACCAGGGTTCCTTCATAAACCACCAGGGGTTCCCCAGTAATAACCCCACAGGTTCTCCCCATGAATACATCAAGTTCAAGTTCATTTATTAGGTATAGCCCTGTGAGCCATTCGGCTCTTGAATCGGGTGCAACCGCAACAAACAAAAACATCTTAAAGTGACTATGTGACTAAGTGCAAACAGAAAATCCAAGAAAAGACGGCAAAATATTGCAGAAAAATCACCGTACACCAACCCTGTGCAAATATCCCAGTGGGATGCAAGTCAAACAACAACAACAACAACAATCGTGTAGTGGGGCATCATATGGGTATCTCAATCATCTGGGTGCCTCAACAGGGTCTCATGGACCAATAGGGTCCCCCTCATGAAGCAACGGGGTCCTCTGGTAACCCATAGGGTACCCTTTATAGATAAACCACCAAGGTCTTCGCATGACCTTAACAGGGCCTTCGTGTAACACTAACAAGTGACCATTCCGGGTCCAGCAATACAGGGTACAACCCACCTCATAGATTATTATAAAAGATATACATCCAGTTTATTCTAAAAACTAGTTTTTTTTTAAACTTGATCCTCTTTTGAGGTTTATGCAGCGATGAGATTCCAGATGTGAAGTTTTTTCGTGACTGCAAGGATTCATTGTTTTTTTTTCGGTAAAGTCACGTAGGTAACAAATTTTAAATAAATAAAATCATCGACGTTTCGGAGGCAACACAAGCCTCCGTCTTCAGGTTCTGTGACGGTTCCACCTGTGAAGACGGAAGCTTGTGTTGCCTCCGAAACGTCGTGATTTAAACTGTTAGGTTTTTGGGGTAAAGTCACGTAGGTAAAAATAAATAATGAAAAAAGAAAAGAAAAAAAATAATAAATCACGACGTTTCGACGTTTTGGCCGCTTGTGGGCCCACTTCAGCAATTGTTTCGTGCTGTGGTTGTCCCACCTGATGACGGACGCTTGTGTTGCACCCGAAACGTCGTGATTTATTATTTTACTTATATTATTATTTCTATTAGTTTTATAATTTTTTTGTATTATTTTTTTTACCCACGTGACTTTGCCGAAAAAAGCTAAGAGTATGAATCCTTGCAGTCACGAAAGCTTCAAATCTAGAGTCGTGATTTAATGTATTTTATTTTTTTACCTACGTGACTTTGCCGAAAAAAAACAAAAAGATGATGAGATTCCAGGCGCCTCCGCAAGGAAGCAACAAAACAAACCAACCGCGCCGTGACCACCGGTGTCACGGAGATGTTGTCCCCCGCCCCCCCAAAGTGCGACTGTGGCCATGGGCCCTCCACAAGCGGTGGTTATTCTCAACACTTTCGTCGGCTTCTGTGGTCACCCCCCTCTTCTTCCTCCTCTTTGTTGAATTTTGCTTCAACCGAGAAGTAACCCCCCCTCCACCCCACCGCTTGCCTGACCCAATGTGGTTATCTGAGAAATAAATGTACGAATAAATGAACGTAAATGTTGTTACCCAATTGTCCATTCTGTGAGGTTATCCCAACTCGCTAAGTAACCGTGCGCGAATAAAAAAAAATACAACGGACGCCCTGCATCTCCTTGCTTCTTTCGGTAAAGTCACGTAGAAGGGAAATAATAAAATAATAAAAATTCAACATAATAAAATAATTCTCACGACGTTTCGGCCACAACGCAAGCAGCCGTCCTCAGGTGAAGAACAGGCCTGTCGGAAAGACAGCGTCTGAATGGGCACCACCAGGCTTGGCAGCGTATATTTAAGCTGCTGGGTTGGAGGGGGAAGGGCGCCTTGCACACGCGGGGCAATTTATGATCGCTCGCTGGTTACTCTTTCGGAAAGCAACATCGTTAAAAGATCAATGAGTTTAGGTTACCGTATGGACTACAGTTTCATCGTGGTTATCTTACATTGGCGAGATTCACACGTGTTTGTTCACCAACGTCTCGCATGTACGATATAATTCCACACATCTTACGTACTCCATGGGACGTTGCCACCTACTCCCCCCCCCCCAGGGAGTTCGAAGAACCCCCTGGTTGAGAACCACGGCCCCAGACCACGGATCGTGTCTCATCAACTTGCACTGAGATCTTGAATTTCTTCCACTCAGCACTTGAGGAAGCCACGACTTGCAGTGTCTTTCATGTAACTTTCAGAGGGGAGGCACTTTCGCCGCGTGGATTTTTCTCTGGGTTTTCAGGATGTTTTTCCCCCCACTCCACATTTAGAATCAACATCGCGAGTTCGGAGGATTAGGCTGCTGTTAATTTCCACGTGATAAGCCACTTTGGGTGAGCTATCATTCGTGGCCAGCTCGCTTCTGAAAAAAAAACTACGTAGCTCTGTTGGGCCTTACCTGGTAAAATAAAAAATAGTTTAGTTTTATATCTTCTTGGTTCTTTCGGTAAAGTCACGTAGAAGGGAAGTAATAAAATAATACAAATAAAACATAATAAAATAATTCTCACGACGTTTCGGCCACAACACAAGCAGCCGTCCTCAGGTGAAGACCAGGTCTGTCGAGGCGACAGCGTCTAAATGACGTGACTTTACCGAAAGAACCAAGAAGATGAATCCCTGCAGTCACGAAAGCTTCAACTAGAAATTTAGTTTTATAGTTTAGACAAAGCCCCCCAAATCAGCAGAGCTGTGGCTACCCCCCCCTCCACCACCTCAGCCTCCTCCTATAAATAAAACAAAATAATGATTTGTTTAATATATTAGCGTCGTTCATGCAAATCATGTCAACATGCCCACCGATAACATGGAAGCAGTCCGGCTTTCTCCAATTGCTAAATGCCAGATACTGAATTGCAAACTAACATCAATATTATTGCACGCAACCACACACTCACTCGCTCGCTCGCTCACTCACCGTGGACCGAGGAAAGGTGGATGCCTCGAGGCGAGGATGCGAGTGGTCCGCGAGTGAAGCGAGTGGCGGTGAGTTATCCTGCTCACCCTGTCGGCATTGCTCGCTATCATTAACATCACCCCCCAGCCGCCCCATACCCATCTCACCTACCCAAGTGCGGATGCAATGCTTGTTGACAAACCCGATCCACTGCGCGTGTTAAACTAAAAAACCCCACAAATTCAAGGCATTCGTCAACAAAAAAAAACCCGCAGATGTTACACCAAAAATAGCACACACTCACTCAAGACAATCGTCAAAAAAAAAATACTGCCGTCCAAAAAAATGTGGACATCATGTGCTACGAACGGCGTTGCTGTTAATGGGCCCTTCTTGTATGTGCTATGAAGAAGGGCTGTTGTCTGAAACGTTGTACACTTTGTTTCTCAGCTGAACAAGCACGTTTAGTGATGTACTCTTAGATGCTTCTCTCACATTAAGCGGGTTTTTTTGAGCATGCTATTTCTAAGATTTAATTGTATGAACGCGAGAAAAAAACACCACCCCAGGTCGCATCATTTACATGGAGTGCTCTTGCCAAGAACATCCAAACATCCAGCAGTATTTGTCGAACAAGTCCGACTGCTTATGAGACCTGGAAAGTCGTAACGCTCCGGAGTTTGTTTGCCATAAACAAGTAATATAATTTTAACACGTAGGCTTTTTAAATTCTTGGTTCTTTCGGTAAAGTCACGGAGAAGGGAAATAATAAAATAATAAAAATGAAACAATAAAATTCTCACGACGTTTCGATTGCAACACAAGCAATCATCAGCAGGTGTGAAAATCACAGCAAGTGAGAATTGTATTGTTTTCTTTTATTATTTTATTATTTCCCTTCTACGTGACTTTACCGAAAGAACCAATAATATGAATCCCTGCAGTCACGAAAGCTTTAAATCGAAACGTAGGCTTTTGCGACCAATATCATCCATGATCTAGTTTTTTTGTAAATTAGATTGTAAATGTTGTGGCTTTGCTCTCCGACACACCGGTGTGCTGTACTAGTAACGAATTGGCCACGTTCTGTTTACGTGACAAACTTTACTAATTGGCTGTCGGGTGGTGGCGGGTTTAACGACACATTTATATTTACGTGATCTATACCCCCCAAAAAACCTATATTATGAATAATTATCATGCTTGCTAATATTGATCTGGAAAGCCAATAGGCCGATGTACTAAACAAATACCTTGTGCTTAAATTGTGGAGATGGAACAGAGTTGATCTTATATTTAATTCATCACCCACGTTGCTCAGGAGGGCTGCCGTGATGTTAATGTTCAGCGCACCAACTCCAGATGTCCCCAGCTCGTTCCCACCGTCCACGTGGGCACGTGTCTTCTAGCTCCCGATGACACGTGCCCCATCCAGCAGTAGAGCAGGCACGCCCCAGAACCACCACGCGTATGTGCAGGGGTGAAGGGCTTTGCTTGTTTGCTCCCCTTTATTACAGAGCGCACTGTAATAGAGCAGAGATACCTTCGTACACTCGACGAAATGACCGATCAGAGATTTGCTCTCGCCCCTGCCCACACATGTGAAATGACGACTTGGACGCATTTGTCTTCAGATGGTTTCTTTATTTAAGGAGCCACGTGCTCACACTCGGACAGGCGGAGATCCCCACCGCAACAGCCACGAGTCTCCAGCGCATCTCCCTGACAATAATAATATGGTCTGAGCGTTGCTCTTGGTCGACGGGTCTCGCGCTGATGGTGCATTAGAGGAGGTGGGGGGGGGGGGGAGAGAAGTCTAGGGGAGGAGGCATTAATACAGCAGTGGAGAGACCCTGGCTTGATGATGCCGATGGTGCATTAGATGGGGGGGAGGCTAGGGAGTAAGGCATTAATCCAGCAACAGATGCATATAAATAACTATTTGTATATGTTGTAGATAGCGAATGAGTAAAACACTTAAACCCTCCAATTATTTAGCATTTCCAGTAATCACATAATCAAGTTTAAGATAAACACGGATAGCAGAATCCTCCAAACAACGGGCATAACAATATAATACACAATATAATAAACAGACATCAACAATGCGGGGTTAATCGTAATATAATAAACAGACATCAACAATGCGGGGTTAATCGTAATTTGCGGGTTAATCGAGTGTTGATTCATCGCCAATTGATCCATGGATCAAGTTATAATGTGACCCCCCCCCCCCTCTTCATTTGATTGGCTAATATCGGCGAGATCGGTGATTCCGTCGCGGTCCGATTTTATTGTTTCCGCAGTGGCCCCCACGGCTCCGCC
This sequence comes from Lampetra fluviatilis, assembly GCF_964198595.1. NCBI lineage: Eukaryota > Metazoa > Chordata > Hyperoartia > Petromyzontiformes > Petromyzontidae > Lampetra > Lampetra fluviatilis. The sequence continues at coordinate 3,707,183 of NC_136317.1, read as the reverse complement.
GGTAGGGGGCGCTGTGCAGGTGCCTCCCACGGCTCCGCCGGTAGAGGGCGCTGTGCAGGTGCCTCCCACGGCTCCGCCGGTAGAGGGCGCTGTGCAGGTGCCTCCCACGGCTCCGCCGGTAGGGGGCGCTGTGCAGGTGCCCCCCACTGCTCCGCCGGTAGAGGGCGCTGTGCAGGTGCCCCCCACTGCTCCGCCGGTAGAGGGCGCTGTGCAGGTGCCTCCCACGGCTCCGCCGGTAGAGGGCGCTGTGCAGGTGCCCCCCACTGCTCCGCCGGTAGAGGGCGCTGTGCAGGTGCCTCCCACGGCATCGCCAATAGGGGGCGCTGTGAACGCGTTCTTTGCTCTCAGCCTCCAGCGGACAGGCGGAGGCTGAGGAGGAGCGGCTCAGCACCAATCGTTCCGAACAAGTCGTTGACCAGATTATTTGATGCCAGTGTTGAGTTTGCTAAACTGGACTCCCATGGTAAACTGGGTTCCCATGGTAAACTGGACTCCCATGGTAAACTGGGTTCCCATGGTAAACTGAGTTCCCATGGTAACCTGGATTCCCATGGTAATCTGGACTCCCATGGTAAACTGGACTCCCATGGTAAACTGGATTCTCATGGTAAACTGGGTTCCCATGGTAACCTGGATTCCCATGGTAAACTGAACTTCCATGGTAAACTGAACTTCTATGGTGAACTGAACTTCCATCTTAAACTGGACTTCCATAGTGAACTGGACTCCCATTGGTCAGACCTAGCCGTACCCACAACGTTCCATTAAAATTACTAAATATACGGTACTCAACACTAGTGTACAGCAGTAAACTTCAACACAAATTATACAGGGTACAATAGGATACAGCGGACTATTAAAAAAATGACCAAAATACCCTACTTAAATACTTAAATTATAATATATTGCACTCTCCAGTACAGCACATTTATTTGTGCGCAGCTTTGGTGTACGATGCTTTTTTCTGGAATTTTTGCTGTTTTTTTTCCTGGATTTTCTGTTTGCACATAGTCACATAGTCACTTTAAGATGTTTTCTTGTTCATGTTTTTGTTTTTTGTTTGTTGCGGTTGCACCCGATTCAAGAGCCGCATGGCACACAGGGCTATTTCCGTATATATAAAAGGCAAAGTTGTGATTATGTGTGTCTGTTCAAAATGTTTAGTGTACTTCCCGACATGCAACAAACTTGAAATTTGCCATGTGGGTACTTTCCAGACTGTACACCATGCAAAAATTATAAAAATACACTGGTTTTTTTTGGTGGGGGGGGGGGGAGCTCAATAATGCATATATTTTTTGCACAGCAAGTGAGTTGTGACGTCACATCTGTCACGTGACCCGCGCACGTGGAAGCGTAACGCATTGTAGTGTAGCAGGTAGCGCGCTGCGCTACGAACTCAGCGACCCGAGTTTGATTCCCGCTCACGACCACCACCGGTGACGATTATTTGAACCGGTCCTGGGCCTCCCCTAGGTCGACTCAGCCTCAAACGAGTAATTGCTGTGATGTGAACTGGGGAGACAAAGGCGGTCGGGTGTGGTGAATCCAAGTCCCGGGCGAAGCCGGGTAGTACAGCTAGTACCTAATAAATGAACTTGAACTTGAAACGACGGCGATTGTCCCATATCAGGAAATGTGGCCTTGGTCTACAAATCCCCCAGGAGATGGCAGTACAGCAACATCTCGAGTGACTAAACTATATACAGATAGTCCCCTAGTTACGATATTTCGATCTTACGATACGACGGACCTAATCTTGGTAAGTACGGTACAATATACGTTACGATACGTTCAGTGCATGTATGATACGTAGCTTTAGCGATTTCATTTTAGGGTTACCACGATACGATACGTTCAATGCATGTTAAAGTTTTTTTTTTTATAGCAGATAAGATTGTTTCCTGAAAAAAACTTTCTTTTAAAATGCAGTTCATATAGCTGCGCTAAGAATTTACCTTGTTTTTTTTTACTTTACATTTTACTGTGCAATACAATATTTTAATTAATAAATACATACAGTATATAGTTTATACAGTACGGTACTGTAAATTGCTCTGTTTTGCTAAATTATCACCATTCTTCAAGACTCCTGGGTAGGCTAGGACATCTTCGACTTACGATATTTTTGACTTACGATGGGGTCGTCGTAACGCATCTCCATCGTAAGTCGGGGACTACCTGGATTCAAAGCTTTCGTGACTGCAGCAATTACTCTTTGGTTCTTTCGGTAAAGTCACGTAGAAAGAAAATTAATTAAATAATAATAGAATACGACGTTTCGATTGCAACACAAGCAACCATCATCAGGTGCAAATGAATGAGAAAACAAACATAGCAAACTTAGAAATATAATGCAACACAACCCAGAGAGTCGGCTAACACAACAGTCAACACCCTACCTGGTTGATGAACGTTCTTCCAAAGAATGCTACATTTGAGAGACAAAACACAGACACAGAGACACACAGACAGACACACAAGCAGAGAGAGACAACACAGAGACACACAAAGAGAAACACACAACAAAGACACACAGAGACAACACAGAGACACACAGAGAGAGACACACAACATAGACACACAGACAGACACACAACAAAGACACACAGAGACAACACAGAGACACACACAACATAGACACACAGACAGACACACAAGCAGAGAGAGACAACACAGAGACACACAAAGAGAATCACACAACAAAGACACACAGAGACAACACAGAGACACACAGAGAGAGACACACAACATAGACACACAGACAGACACACACAACATAGACACACAGACAGACACACAAGCAGAGAGAGACAACACAGAGACACACAGAGAGAGACACACAACATAGACACACAGAAAGAGACACAAGCAGAGAGAGACAACACAGAGACACACAGAGAGAGACACACAACATAGACACACAGAAAGAGACACAAGCAGAGAGAGACAACACAGAGACACACAGAGAGACAAACAACATAGACTCACAGACAGACACACAAGTAGTGAGAGAACACACAGAGAGGGACACACAGAGAGGGACACACACATAGACACCTCTGTCGTATTCTATTATTTATATATTTTTCTTTCTACGTAACTTTACCGAAAGAACCAAAGAGTAAACTACATATTTTACTGGTAGGAACCACCTGGTTCCACCAGCCCACAGGGGATTATTGTGTCCGTCCGTCCGTCGTGCATCCAAAAATGGGAGGGGTGGGGCTGGGTGGAGAGGGGAGGGTGGGGAGGGGCTGGGTGGGGAGGGGAGGGGCTGGGTGGGGAGGGTGGGGCTGGGTGGGCCTAGGTGGGGAGGGGCTAGTCACCCCGTGGTGCCCTTATAAAACTCAACGTTTAACCTACTCACGCCGGCTTGTGCCCGCCCTCACAGTCGGCCATATTTGCGGGATACACCACGCTGCCGTTGACCCTGGCCATTGACCGAGCAACCCAACGTTCCTACCAGCTCCCTCCGCAGGAATGTGTTTTTTTAAATTCAGGCCACGTGGTGGGCCCGACACATCACGACGTGACGCACGTATCACGCCGTCAACATAAAGCCAACCCGCTTATGACGAGCAGGGGATAGAAAGATGGGAAACGGGCCCGCTGCCCCACCGACAGGGTAACAACACTTTGAAGCAAAGGGGGAAGGGATGACAAGGCGAGAGAGGGATTTAAACCGAAACACAGCTGACATCTTCTTGGTTCTTTCGGTAAAGTCACGTAGAATGGAAATAATAAAATAATAAAAATAAAACATAATAAAATAATTCTCACGACGTTTCGGCCACAACGCAAGCAGCCGTCCTCAGGTGGATAGCAGGTCTGTCGAGTAGACAGAGTCTGTTAAATTTTTATTATTTTATTATTTCCATTCTACGTGACTTTAACGAAAGAACCAAGAAGATGAATCCCTGCAGTCACGAAAGCTTTAAATCGAAAAATGAAACAGCTGACATCAAGAAAGTAAAAAATCACATGAAGAGGCGACCTATGCGGCTTCCCGTCTAACTTGTAGTCGTCATGGTCCATGTCCTCGGTCCCCTGTCTCCCGACCCTCTCAATCCTGATGACTTATTTCAGGTGTTGTATGAGGAAGGGGGGGGGGGCATCTGGACTCGAATTCCCACTCCTTTCCCCTTGAGCGTATGGTTCAGGTGTTCCATTCAATAATTCGCCGCATAGCTTACGCATTAGAAAAAAAAGTAATTTCGATACCGGCAAAAGCGGGTCCCCATAAGATACAATGTATGAATCGTTCCTATTCTCAGTAGAAACCCTCCGTGTCAAGTTGTGCTAAGTTCTGCGCGCCACACGGTGATAATAAATCCATCGACGCGAGTGCAAAATCAGTCACGTTTACTGTGGTTTGAAAGTGCAGTTAATGGGGTTAAAAGCACAACATTATCAACAAATAACACTTCACACTTTTCTTTTACAGTAAAAAGACAAAAATGTCAAAAAATATGATCCAAATCGACGTTGAGACGTACGTTAAAATGGTTAGAAATAAAACAGTTTTCGTAAAAGTTGTATTTTTTGTGTGCGTCTATTAAATAAGATAATTATGTGATGGCGTACTCGACATGTGTTCGTTATTCTTGAATGTTACATAAGAGGAGTTATAATGTACATTAAACTGGGCCGCCACCACCACCACCACCCTCGAAATTGGCTTTTTTTACAATAAAAATAACGATCTCATTTAAACCAATAACATCAAACATATACAAGTCACATAACCATGACAAAATATCAATCGATGGATCGATGTATCGTTACATACCTCGTGCATTTTACACATTGCCGCACAAGTCAAGAATTCACCATCTCAGATGCTGACATTCAAGAACACGATCTTCCACAGCCTTCCAATCATAGAAAGTTCGTCTCACATTCCAGAAACCACCTTGCGTCGTTTCATTCCCAAAACTAGAAGCATCGTCTGAGACAGAACCATGGAGAGCCATTCATTATTGAAACTTGGTCATCTCAACACCTATTTTATTATAAAAATAGGGTTCCTCCTTTTCCCCCCCTTTTTTCTGGCAACAAAACTGAAACCTTTTTTTTACAAAGATTCATGTAACTGCATTAACCACAATACTTGCAGTCAAAATGCAAACAAAAACACACTATGATAATATATGCATTGTCCTTGAAACTGATTGGTCCACACCAAGGGACGGCTTTCTTTTGAGCCTCGACCCAATTGGTGCTCGACCAGAGGACGCCAAAAGGCGTACAGCTCAAAGACAATGCCACTATCAAAGTAATGAGGGCTCGGGGTGAGCATCTACATCATTAGACCTCCTTTGCCAGAACCAAAATATAATAATAGGGGTTTCCCCCTTTTTTCTGGCAACAAAACTGAAACTTTTTTAAACAAGGATTCATGTCTGCATTAACCACAATACCTGCAGTCGAAATGCAAACAAAACACACATTTCAGGTGAGACTCTGTCTCCTCGACAGACCTGTTCTTCACCTGAAGACGGCTGCTTGCGTTGTGGCCGAAACGTCGTGAACATTATTTTATTATGTTTAATTTTTATTATTTTATTATTTCCCTTCTACGTGACTTTACCGAAAGAACCAAGACGATGAATCCCTGCAGTCACGAAAGCTTTAAATCGAAATAAAACACACACTGTGATAATATATGCATTGTACTATTTTATTGCCAGAACGGGTAAAACTTATTTTTGTTATGGTCACATCTCACACATAACCTTGACGATGGCTTCCCCACGGTGGACTCAGCCTTAAACGAGCTACTGTTCCAGCGTGTTAACATCGGCGCTGTGGAGACAAATGCAAGCCGGTGGCGTGAAGCCTGGGCACGACACTTCACCCCTTGAACGCCATGCAGGCGCTTCGTAGCAGCAGTCGTCCAGACAGCTTGTAAGGCTTAACAACGGGCGACTGTCATCTTTTTGGTTCTTTCGGTAAAGTCACGTAGAAGGGAAATAATAAAATAATTAAAATTAAACATAATAAAATAATTCTCACGACGTTTCGGCCACAACGCAATCAGCCGTCCTCCGGTGAAGAACAGACGTGTTCTTCACCTGAGGATGGCTGCTTGCGTTGTGGCCGAAACGTCGTGAGAATTATTTTGTAATGTTTTATTTTTATCATTTTATTATTTCCCTTCTACGTGACTTTACCGAAAGAACCAAGAAGATGAATCCCTGCAGTCACGAAAGCTTTAAATCGAAATTTAACGGGCGACTGGTGAGTGCTGTGGGTACAATGCAAAAAAAAAAACATGTAAACATTCCACGTTTAGAAATTAATAACACAACATCCAGAATGAAGACTGCCTTCTGTGGCACAAGTGGTAGCATGTGTGCCTCGCAGCATGGAGGACACGGGTTCGATCCCCTAATCGCGTGACGTTCTGTGGCGAGTTTGTGTGTCCTTCCCCTACAGCTTGGCGACGGCTACGCTGCGAACACAGTATTGCACCAAGGGTGTAGGCTCTTCTTCTTGGTTCTTTCGGTAAAGTCACGTGTTTTTTCTGCAATATTTTGCTGTCTTTTCTTGGATTTTCTGTTTGCACTTAGTCACATAGTCACTTTAAGATGTTTTTTATTCGTGTTTTTGTTTTTTGTTTGTTGCGGTTGCACCCGATTCAAGAGCCGAATGGCTCACAGGGCTATACCTAATAAATGAACTTGAACTTGAACGTAGAAGGGAAATAATAAAATAAAAAAAATAAAACATAATAAAATAATTCTCACGACGTTTCGGCCACAACGCAAGCAGCCGTCCTCATGTGAAGAACAGGTCTGTCGGAAAGACAGACGCTGTCTTCCCGATCATTTTATTATTTCCCTTCTACGTGACTTTACCGAAAGAACTAAGAAGATGAATCCCTGCAGTCACGAAAACTCTAAATCGGTGTAGGCTCTGTTATAACGCATTACGATTAAAACGATTCATTTAGTCATTTCCTTGAATTGTGTGTTACAACTGAACAAAATATAAATAAGAAACATCATAAAAATCCACCGCACTCACGAGACCACGGTGGCGAAAGGTTATCTCTCTCGCCTTGTATGATGCAGGAGGTTCGTGGGTTCAATCTCAACCCTTGATGCCTGGTATGCAGGGTGCTTCAAATTATTTTTTTAACACTTCTGAGAATGTTGTAACAATACCACAAGAAACTTGGTGACCACCTTGAGAAGATTCCAGGCACGTGTTGGCAATGATGGCGAACAAATGGAGACTCTTTGAAGTTATTCACATATATTCGTTATCATGTTACAGTGTAGTATCCGTTCTTTTACCATTAAAAACGATAGTCCCATGTAAGCGTTAACATTTTTTCGAAGCAGCCTGTATTTGGAGTTTGCGTGTCTCTCTCCGCGTTGTCGCATGGATTTTTCTCCGGGTCCTCCGGTTTTTCGCTCAACATTTAGAATCAACAACATCACGTGTTTAGAGCGTTTGGTTGCTATACATTTCCACGTGATAAGCCACGTGGTTGAGCTATCATTTGTGACCAGGTCGCGTCTGAACAAGAGCTAAAAGCCGAGTGGGCTTTACGCGGTAGATAAAATAAATAGTTGAGTAGTCTTAGTTTATTCTCCACAGTGGCTGTCTGTGTGGCGAGTGGAGTGAGGAGCCGGACGGAGAGTTCTTCCAGACTGGGATGACAGGTTCGGGACATCGATGATGACGGTGGTGGTGGTGATGATGGTGGTGTTGATGATAGTGGTGATGATAATGGTGGTGACGATGATGGTGGTAATGATGGTAGTGGTGGTAATGATGATGGTTGTGGTAATAATGATGATGGTGGTAATGATGATTGTAATAATGATGGTGGTAATGATGGTAGTGGTGGTAATGATGGTGGTGGCAATGATGGTGGTGATAATGATGGTGGTAATAATAATGATAGTGGTGGTGGTAATGATGGTGGTGGTAATGGTGATGGGGCAGTTGTGGAGAGAGTGGAAAGTTTCCCATACCTGGGCAGCGTGCTCATGACCGGCTCCGGTTTGACAGCAGAAGTCTCACTCCGAATCAGTCGAGCGGCAATATATTTTCATCCGTTGCGTAACGCTGTGTGGAAGCTACCTGGTCTGTCGCTCCGCACGAAGCTTCAGGTCTTCTCGGCCACTGTCATTCCCTCCCTTCTCTACGCTTGCGAAACGTGGACCCCCCTAATGGAACATCTTGGCCGGTTAGAAACATTTAGGCTGGCCTGCCTACGATCCATCCTGGGTTTAACCTGCAGGCTGGATTGTGTGAGGAGCTCACAAATCCTTGAAATGTGGACAAAGTCTCATCGGTGAGCTCCTCCAGCAGGCAAGGCTGCGTTGGCTGGGCCATGTAGCCCGCATGCCCAGCCACCGCATGCCTAAACAGCTTTTGTTCGGCCGGATAAAGGGGGCTAGAGCAGAGATGTAGTGATGTGGTACAGAAGGATGTGGAGCTGAGTGGACTTGCCGATGACTGGTACCAGCGGTGTCAAGATCGGCCTCTGTGGAGGAGGCTCGTGAAGGACGCTACTGGGCAGTTGGAGGCACTCGCCCTCCAACAACAACGGAGGGCGGAGGAGCGACGCTCACAACAACGAGCGGAGCGCCGGGTGGCGAAAGCACAGCAAGTTGGCACAGCAGGGGGCACAGGTGGTGCATCAGCCAGTCATCTCGGTCAGTCGACCCGTGGCACCTGGGTCTGCACCGTGACCTCCTGCCAGCAGGCGTTCGACACTTCACGTGGCCTCGACGTGCACATAGCCTGGCACAAGCGTCTTGGTGACGTCACCACCAAGTGAATTGCACTTCAATGGGACGCCGCTTCAGGTCAAAAAATGCCACCGCGTCTCGCGCACCATTTCAAAATCGCAACGACAAAAAATACCGATCACGTTAAATTCAATAACTCGAACCTCCAACTTACACGGACCGTGGTAAAGTCACTGCGAATTCATTTAAATCACGTGAGAAAGTTGCGTTTCACAGAGTTGTCAATGTTTGACATCGACTCCGCCGTACGGCACTTTACAAACACAAGCTCTCCGATGTATTACGAACTGTACACGAGTACAAGACCGCACGGCAATCTAAATGACCATCATGTACACACACGTACACAGATGACAGTGGATGCATTGCGACAAACATGACACCTACACCGTGGTCAGACTTCTGATGGATTTGTCAATCAATAATCTTTGGGTGAGGCCACGTAAACAAGGATGTGACCACATTTGCGTGTTGTCAATACCTTCCACCAACTGACACAGCCCAAGCAAATGAAACGGTCGCGACGCGCCAATTAATATTAACTTTGTCTGGGCTTAAGGGCTGGCGAGCTGAACATAAATCCTCACCAACAAATTGAACTGCAGGGGGCCTTAACGACACACATTTGGTCAGATGATTAAGTGGCTTAAATCCCCCGCAAAAATCAATCACAAATCATAAGATTAGGCTGCGAAAAAAACAAACGAGTTAAGGCCATAATATTAGCTGTCTTGCAATATTTAGCAACACATCACACCGGATCGTTATAAACTCACTTGCCTATTATTATCATCATCAAATATCATCGCAGCATCTCTGTGCTCGCCAAACCAAGCGCTATCCAGGCTCACAACCCCAGCGAGACTTCTACTGTCTTAACGGGATAGGGCCGATTTGGTCACAGTCCTATTAATTGTACATTTGATAAATAAGCGTATATGTTTAATCTGTTGAAATTTAGGCTCAGACCGAGTTTTTTTTTACTCCAATAAAGGAGTCCGTTTTCAAGTTTGTATTGCATTCAAACCCAGCGGCACCAACACCACGCGTGGTTCTAAACCCACAGGGAACTTGACTCCAGTTAGCATCACTCACACACGTACACACGCACGCACGCACGCAAGCCACCACACATATGACACACGCTATATACATGAACTATACATGTACGGTATTCACACTGAAATACACACCACGATATAAACCCACGTCGCAATTCGACACAAACCGTCCGTAGACACCCAATCATCGTGCCGCCCCCATGCTGCGCGCGTCGTGGGGGATGGGGCTATTTGACCATACTTCACCACCCTGGTCAGTGCGGGTTGGTGAAGGCGGGGGGGGGGGGGTGTGGACATAGACGTTGTAGCACAATGCGGAGCGATGAATATTGCTCCATCTTCTTGGTTCCTTCGGTAAAGTCACGTAGAAGAAAAATAATACAGTAATAAAATAATAAAACATAATAAAATAATTCTCACGACGTTTCGGCCACAACGCAAGCAGCCGTCCTCTTGTTGTGGCCGAAACGTCGTGAGAATTATTTTATTGGTTTATTTTTATTATTTTATTATTTCCCTTCTACGCGACTTTACCGAAAGAACCAAGAAGATGAATCCCTGCAGTCACGAAAGCTTTCAATCGAAATATTGCTCTATCTTCTTCTTGCCGACGTGGCGGCCCTGTAAGTGGCCCCGCAGTGACACCCGTCCAGGCTGCACCCAGCCTGGCACCCGAATTTGTGAGGTCGCCGGTCAAGTCCCCAGGGCAACTCCGTGCATCGGCAGCTTCACGAAGAGCAACGGCGTTGCGGTGGTCAGATGTTAACTACCTCGCCTGGTGTACAGGAGGTCGTGGGTGTGCAAGACTATTTGGCTGCTATAAAGTTCAGCGTGACAAGCCACTTTCGTTGAGTTAGCATTTGTGACTGCGAGGTCGCTTCTGAAAAAGAGCTACGTAGCTCGGTGGGGCCTTACGTGCTGGTCAAAAACAACAACAACCAACCCACGACACCACCCGGGCAGCGGCGCGTCTCCCTGTGCCACGCCGCGGCGAATCTTGCGACGTTCGCCGTCGTCGTCGTCGTCATCCGTCCGCGTCTCTCTCACATGAAGTTCCCGTCCACGGTGCTCACCGTGCTCACCCTCGACTTGAAGTGCGGCTGGCCGTGGGTCCCGTTGGCGCCCCCGTTGGCCCCTCGCTCGACCACCCAGCTCGGCTTCTCCTGCTCCTTCTGCTCCACCGCCTCCACCGCCTCCACCGCCTTAGCCTTCTTCTCCTCGCCGTCGGACGACGACGACTTCTTGACCCTGGACGGCTCGCTGGCGCCGGTGCGCCGGGCCGCGTTCGCCCGCGTCACGCTGCGGCGGTACAGGTCGCCGGCGAGCAGGTAGAGGATGGGGTCGAGGCAGCTGTTGACGGAGGCGAGCGGCCTCGTCATCTTGTACGCCATGTTGATGGCGTTGAGCGTCGCGCAGGCGGCGTCCTGCTGCCGCAGCACGTAGTAGGCTGTGCGCGTCACGTTGAACGGCACGAAGCACACGGCGAAGACGGTGAGCACGAGCACGATCATGCGCAGCGAGCGCCGCTTGTACGCCGTCCACGTGCGCACGCCCGACGTGGCGGAGCGACGCAGCGTGCGGATGATGGCCACGTAGCTCACGAGGATGACGAGGAAGGGCAGCACGAACAGGGTGACGAAGAGCACGTGATTGTACGCGACGAAGTTGTCGAACAGCTCCGGCTTGGCCGTGTCGTGGCAGATCGTCTCGTCGCCCCAGCGGCTGGTGGAGACGAAGAACCACACGGGCGCCATGTGCGCGACCACCACCAGCCAGGTGACGGCGCTCACCACGCGCGCCCGGCTGTTCTTGCGCCACGAGAGCGAGCGGATCGGGTGGCACACGCCCAGGTAGCGGTGCAGGCTGATGACGGTGAGGAACGCGATGCTGCCGTACAAGTTGGTGTAGAAGAGGAAGCGTACAGCCTTGCACATGAACTCGCCGAAAACCCAGTTGTTGCGGTTGGCGTAGTAGTGCACGAGCAGCGGCAGCGACGCCACGTACACCGTGTCGCAGACGGACAGGTTGCACATGAACACCGTCGCCGGCGTCCACGGGCGGATCTTGAAGATGAACATCCACAGGGAGAGGCAGTTGAGCACGAGGCCCAGGACGAACACCAGGCTGTAGGAGACGGGCAGCAGGATGTACTTGAACTCCTCGTCGAAGGTGCAGTTGTCGTCGTAAAGGCTGCCCCCCGTTCCCGCGACGCTCCCGTTGCCGGCGCTCATGTCTGCGACGACGGGATCACGTGGTCTCCGCAGCCGCCCAAAAAACTGGCACTCCCTTCGATTGCTGTCGTTGAGGTCGCGCCGGGAAGAGGCGCGCACCCCACCACCCGGATCGGTCGCTTATTTAGCCTGCCGCCCCCCCCCCCCCCACCAATTTGCCCCCGCGCAAGTTCAGCGCCGGCGGCCGTCGACGGCGTGACGGCGAGCGACGACGTCCCGGCTGGTCGTCGTGGACTGGCGCCACTGTGGTCGGGCAAGAAAGAAGGGAACGGACGTTAGGGCACAACAGCAAAGCGGGCGAAAGTAGGAAGTTGATTCAAACTTCTCCTTTCGTCTCTCTCTCTCCCTCTCTCTCTCCCTCGTGACAACCGCGTGTGCCCTCGCGCATCCCGCCGTAGCCACCTCCGACAGGTTGGTGCACGAATGTTGAAATCTGTGCCACTCAGGGATCTGCATCCGCGAGCGGCGGGGGGGGGGGGGCTCCTTCTCCCGCAAGCCGAAAAGTTTTTTTCGCTTGGTAGTGCTGCGCAACGCGACCTTTAAATGTCGTGCATTTTTATTTTTCAAGAATACGCGTTACTCTCTTTCTCTCTCGGCTGGGGGCGGAAATAATAAAAGGCGATTCTCTGCTCGCGAGCTCTACGCAGAATACGCCCCACCCCCGCGTGCATTTGCCGCTTTATCCGCTCACAAAGGCGCATTGTTGTAAGATGAATAATAAAGACGCTGTGCTCAGGGGCGCCCAATGCAATACACTCTCTTACCTAATCGGGCAGCACGTACCCAGACCAGCAGGATGGCACTGGGTGGTAGCAGGAGTTCTGCGTAGTAGTAAGCGGTCTAGCGGTAGTGCTGAGTGCTCCGGTAGTAGTGCTGGGTGCTCCGGTGGTAGCGTTGGGTGTTGTGGTGGTTGTTGTTTTGGACATTCCTCGTTCTTGTTAATAATCTCCTTCGCAAGAGTGAGCCTTTGTTTGGCAATGTCAAGGCCACATTTGCCCAACTCCCACACATCCCCTTTGCTCTTTCCTCGGTGTTTGTACTCTACGCCCGTAACAACGGGCACAAAGCAGCCAAAGTCAAACAGGCAAGACAAGTGACAATTATCTCTCCACCAGATGCCAGAAAAAAAGACAAAGATCCCCCGTATAACCTTAACAGACTGTTGAGGCAAGTGCTGTTAGCGAGCATCTACGAAGGCCAGAACGGCACACGAGGGGGTGGGTGGCCAGCACCACGCCCGGCCGACTTTCTCTCCCCGGTGGCAATGTTTTTACGCACCGCACCAGGTACTCATTTGAGGCCGAGTCGACCTAGGGGAGGCCCAGGACCGGTTCAGATAATCGTCGACGGTGTTGGCCGTGAGCGGCAATCGAACTCTGGTCGCCGGGTTCGTAGCGCAGCGTAGCGCTAACCGCTGCACTACCGCGCACAAACGCACGCGCGCACACCCACGCACGTACCAAATACGCAGCAGCAGCTGCTCATCATGAAGTCCTCATAACCGGGGACGACTGCGTTCCGTAAAAAAAGGTGACCCCTTGGTAAATATTTAAAAAGCCACCCAAAGGGGAAAAAAAATAAAGAGAAAAAAAATGGACACACACACAAAAAAACATAGGGCCTTGTTTACCCTGTCACCGCTTAATGGAGGTCAAACGGACGGCGGTAACTTCCCCCACGCGGGCGCGTGAATGATCGCGCTGGGCGGTGGTGCGGGAGATGGTCCCTGGCCTCAGCAGACACGGGGGGGGGGGGGGAGCCCCGATGAAGGTTATAGAATTTAGAGGAGGTGCAGCGTTCGGATCGTCAGTCTAGTGCAGGGGTCGGCAACCAAAATAACAAGAAGAGCCATTTCTTTCCAATTCGGTACAAAATTCAGTATTTCAAGAGCCGCAATGCATCTGAGTACATACTGTACATACGTACATATCGTCAAGAAGCAGCCCGTAAAGAGCCGCATGCGGCTCCGGAGCCGTAGGTTGCCGACCCCTGGTCTAGTGTAACCACGGTGCGTGGTTTCACCAGGGTGTGGTATAACCACAGTTATACATTCTAGATTTGAAGCTTTCGTGACTGCAACGATTCATATTCTTAGGTTTTTACGGTAAAGTCACGTAGGTAAAAATTTTTAATTAATAAAAGTAAAATAAAAATAAAATATTTAAATTTTATTTTTTATTTTACTTTAATTCATTTAATTTTTTTACCTACGTGAATTTACCGAAAGAACCAAGAGTATGCATCCTTGCAGTCACGAAAAGTTCAAATCTAGTATATAACCACAGTGTTGGTGGTATAACAAACGTACATGCCTACCCACGTATTTATGCAGCCATCTGCCTACATTCACACACACACCTACTTACTCATACGCCTACATATTTATCTACAGACATATCTACCTATGCGAACAGCTACCTAACTAAATTCACACACACGCATCTACTGACATACCCACACAACTATCCACATACCCACCCACCTACCCACTCACCTATCAATATCACTTATCAACGCACGTATCTACCTATTTACCTAATTAACTACCTACCTACCCGCCCACCCACCTCCCTACTTATATAACTACCTATCCGTATATGTACCGGCCCACTTACCCACCTATCCATCTACCCAACTTACCTATCGAGTTAACCGCCTCACCGACGTACCTGTCGACAAGGCCACTCACCCACCTTATCCGGCACCTGCCTAGCAGCGTTGTAGCAGCAGCAGCTGGCGCGGACTCAAGGATAAAAACCCGCGTCTGGCAGACGCCGAATATGAAACAGCTGCGCCAATTTGAAAAGTCGAAAAAAAACGCTTTTCTGAAACGACAATGTCGAACCCGATACCTTACAGCATCCAACCGATCAGCCAACCGATAAGAATAGCAACCAACAAAATGCCAAAGCGACACAATTGTGCCCCGTTGATACTACGTATCGTAGCAGAAGACGGAGCTCCACAAGCCTGCCGAATCGTTCTCGTCACCTGTTCCCGTGGTGGTCGTCGTTCCTCGGTGTTCAAACACGGGCTCGGCAATATGCGGCAACGTCATTCCGTCGAGCGAACCCGACCCGACCCGGGCGCCGTGCTGCGTTGCCGGTGCCGCTGCCGTCAGCACCGATGGCTCGCGGCTAATTTCGTGAGTTTATTTTTCCTCTCTCGCTCGCTCGCTCGCTCTGTGCGTGCGGCGCACGCGCTAAATACCCATTGCGAATGTGGCCCGGCGGCCAAATGACGTGACACACGAATAATAACAACTCCCATGGTAAACTGGACTTCCATTGTAAACTGGACTTCCATGGTAAACTGGACTTCCATGGTGAACTGGACTCCCATGGTAAACTGGACTCTCATGGTGGACTGGACCTTCATGGTGAACTGGACTTCCATGGTGAACTGGACGCCCATTGTAAACTGGACTTCCATGGTAAACTGGACTCTCATGGTGAACTGGACCTCCATGGTGAACTGGACTTCCATGGTGAACTGGACGCCCATTGTAAACTGGACTTCCATGGTAAACTGGACTTCCATGGTGAACTGGACTCCCATGGTAAACTGGACTCTCATGGTGAACTGGACCTCCATGGTGAACTGGACTTCCATGGTGAACTGGACGCCCATTGTAAACTGGACTTCCATGGTGAACTGGACGCCCATTGTAAACTGGACTCCCATGGTGAACTGGACTTCCATTGTAAACTGGACTCCCATGGTAAACTGGACCCCCATGGTAAACTGGACTTCCATGGTGAACTGGACCCCCATTGTAAACTGGACTTCCATGGTGAACTGGACTTCCATGGTAAACTGGACTCCCATGGTAAACTGAACTCCCATTGTAAACTGGACTTCCATGGTGAACTGGACCCCCATGGTAAACTGGACTTCCATGGTGAACTGGACTTCCATGGTAAACTGGACTCCCATGGTGAACTGGACCTCCATGGTGAACTGGACTCCCATGGTAAACTGGACTCCCATGGTAAACTGGACTCCCATGCTAAACTGGACTCCCATAGTCAGGGACCTGCAACCAACATAACAAGAAGAGCCATTTTTTTTCTCGAATTCGGCACAATAAACCGACCCCCTCCCCGCCTCAATATTTCAAGAGCCTGCAACACTGCAGTCATTGAAAGGAGCGGCACGCGGCTCTGGAAGGGCAGGTTTGCCGACCCCCCTGCACGCGGGCGTCCACGTGGAAGCGCCACGTGGACCTATTCCCAGACGCACTGCGTCAATAAACGGGAGCCGTGGGCCATGGAGTCTCCGCTGTCACCGCCCGTAAAAAAAGCACCTCGCCTCTGAATTGCCACCGCGGAAATTGTGTCTGTGCTGCGAGCAACTTGACCTGTGTTTGCACGCCTTGCTCCAAGCATCTGCCCTGCCTCCCCCTCCATACAGCCCCCTCCTGCTAACACCCCCTCCTCACTCCACAGCGCTTCCATTTATGTTCAATGGAGAAGGGCCGTTGCCCAAAACATCGTAGGTTATTCATAATAAAGGTTTTTGGGTTAGATTGCGTTATTAACACAAGCTTCTAGCGGGAGACAAGGGAGAGCCCATTGCTGCTCCTTCCTTTTGTTTAAATAAGTCACTTCTACATAAGAAACGAGTGTTATTTAGACAATCGAAAAAAAAATGGTCAGCTAGTTTTGGGATATCTTCTGGTAAACCTGTCTTCTTTACTAGTGTATCAAGTAATTTAAGTGATATTATTTGGGTCTTTTGGTGAAGTCACGTAGATAGGTAGTACGTACATGCTTGCCAACAAGGACATCCAATTGATTTTGATAACGTTGAAGTGTTATGCAAAACTAATTATTACTGGCCAAGACTGATTAGAGAATCAATCGAAATTGAGAAAAATCAAATAATTTCAACCGCTGTGATAGCCACAGACTCAGCGCAGCCTGGAAGCGTATTATTAAGTAATAAACAACACACATTGCAATTCCTTATCGAGGAGTCACATGCTAAGTGCCTAATTACCGATCTATTACATAATTGCAATACCACCCCCACCTCCGCCTCTGATCTCGAAACCTGATGCGGTTAAACTATGATGACGTCACCCTGCTGCTCAATTTGAGCCGGATGCAGATGAATGGCCTTCACTATTCTGGCAAATTGCCCGAAGATTCTGGATGTAATTACCAGCGAAACGTCACATTAAAATTCTGAATGTTGTGGATTCACTCTTCAAACACACCGGGGGGCTAAAGTAGTGAACTATTTGTCTTTTGTCAACGTGACACATTTTTGCTGATTGGCCGTGTCGGGTGGTGGAGGGTTGCGACACATTTATAAATAACGCGATCGAACCCAAAAGCCTTTATTATGAATAATACTGGTCGCGAAAGCCTACACGTTGTATGTTATGTTTTTCTTTTAAGGCTATACACACACAGCTCTTGGGCGCCACGGTGGCTAGATGCTAACTACCTCGCCTGGTACACAGGAGGTTGTGTGTTCGACCTTGACGCCTGCGGTATATTTAGAGTTTGCGTGTCTTTCTCTTCACGTGGTCGCGTGGCTTTTTCTCCGGGTCCTCCGGTTTTTCCCTCGACATTTAGAATCGTGTATTTAAGTGTGATTGGCTGCTGTACATTTCCACGTGATGAGCCACTTTGCTGAGCTGTTATTTGTGGCCAGGTCGTTTCTGACAAAGAACTCTATACAGCTCAGTGGTCCATACCGGGCAAAATACCAAAAATAGTTTGAATAGACGAATGTGTTGAGTTAGTTTATTTAAGCAAAAATATGCCATCTGCCAAAACGAGTAAATCTTTCAAAGCAGTCACTCAATCACGATTGATACAGAAAGTTCGCTCCCGGGCATTAACATTTAACAATAACATGCTGAGTTTATGCCTAAGTAGTAGTGGCAGTACCTGTATTTAGGGTGGAGCTGTGAAGCAATGATTGGCACACCGCCCAATGAACCTATCCACAGGCCTTCTATTTGTGGCCCAGGCAAACATCAGTTGTGATTGACATCTGAGCCGGTGTTGCGCAAACCTCCCTGGAAATTACATATTCCGATGGCAAGATCGATATGGCACGGGCAGGCCTTCATCCAGCAGTGGATTGACAAGCGGGCTGTGACTTACTTATTCATCTTCTTGGTTCTTTCGGTAAAGTCACGTAGAATGAAAATAATAAAATAATAAAACATAATAAAATAATTCTCACGACGTTTCGGCCACAACGCAAGCAGCCGTCCTCAGGTGAAGAACAGGTCTGTCGGAAAGACAGCGTCTGAATTCAGACGCTGTCTTTCCGACAGACCTGGTCTTCGTTGTTCTGCGTTGTGGCCGAAACGTCGTGAGAATTGTATTTTATTATGTTTTATTATTTTTATTTTTTTATTTCCATTCTACGTGACTTTACCGAAAGAACCAAGAAGATGAATCCCTGCAGTCACGAAAGCTTTCAATCGAAATTTACTTATTATGATTATTCATATTCATGATTAGCCACTCGATATTTGAGAACCACGAGGCTATTTTTCCGACGGGACATCGGGTTTAAACATTGAGAATAGAACAGCAACACGAGTAGAATGCCAGTCATATATATATCCAGGAAAACCCCACTCCAGGCTATTTCTGAGCCAAGTATATTTGGTCATAAATCAACGAGACGTTACGCAATCGCCTACCCGTGCCACCTGGGCGCTTGCTCAAGGTCTCCCGTCGTACCCCTCTGCTCGTCACTCCGCCGACCACAGCAAACAGCCGCTCCCTACGGGCACACCTGTGACGGTTCCACCTGAAGACGGAAGCTTGTGTTGCCTCCGAAACGTCGTGATTTGTATTTTATTTTTATTTTACTTTTATTTATTTAACTTTTTTTTACCTACGTGACTTTACCGGAAAAAACCTAAGAATACACCACCGACAATCTACCATGCCCCGGGCTGAGTGGCGTTTCTCCATAGCTGCACCACGCACAGAGGCAGCGGCAGCAGCAGCATCACCATCAAGGCACCGTCCTACACCTTCAAGCAGCGGCTCAAGGCTCTCACCTGGTCCAGGCTCCCATCTGGTCTAGGCTCTCACCTGTCCACATCTCACCTGTACAGAATCTCACGTGTTCAGGCTCTCACCTGTTCAGGCTCTCACCTGGTCCAGGCTCCCATCTGGTCTAGCCTCTCACCTGTCCAGATCTCACCTGTTCAGGCTATCATCTGTTCAGGCTCTCAGCTGGTTCAGGCTCTCACCTGATCCAGGCTTTTACCCATCGAGGCTCTCACCTGGTTTAGACTCTAACCCGTCACGGCTCTCACCTGCCCAGGCTCACACCTGCCCAGGCTCTCACCTGCCCAGGTTGGTGCACGAGGAACTTTGAGCTCTGGCTCCGCGCCTCCGGAGTTCCCCATCGAACACCGCGCCAGATTCGCAAAATATTTCCGCGTTACAAATTGTGTTTATCGCGTCGATGATGATTATCGCCAACAGTGGTGAGGGTTCGCACGTGGGAGGAGATTGGCGTGTCCGGTAAAGAACCGACAAAGTTACAAGGGAACAACGCCCAAATTGTCCTCAATGGCTACGATTCAATTCTCAAACATTCAATGTGAACGCAGACTCGGCCCGTTGCCGTGCTGCCGCCATATGGTGGGCACCTCACCGCCTGTCGCTCGCAACCTGTAGCACCTGGCAAGCACTGGCGGTCACCCATCCAAGCACTCGCCTGGCTCAGCCCTGCTTAGCTCCCGGGAACCAACACGATCGAAGGCATTCAAAGTGCGGGCGGGGGGGGGGGGGGTAAATGAGGGAGGGGGCTAAATGGG
Source organism: Lampetra fluviatilis (assembly GCF_964198595.1). Taxonomy (NCBI): domain Eukaryota; kingdom Metazoa; phylum Chordata; class Hyperoartia; order Petromyzontiformes; family Petromyzontidae; genus Lampetra; species Lampetra fluviatilis. The sequence goes on along the minus strand of NC_136317.1, from coordinate 3,687,310 downwards.
GGGAGGGGCTAAATGGGGGGTAAACGGGGGAGGGGGTAAATGGGGGGTAAATGGGGAGGAGCTAAATGGGGGGAGGGGGTAAATGGGGGGTAAATGGGGAGGGGCTAAATGGGGGGAGGGGGTAAATGGGGGGTAAATGGGGAGGAGCTAAATGGGGGGAGGGGGTAAATGGGGGGTAAATGGGGGAGGGAGCTAATTTGGGGGGCTAAATGGGGGGTAAACGGGGGAGGGGGTAAATGGCGGGGGGGGGGGGGTAAACGCGGGGGGGGGGGGGGGGTAAGGGAGGGGTTGGGGGCTGTTCGGTCGTAAAAGCGCACGTACAGTATGAAATAAAACAAACTAAATACGAGGCAACGTATAAAGCGAGCGCAACGACTCCCCTAACTTACAACGATACGGACAGACACGTCGCATGTTTCTACAAACATCGACGGCGATCAGGGGACAAAACTCCCGACAGCGTCCCTCCCACCCCCCCCCGGGTGACCTGGTCCTGGGAACGGGGCGACCTACCGCTCACCGTTCCACTCACCGGACCCCCCATCACCGCTTACGAGTCACCCACTTGCCTGAGCCTCACCACTCTCCTCACCTGGCCCTCACCGCCAGCCATCAACTCGTTTGTTTATCCTCGAGGAATCCGATGTGCTATAAAGCTCCCTCCCTCCCCACAAATGTCCGGTCGGAGCCTGGTCAGAACGTTGCCACAACAAACAGTACAAAAACAACGATAGGTGTGTAAGGTATCGGCAAGATAAACAAAGAACTTTAAGTGTATTCAGATAAAACAGTTTTATCTCACCAAGTAAAGCCCCCACTGAGGTATTGACTGATCTTTCAGAAGCAACCTGGCCACAAGTGATAGCTACTGACCCTCACCACCCCCCCTCACCTGAACACTCACCACTCACCCACTTGCCTAACCCTCACCACTCACCTCACCCTTACCACTCACCACTCACCCACTTGCCTAACCCTCACCACTCACCTCACCCTCACCACTCACCTGCCCCTCACCTCACCCTCACCACCCCCCCTCACCTGAACACTCACCACTCACCTAACCCTCACCACTCACCTCACCCTCACCACTCACCTGCCCCTCACCTCACCCTCACCACCCCCCTCACCTGAACACTCACCACTCACCCACTTGCCTAACCCTCACCACTCACCACTCACCCACTTGCCTAACCCTCACCACTCACCTCACCCTCACCACTCACCTGCCCCTCACCTCACCCTCACCACCCCCCTCACCTGAACACTCACCACTCACCTAACCCTCACCACTCACCTCACCCTCACCACTCACCTGCCCCTCACCTCACCCTCACCACCCCCTTCACCTGAACACTCACCACTCACCCACTCGCCTCACCCTCACCACTCACCTCACCCTCACCACTCACCACTCACCCACTCACCTCACCACTCAACTTCACTGAACCTCACCACTCACCTGACCCTCACCACTCACCTGACACTCACTGCTCACCTGACACTCACCATTGTGAAGCCGATGCTGTAATGAGACCCAAAGGCTGTTTCCACCCCATACGCCTTCTCTCCCTCCCAAATGACACATGGCCTATCCGTTGTACGATTTTGATACGGGATATATATTTAAAATGTTAGAGCAGATACAGCGGGCACGGTCGGCTCAAAGGCTGAATTATACATCCCCATTCATTATCTTTCAAATGCCATTAAACACATTCCCTTTCGTTGAGTCGTTTCGGATGATTTGCCCGGACAGAGAGACACGCGTGCTCCTGGATCTGTCATTGTATAAACACAGACTTGTACCGTGCATATAAATATACATACATAAGTTGTAGGTTTTAAATGTTTGTCGATGCGAGCGTTGTTTTTGCGACTCATCACCACCCAAGGTGGTTTATCTAGGTGAGATATTTCAATAAGACGGCATACTCACATTCGCTGTTTGCGTATAGCCCCTGTTTTATTTTAAAGTCGGCTCCGGTTCAAGTAGTCCATGAACATCTTAGAGTGGCACAACTAATCAAAATGCATTTTGACTGCTTGTGTTGTGGTTATTGCAAACATGATGCCTTGTATAAAGGTGTCAGTTTTGTACCAGTTGAAAGGGTTAAAACCTACTACTATATTTTGCCACTGGTAAAGGAGATGTCTCATAGTGTAAATGCTTACCCCGAGCTCTCAATACTCTGATAGTGCGCTGTTTTTGAGTTGTACGCCTTTTGGCGTCATCTGGTCCAACACCAATGGAGACTAGGCTCTAAGAAAAGCGGTCTCGGGTGTGGACCAATCAACTTCAAGGACAGTGCATATCATTACCATTATCAGAGTTGTTTCTTTTTGTTTGCATTTTGACTGCTTGTGTTGTGGTTATTGCAAACATGATGCCTTGTATAAAGGTGTCAGTTTTGTACCAGTTCAAAGGGTAAAAACCTACTACTATATTTTGCCACTGGTAAAGGAGATGTCTCATAGTGGCACAACTAACTCGAGCCGTTCCAATTTCTTCACGTGGCCATCACAGTACCAGTGAATGATGGGAGTGGAGTCATCAAGCAATGCACTCGTAATATTTGGCCGTATAATTATATAGGGTCGGGTACGTGGAACGTTCCAATACCTTTGGGCGGTACCAAGTCCCACTCCTGCCCTAAAAGTCCACATTGTTCGGTGCGCGCGTGTCGGACATCTGCGGTGATGTGGTTGTCGAAAATAATGATGATGGCTCGTGATTTTCCCTTCGAGTGCCGCTCATTGCATCGACCCAGGAAGAACGATGGTCGGCAGCTTTGTTAAATATGAAAAATGTGTGGCCGTTGAATGTGAGTAGTGAATTTTAGGTCCCGACTTTCGGTGAGTGCACGATGAAGTTTCTGCTACTCAGAGAATTACATTGGAGGATCTAATTGTTCAATTTTGTCGTGGGACTTCGTTTATTCAACTGTCCTGCCACCGCAGTCACACGTGCATCCAGTACGTGTGGAGATGTACCGGTGAGCTGAAACAACAACTTCCTCGCCGGTGAACGAGATAAAACGGTGACAACTTAATCGGTCAGTGAGATAATACAATAACGGCTTCGCTGGTGAGTGACCTGAAACAATAATGACTTCACCGGTGCGCTCAAACAATAACGACTGGAGCTTCGTGACACGCTTCTACACCTCGTGACAATTTCATTTGTTTGGCCGCGTCGGGTGGTGGAGGGCTCTTGACACAAATTCGTCAGGATGATCATGCGGCCTAACGCGCGAATCAATTATGAATCGTGATATCGCCTGCGACCTGCCACGCGTTACGTATTGTGCTGCGTCACTTGGCTTTGTTGATGTAATTCTTTGAATAGCCGGATAAACTGTTGCGTCGTCTGACCGTGAAGGATGGCGACAGCTTTGGGGAGGCCCTCATCCAGCAGTGGACACAACACGGCCTGTAATGTGTACTTAGTCCTGCACTTGGTGGTGCAAAGGGGGGTTCACGAACCCATCCGTGCGGACTTTTGAGCGTAGCCACATCATATGCCCGTAAGGGTCTCGTCCAGGCACTCCGGTTTCCCTTTCGGCAAAACCAAACAAATATGATCCTTAAATAAAGGCACTGGTCAAAAATTCACCTCCGAAAAAACAAAAGACCCTTGAGACTCGGAGAGGCTTTGCTCACTGTACTGTGAAAATGTCTCACCGTGCACTGTACGCAACTTTGGCTCTCCCTCGCAAAGGGGCGCTCACACACAGGGCCATAAATAAAATCTATTGATCTATCGATCGATCGGGGTGAGATCACCCGTTGCTCATACCTCACCCCCCCTCCACCCCACCCACAGTCGCGAGGCCGCCACAATTTCCCAAGCATCAGGCGCGTCGCACGGCGCGCCAGGTACGTACGTACGTACCTGCCTACCTACGTTGAACTTCTTTCGCACCACGTGGGTGGCTCTAGGAGAGCACCGGCCGTATACGGGTGCTGGGCGCGGTTGGACCCGGTCATCCCCCACCATCGTTCCGCACCGTCCGGTCGGTTGAGACCGCGGTTTGGGTGTCCGTGACTCGGGAAACAGGGCACCCCGAAGTCATGGCCAAACCGCTGATAACATTCAGTGTCCCGGGCATTACCATCGATTGATGGCGAGCGTTACTCGGTGCAGGGTGGGCTATTTACCCAGGCCACACACAAAGACAAATATCCCCCGCCGAGCCTCGACAGACTGTTTGGGCAAGTGTTGTTAAGTGAAGCACCTATGAAGACCGGCACGGTACACAAGAGGGTGGGTGGCCAGCACCACGCCCAACTGTTTTTGTCTCCCCATTGGCGATGTTTACACACCGCAGCGGGTACTCATTTGAGACTGATTCGACCTAGGGGAGGCCCAGGACCGGTTCAGATGATCGTCATTGGCGTCGGTGGCCATGGGCAGGAATTGAACTCGGGTGGCCGAGTTCGGAGCCGCATCGCGCTAACCGCTGCACCACCGCTCCCTTTACCCAGGCCACACACACGCGCGCGCATGCACATGGCCCACTCCCAGCTTGAACCCGATTGTATATGCGCGTATAAGAAAAAAAATACTTGCGTGCGTAATAAGGCTAAAGGGCTTTCGTGGAGTTGCCCGGGTTTTCGGAGTGCCCGATCGTTAGGGCTGCGGGAGGCAAAGGTGGCTTGGGTGTGGCGCTGGTCATGCCGCTTACTCAGGTGCCGTGTCGGCCCTTGATAGGCGCTCGCTAATGACAAATTGTTTTATGTCCGTGCGGCTAAATGGAATGAGGCTGTCGTCACACGCACATTTTTCTTTGGTATGCGGACGTACGTCGACTTTTTATAGACGGAGCCCATCTCGGCCCTTCTGGTGTGGATAAAATAACCAGTACCAGTTTGTGGATACTCAACAGCAGGTCGTGGAATGGAAAGGCTGGCCATCGCCATGGGAATGTGGAATTTCCAACACTGACTCGGGGGCCATCAATGGAGCCGAGGGCTTCCCCATCACTCATCTGAGAAGGAGGGAAAATAACTTAGTCCAAAGTCATCGCAGACCAGTAATACACGAACGAACGCATCTTTTGAAACCGCGATTCAACTCAAAAACGCCTCCCAACCTGCTCAAACGAGAATTAGCCCAGCGCCCACCCCCCACCCCTTCCGTCGGCGTGCCTGTGCCTGGCACGGCGGAAATTCCACGTTGGCGTGGCAGACGCCAGTCCATCCACGAGGCGACCGCCGTTGCCCACCGGCGCGTCCCAGTAAATCGCCTGCTGCGGACGGACGAACGACAGACACGCCGCGACAGACCTACCCCGAACGCGCGCGCATCAGAGGTCGCAAACGGGTTTTGATTCCTTACCCGTACCCGTACCCGGCCGCACCAGGGTCGCAAATGGGTACCCGCACCCGTACCCGGCCGGGTACGGGTTTCCGTTCCCTACCCGTACCCGTACCCTAACCGAAATGAGTGACAAACGGTGACTCACCAGTGACTCACGGCCTACCCGTACCCGTACCCGGCCGCACCAGGGTCGCAAACGGCTACCCGTACCCGGCTGGGTACGGGTAGCCGGGTATCGGGTAGGGTACGGGTATCGGGTACCCGGTTGCGACCTCTGGCGCGCATCTAAAAAAGCCGGACGCAGTGCCTACGCCACCGCTCCGCCGCGTGTTCCATTAACGCTCAAGAGCGGAGTGAGGGACACAAATCATGCGTGGATTATCAGTAGGGCAACGGCGCTGTGGGCTGCCCGCACACCGCTGTGTAAACATCGCCGCATTAAAGGGTGAAATCGTCGCTGCGTTGCTGAGTGCTCTGCATTGGTCACCCAGTGTTTGAGATTCCAGGAGAGTTGGGGTGGCTAACCATGGCGTTGCTAATATAATTATCACAATATCATTGCGTTTTCAAGCGTGTGTTACCTACACGTCGTTCGTACAGCCCCTTTCATGTAAATCCACTGCCGGTTGAAGGCCTCTCGACGCTAGTCAGTGCGGGTTTGCAAAGGCGGGGAGCATATTAGTACAGCACAACAATTTATTTTTCAGCACTGCCTCGCTGCAGCCCGCAACGTAACTCCGAGATCTGATGAGGAAATCAGACTGTTGATTTGCCCACAAACTGGTGCTCATTTTGTGGATTGCGGGTGAGATGATGGGCTGAGACAACGCCCAAAACCAGGATTTGAATTCGCATACTTCTGGCTGCACCACAACAACCACGGAACTTACATTTGGCTCTTTTCTTAAGACATCAATATTCATCGTAGGAGGTTTTGGGTGAGATCGCGTAAATATAAATGTGTCGTTAAACCCGCCACCACCCGACACACAGCCAATTATGAAGGTTTGTCACGAAAACAAAACATCGTCCATTCGTTACGAGTTCAGCACACTGATGTGTTGGAGATTAAACCCACGACGTTTAGCATTCGAGTACCGTGAAGTTTCACCGGCAATTACAATCAGCATCATCAGGCGACAGCCAGAACTGTGGAGAAATCCTCCTGCTTCGGAATTAAATCAATATTGTGGCTCTGTGAGAGATCAAGATCGTCGAGTGCATTGCTGGTTTGTGCGCGCGTGCCTCGATGGTTAATGTGGAGGCTTCGTTTTTTGACATCGAGCTTAAGGAGCCATTCGCTGACCCACCGGGGGGGGGGGGGGGGGGTGGGGGGGGGCGGTGAACTGCTCGAAAAGAGACGTCACCGTCTCAAGACGACGATGCCGATCGTAACCATCGTACCCGCGATCGATTTATTGAGATGCGCCCCGCCGTTCCTGCTTAGAGCGGTGAAGCGAAGGCGGTTGCGAGGATGAGCTGCGCGCGGCCAACGAAATCCGTGACAGCTTACGACGACGACGATGACAACGACAAGAAATGCCCCGAAAAAAATTCAAGGTTGTTGTTTTTTTTGTTGTTGTTAAAGGTCCGTGCGTGACCCGAAGCTGCATTGCAATCGAGGAACGTCAGCGTGGCAGATTCACGGCCAGAAACGGATTTTTCTCTTCGGCCGTGATTTATTCCGGGCGAAGTTCCAGAGGCCACCCGCCGAGGGATGACGCCAAATCCCAACCCGGCGAATGCCACGTTCTTATCCCACAAACAGCCTCTTTCGTGTCACTCCACTGCTGGATGAGCACCGGCCCCCCCACGTTAATCACGACGAGTGCGGTCAACGCATTTTGCGCGTGTCCAGCCGTGCTCGCCTCGGTAACCTGCACATGTGCGGGGTTATTTGACCATACTTCACCACGGTGGTCAGTTCGGTTTGCTGGCCAGCACAATCGTGGGCGCATGGTATAGTAAGGAGGTAAAGGCGCAGCCCTGCAATTGCTCGCTCGCGCCACCGTTGGCGGAAGGGCCTCCACTCGCGTATGTGGCCAGACGTCTTGGAAGAGATGAGAGAGTACCCACACTGCACCGCACCGCACGCGACCTGCCGATGGACCGCGAAAGTAGAGGGGGAGGGGATTTAAGAAACGTGCCCTGTGCTCCGATCGCCATGTCAAGAGGTCAAACCCGATGACCTTTGACTTGCAAATCCAGCGTGCCAACGATGAGACCACGGCAGCAACCTTATAACACCGTCCAGCATAACAGTAGGTTTTTACGAGCTGCCCGCAGTGTAGTGGGACACACGTGATGGTACTGCCCAAGAGGTGCTATGGTTGGACCAGCTAAAAGTTATGCTTACAGGTGTAGTGGGTTCGAATTAGGTGCACACACACGCAGCTTGGAGGCAACACTATTTATTAAACGGTAAGTAACATAACGCTGTACATGAGGTGGTGACCACCTTCCTCAACTCACTAACACTCTGAAACGCGACACAGACTGGACCAGGCAGGCAACGGCCTGCCTGGCCCAGGACGACGACCCATGATGTCTTCACTTTGGAGTACAGTACAACAGCCTTGCTCTGCGTTCACACCACGCTTATATCTGGTTTGGCGTGGCTGGCTCTCTTCAGGCCACGCCTCCCTTCCCAGGCCACGCCTCCCTTCCCAGGACATGCCTCACTTCCCCCCACCTCTGGGAAGGTCCGGATCCCTCCACCACGTGACCCCCCAGGCACCCCCTTGGGGCCCCCAGCCTTTGTACAGGCCGACACAGTAGTGACCATTCTATGTCACTACACAGGAAAGACTAACACCCACGATCGAACCCTAAAACTAAACGTCAAAAACCTTACTAAAAACGATTAAACTATGAAACTATTGTTATTTTACCGGGTAATGCCCCACTAAGCTATGCAGCTCTTTGTCAGAAGCCACCTGGCCACAAATGATAGCCCAACGAAGTGGCTTGTCATCATGTGGAAAATGTTATAGCAGCCAAATACTCTGAACGCGTGATGTCGATTCTAAATGTGGAGCGAAAAACCAGATGACGAGGGAAAAATCCACGCAACCACGGAGAGAGATAGAGACACGCACAATCCAAATATACGGGTGTCAGGGTTGGGATCGAACCCACGACCTCCTGCACACCAGGCGAGGTAGTTAACATCTCCTAGCAACCGTGATGATGATGATGAGAGAGAGACACGCAGACTCCAAATATACAGCAACAGGCGTCAGGGTTGGGATCGAACCCACGACCTCCTGCACACCAGGCGAGGTAGTTAACATCTCCTAGCCACCGTGATGATGATGAGAGAGAGAGACACGCAGACTCCAAATATACAGCAGGCATCAGGTTCGGGATCGAACCCACGACCTCCTGTGCACCAGGCGAGGTAGTTAACATCTCCTAGCCACCGTGGTGATGATGAGAGAGAGAGACACGCAGACTCCAAATATACAGCAGGCATCAGGATCGGGATCGAACCCACGACCTCCTGTACACCAGGCGAGGTAGTTAACATCTCCTAGCCACCGTGGTGATGATGAGAGAGAGAGACACGCAGACTCCAAATATACAGCAGGCATCAGGATCGGGATCGAACCCACGACCTCCTGTACACCAGGCGAGGTAGTTAACATCTCCTAGCCACCGTGGTGATGATGAGAGAGAGAGACACGCAGACTCCAAATATACAGCAGGCATCAGGATCGGGATCGAACCCACGACCTCCTGTGCACCAGGCGAGGTAGTTAACATCTCCTAGCCACCGTGGTGATGATGAGAGAGAGAGACACGCAGACTCCAAATATACAGCAGGCATCAGGATCGGGATCGAACCCACGACCTCCTGTACACCAGGCGAGGTAGTTAACATCTCCTAGCCACCGTGGTGATGATGAGAGAGAGAGACACGCAGACTCCAAATATACGGGTGTCAGGGTCGGGATCGAACCCACGACCTCCTGTACACCAGGCGAGGTAGTTAACATCTCCTAGCCACCACTGGCTGCAGGTTCATGTCGTCTCTGGCCAACGGTGACTGAAGCGCGTTACCACACCTCGTCATAGCATTTGACTAATCGTGTTTGATGACGATTGTCGTCTCACCTTCCGTGCGTAGCCCTTCGAGTGAAATAGTGCACCGCGTATTGTACGCCAGTGTCAGCGATTTTTCTAAACGTGAATTTATACCGACTTTGCTTCCTCGAGCGCCGAATGGTTTCGACCGCCCCCCTCAAATATAAATCATCATCATCATCACCACAAAGCAACACACCGATTTACCTAAAATATATAATGCATCTATAAAAATCTGTAATGATTAATTACGCTCGCGCTAAAATCGGTTGGTGGAGCGGTTGCGCAGTGGTTTGCATTTCTCGTGCCACGAATCCATTCCAGCAACCTGAGTTCGATTTCCCAGCGACAGGTATTCATCAGCGGCGAGTGATACCTGGTGTACGGTGTTTTTTTCTGCAACATTTTGCTGTCTTTTCTTGGATTTTCTGTTTGCACTCAGTCACATATTCACTTTAAGATGTGTTCTTGTTCATGTTTTTGTTTGTTGCGGTTGCACCCGATTCAAGAGCCGAATGGCTCACAGGGCGATACCTAATAAATGAACTTTAACTTGATACCCGAGCCGGATCTAGGTGCCCAACTTGCCTCCGCCAATCCCACCCTGATCAGCGTGGTGAAGAATGGTCCAACCAGGCCTCCCATAGCCAAAACGGCACAGGGAGAGGCATTCATCCAGCATTGCAGGGCGCCGCGGTGGCGAGATGTTAACTACCTCGCCTGGTATACAGGAGGTCGTGGCTTCGATCCCGACCCTGACGGCTGCTGCTGTATATTTGGAGTTTGCGTGTCTCTCTCTCTCTCTCCCTGTGGTTGCGTAGATTTTTCTCCGGGTCCTCCGGTTTTTCCCTCTACATTTATAATTAACATCACGTGTTTATGGAATTTGGCTGCTATACATGTCCACGTGATAAGCCACTTCGTTGAGCTATCATTTGTGGCCAGGTCGCTTCTGAAAAAGAAATTAATATCTCAGTGGACCTTACCTGGTAAGAAAAAAAATAGTTTACCGAAAGACCCAAGGAATATAGTTCCTTATGCTTTGCACTACTATCGTGTTTTTTGTATTGTTTGCTGTTGTAACATTCTCACCCGCGCCTACTGGACATCTGTGAAAGAGAGCTTTCTAGCTCATCAGATTTCTCCAGGATTAATACACACTCATTCTGACTACACGCACTCTACGTTAGAAAAAAAAAACGTGGAAAACCACGTGAATAAGTACAAAATCTAATATTGCCACTGTTATTTTTAACACGCTGCATATGTTGACACGTGTGTGAACAATGCACACATCCCTTACGGAGTCAAATCGGACGTCAACCAGGGCTTTGTAGCTGCCCAAACGTCGTCGTTTAGACCGCCGACTGACGCGACGCGTCCACGAGTTGATGTCACCGCAGCGGTCTTTTTTGCACGCGCGCGCATCCACAAATCGTGCCCAGAGCAAATTCGATTCGCGTGCGAGCACGCGTCCCCAAGGTGCGTTACGATGACCACCTTCTCCACCATCAACACCTTCGACACCTTGACCACCTTCGCCGGTGCAGGTGGCCAGGAAGAACGGTCAAACAAAGCCCTGCGACTGACCAGACGGTGGGAAGACCTTCATCCCCGTTCAGCGGCGGGTTGAGAAAAGGCCGACAATAATTTCGAACGTCCAGGCTTATCGCGATACGCACGTCGTCGCTGCTGCTGCTGCTGTCTTCGCTACTACGAGCACGTTTGAGCGTGACGTACTGCATTCTTTTTTTTTTACTCGTCGTATATCGTTCAAAGGACGCGTGTCCCACGATGTGCTTTGGAGATTGTGCATTGAGATGTGTCGGGAATTTCACGTGATAAAGACGATGATGACGACAACAACAACAACAACAACCATCATTTACAGCCCTTTGATGGATGAAGACCTGCCCACGTGGTGTCGATCGTGGAGACTGTTTGACCATACTTCACCGTGCTGGTCAGAGTACAGCTTGGCAAGGCAGGTGTCCAGCTATCACTGGCCACCGATATTAGCCGTGGCCGGGACACAAGCACAGATCTCCCCACTGAGCCACAGCTCCACCATAATAACAGCGGTATTGCCATGACCACATCGACTAGCACGGTTGGCAATGTATGGTGCGAAAGAAAGTTCAACATAGTGCATTACGCGGTTCGATCGACGTGCGTTGCCGGGAGCTCCCTCTCACTGTGAATCGTGGGCGTATGATGGCTTTTAAAGTTATATGTTTTAAAGTTGTATGTTTTAAAGTTGTATGTTTTGACATACATCCCACTGGGATTTTTGCACACAGCGTTGGTGTACGGTGTTTTTTTCTGCAATATTTTGCTGTCTTTTCTTGGATTTTCTGTTTGCATTCAGTCACATATTCACTTTAAGATGTTTTTTTGTTCATGGTTTTGTTTTTTGTTTGTTGCGGTTGCACCCGATTCAAGAGCCGAATGGCTCACAGGGCTATACCTAATAAATTAACTTGAACTTGACAGATGATGATGATGTGTTTCACCACGACAATTGAGGATAGCGCAGAGTGCAACTCTGGTCACCAGTCTTAAAGCACGCACCACAGAGTGACGCCACCACCTTACTTCCATCATTCGCCGTCAGAATTTCAGATGATAACTTCAGAATATTTTTAGGCCATCGTACTGGCTCACCCACAGCACTCGGCACGAACGGGAAAACATTGATGATCAAACTTTCGTGACTCGGGAATTATTCGTTGGTTCTTCCGGTAAAGTCATGCAGAAAGAAATTCAATTAAAATAAAATACGACGTTTCGATTGCAACACATGCAACCACCATCAGGTACAAATGAATGAGAAAACAAACATAGTGACCTTGTAAATATAGTGTAATACAACACAGAGAGTCGGCCAACAAAACAGTCAACACCCCACCTGGTTGATTACGTTCTTCCGAAGATTGATGATCAATTACATCCCCACCGTACGGAGGAAGAAACGGCTATTTAAATATATGTGTCTCTAACTCTCTAAGTCTAGGAATCTCAACGCGTCTGTATCTCAAACCATGGACCACATAGTAACACCATTGCCCGCTTCAAACGTTTAAGTCCATGGTCTCCACGTGGATCCCAACGATATCTCAAATCATCATCATCATCATTAACTCCGCCCTCCATGCAAAAGAAGAAGATGATCATCATGCTGATCAGCGCACGTTGATTAAGTGGGTTGGAAGCCAGGACTAATTCAGATGTATCACTCGCCGCTGATAATAAGCAACTTCGCTAAGCTATCGCTTGTGGCTGCGTTGCTTCTGAAAAAGAAACTAAAAGCTCCGTGAGCTTTACCTGGTAAGATAAAACAATCGTTTAGTTATAGTAATAGGTTTTTACCCTTTAAACTTGTACAAAAACTGACACCTTTATACAAGGGATCATGTTTGCAATAACAACAACACAAGCAGTGTGGACCAATCAACTTCAAGGACAGTGCATACCATTATAATTATCATAGTTGTTTCTTTTTGTTTGCATTTTGACTGCTTGTGTTGTTGTTGTTATTGCAAACATGATCCCTTGTATAAAGGTGTCAGTTTCTGTACCAGTTTAAAGGGTAAAAACCTATTACTATATTTTGCCACTGGAAAAGGAGGTCTCATAGTAGAATAGTTTAGTTTTATGTTTTAAGTGATTTGTTTACCTTTCCTATACTTTGAACTCCTATCGTGTTTGTGTCTTGTTCGTTGTAACGTGAAAAAGAGCATTAAAGCTCCTCAGATTCCTCCTGCAGTAAATATGTTGATTCTGAACAAAATATGACCCAAGCGTTGGCATTTTTAGTCGATGCTTCAACATCAATCCATACCGATCAACCCCTTATCCGTGCCTAACTTCTTCTTGGTTCTTTCGGTAAAGTCACGTAGAAGAGAAATAATAACAAAATAAAAATAAAACATAATAAAATACAATTCTCACGACGTTTCGGCCAGACCTGTTCCTTCACCTGAGGACGGCTGATTGCGTTGTTATGTTTTATTAATATTAGTTATTATTTTATTATTTCCCTTCTACGTGACTTTTACCGAAAGAACCAAGAAGATGAATCCCTGCAGTCACGAAAGCTTTAAATCGAAATTCGTGCCTAACTTATTAAAGACCAATTCAGAACTTACTGGTCAGCCCGTGCCTTTATAAATCTCAACGTTCATCCCACAAAGTCCCATCACAAGAGAGAAACACAAACAAACAGACACAAATTTAACTATACTCTTTGATTCTTTCGGTAAAGTCACGTAGGTATAAAATAAAATAAATCACGACGTTTCTGGCGCAACACAAGCGTCCGTCACCAGGTGGGAGAGCTGACGGAAGCTTGTGTTGCGCCCGAAACGTCGTCATTTATTTTTTGATTTTAAGCTTTCGTGACTGCAGGGATTCATATTCTTGGTTCTTTCGGTAAAGTCACGTAGAAGGGAAATAATAAAATAATAAAAATATAAAAGAATAAAAAAAATCACGACGTTTCGACTGCAACACAAGCAATCATCATCAGGTGTAAAATCCACAGCAAGAAAATTTGAAATGTTCTTGCTGTGGATTTCAAATTTTCTTGCTGTGGATTTCACACCTGATGATGATTGCTTGTGTTGCAGTCGAAACGTCGTGAGAATTTTTTATTGTTTTATATTTTTATTATTTTATTATTTCCCTTCTACGTGACTTTACCGAAAGAACCAAGAATATGAATCCCTGCAGTCACGAAAACTTAAAATAAAAAAATTATACTACTGAATTTTTTGTTGTTGCCCTATTGAAACGGTTGTACGCCGTACGAACCTAAAAACTCAATTCCCCTGTATGAGAATAGGGGGGGTTAAACCGTATGGGGTTGACAAATATGGGGTTAAATTTTTATTTAAACTTTCGTGACTGCAGGGATTCATCTTCTTGGTTCTTTCGGTAAAGTCACGTAGAAGGGAAATAATAAAATAATAAAACATAATAAAATACAATTCTCACGACGTTTCGGCCACAACGCAAGCAGCCGTCCTCAGGTGAAGAACAGGGCTGTCGGAAAGACAGCGTATTTTTAAATCCTTGATATTAAGTTCACTTGCTTGCTTAGGACCGTGCAAATCTTTCGGTCGTTTTTTAACCCACTTCCCGTGATCCAATCGAGCTGACATTTTGCACACAGACTCGTTGTGCGTGACAATTAATGTTCGTGAAATTTTTTTCCAAAATTTTACACTTTTTAGGACAAAAATATTATATTTAATTACCAATTGCTTAATGCTGCCATGCAATCATCTGACCCATAGGTGGCAGCCATCTCAAGCCGGAGGACGAGAGGACTCTAGTCGCCACGCACATAAAGGATTTATAGTGAAAAACTTTGTTTTTACGGGTTATACTTGTTATTATTGTATTATTTCCCTTCTACGTGACTTTACCGAAAGAACCAAGAAGACAAATATGGAGTTGACAGGTAATTGTCACTGCACAGCGAGACACACACAAATCCGTGGTTGCAACACCGGTGATGGGACGTCTACTTACCATGCTCAGAGCGCCGTCAGAGTTCGGACACCACTGGGAGAAGCTCTTCAGGTGGATCTGGGGAAGGTTTGCATCGCGTTCGTCCGCAGTGGAAGCGTCGACCGGGCGAGGTCGTTGATCTTGACTCGGATTTTGCTTCTTCGTCCGTCACTTTTTTTGGTGAGAAGAAGAAAAAAAAGCAGACAGCGAAAGGGGTGAGCGTGGGGTGGGGGTGTGTCCCTTTAGATGGCGAGAGAGAGACACTGAGAGATACAGAGAGAGACGAGACAGAGAGAGACACTGAGAGACACAGAGACTGAGAGACAGAGAGAGACAGAGAGAGACACTGAGAGACAGAGAGACGAGACTGAGAGACAGAGAGAGAGAGAGACACACACTGGGAGACTAGACAGAGAGAGACTGAGAGACAGAGAGACGCAAAGAGACAGAGAGAGACAGAGAGAGAGACAGAGAGAGACACTGAGAGACTGAGAGAGACAGAGAGACGAGACAGAGAGAGACTGAGAGAAAGAGACAGACAGAGAGACTGAGAGACGAGATAGAGACACAGTGAGAGACGAGACAGACGGAGACACAGAGACAGAGAGATAGACTGAGAGACAGAGAGAGACAGAGAGAGACACAGAGAGAGACACAGAGACAGAGAGAGACTGAGAGACGAGACAGAGACACAGTGAGAGACAGAGAGAGACGAGACAGACGGAGACACAGAGACAGCTTTCTCGACGGATACCCGGGGGCACAGGAAGAACGTCCGGCCCCAGGCAGTGAGACAGCAAACGGAGCGAGTCGCGAGCAACACGCCGCGAAAGTCGCCGGCAACACGACACGAAAGTCGCGAGCAACACGATGCGAAAGTCGCGAGAAACACGCCACGAAAGTCGCGAGAAACACGATGCGAAAGTCGCGAGCAACACGATGCGAAAGTCGCGAGCAACACGCCACGAAAGTCGCCGGCAACACGACGCGAAAGTCGCGAGCAACACGACGCGAAAGTCGCGAGAAACACGCCACGAAAGTCGCGAGCAACACGATGCGAAAGTCGCGAGCAACACGATGCGAAAGTCGCGAGCAACACGCCACGAAAGTCGCGAGAAACACGCCACGAAAGTCGCGAGCAACACGATGCGAAAGTCGCGAGCAACACGATGTGAAAGTCGCGAGCAACACGCCACGAAAGTCGCCGGCAACACGACGCGAAAGTCGCGAGAAACACGCCACGAAAGTCGCGAGAAACACGCCACGAAAGTCGCGAGCAACACGATGCGAAAGTCGCGAGCAACACGATGCGAAAGTCGCGAGCAACACGCCACGAAAGTCGCCGGCAACACGACACGAAAGTCGCGAGCAACACGACACGAAAGTTTCCAGCAACACGACGCGACAGTAGCGAGAAACACGCCACGAAAGTCGCGAGAAACACGATGCGAAAGTCGCGAGCAACACGTTGCGAAAGTCGCGAGCAACACGCCACGAAAGTCGCCGGCAACACGACACGAAAGTCGCGAGCAACACGACACGAAAGTTTCCAGCAACACGACGCGACAGTAGCGAGAAACACGCCACGAAAGTCGCGAGAAACACGATGCGAAAGTCGCGAGCAACACGATGCGAAAGTCGCGAGCAACACGCCACGAAAGTCGCCGGCAACACGACACGAAAGTCGCGAGCAACACGACACGAAAGTTTCCGGCAACACGACGCGACAGTAGCGAGAAACACGCCACGAAAGTCGCGAGAAACACGATGCGAAAGTCGCGAGCAACACGATGCGAAAGTCGCGAGCAACACGCCACGAAAGTCGCCGGCAACACGACACGAAAGTCGCGAGCAACACGACACGAAAGTTTCCGGCAACACGACGCGACAGTAGCGAGAAACACGCCACGAAAGTCGCGAGAAACACGATGCGAAAGTCGCGAGCAACACGATGCGAAAGTCGCGAGCAACACGCCACGAAAGTCGCCGGCAACACGACACGAAAGTCGCGAGCAACACGACACGAAAGTTTCCGGCAACACGACGCGACAGTAGCGAGAAACACGCCACGAAAGTCGCGAGAAACACGATGCGAAAGTCGCGAGCAACACGACGCGACAGTAGCGAGCAACACGACGCGAAAGTCGCGAGAAACACGCCACGAAAGTCGCCGGCAACACGACGCGACAGTCGCTAGCAACACGACGCCACGACCTCGTGCTGGACTTGACAAGACTGTTGGGGCAAGCGCTGTTAGCGAGCAGCACCTCTATGGGCAACACGCCGCGCCCGGCCGCCTTTGTCTCCCCAGTGGCGATGTTTATACATCGCACTAGGTAATCATTTGAGGCTGAGTCGACCTAGGGGAGGCCCAGGACCGGTTCAGATAATTGTCACCCGCGCTTACCGTGAGCGGGAATCGAACCCGGCTCGCCAGGTTCGTAGCGCAGCGTAGTGCTAACCGCTGCCCCACCGCTCCCCACACACACACAGACCCACACAGACCCACAGACACACACACACAGACCCACAGACAGACACACAGACACACACACAGACCCACAGACAGACACACACAGACCCACAGACAGACACACACACAGACAGATACACAGACAAGACCCACACACACAGACAGACACACACACACACAGACACACACACAGACAAGACACACAGCCAAAGAGAGACACACGCAAAGTCACAAAGAAACCAGAAGAGAAGACGCGTGAAGGGACGGATGGAGGGGGGAGGGGTAAAAGATTCGACTGAGAAAGTTCACAGAGACGCACGGAGAGCGATACGTGCGAAGGGAAGAAACCTTGACCACCGTCGCCACGCCAGCGATCGAACCAAAGTGAATCGAACACCGTCACCTACCAAATACATCTCGGGGAGGGGAGGTGGAAGTACATTCATCATCCTCAAGAGTCCAGCCTCGTACTGCGGGGAAAGGGGAGAGGCCGCCCGCTGGGTTGTTCTCAGGGTGCGGGGGTGGGCAGGGCCGGGTCGTTTGTTAGGCAGGGCCGTGTTTGGGTCACTGGTTGGGCCAGGATTTTTTGGAATTTCCAGGCATCTCTATAGGATCGGGTTGGGCCAGGATTTTTTGGAATTTCCAGGCACTTCTATAGGGTCACTGGTTGGGTCAGGATTTTTGGGAATTTCCAGGCATCCCTATAGGGTCGGGTTGGGTGGGTGAGCGTTAGCGAGGTCATCGCAAGAATGTTTGGCCGGTGGGGGAAATACCCGTGTCAACGAAATGAATAACGATTAGCAGAAAAAAAGTTTAAACTTGTGGAATGCACTAAAAAAAAACCTCGCCAGGAGTATGCGGCTGTGGTCACCTAGATCAGAGCGTAACGACAACGCCAACGCTGACGGACGCAATTCCCCGATCCACAAATACCAAGGAGACATCATCGCTGTGATTCCATTCCGCCGCTAATGAAGCGGTGATCTGGGCTTGAACCACCTGAATGTGAAATTGTAGTTGTTGCATTATTTACATCAGCAGCCGTACGAAAGATAGAAGAATAACAACGCCTTGCTAGTTTAACACGTAGGCTTTCGTGACCAATATTCATAATCAAGGTTTTTGGGTTTAGATTGCGTCAGTATAAATGTGTCGTAACCCTCCATCAGCTGACAGAACCAGTAAGGTTTGTCACGTAAACAAAACGTGGCAATTAGTTACTACTTCAGCCCACCGGTGTGTTGCAGAGTAAACACACGACATTTACCATTTGAGAACTTAAGTAGTCATTCATTCTGATTGAAAGCTTTCGTGACTGCAGAGATTCATATTCTTAGTTCTTTCGGTAAAGTCACGTAGAGGAGAAATAATAAAAAGATAAAACAATAAAAAAATTTGTATAAAACAATAAAAATTTTTTATTGTTTAATATTTGTATTATTTTATTATTTCCCTTCTACGTGGCTTTACCGAAAGAACCAAGAAATAGTAATTAATTGCCAAGTTTTGTTTTATATGACATCTTACTGGCTGTGTCAGGTGGTGGAGGGTTACGATACATTTATATTTAGGCGATCTAACCCAATAACCTTTATTATGAATGCCTTGCTAATGTATGACAAACCACCTATCTCAATTGCCCCACTGACCCGAGTTTAAATTCCCGATCAAAAAATGGTTTGAACCGGTCCTGGGCCTCCCCTAGGTAGACTCGGTCACAAATGAGTACTTGGGATACAAAGGCAACCGGGGCGTGGTGGTGCTGGCAACTCCACTCTCCCTCGTGTGCCACAGTGCCGGCCTTCGTAGGTGCTGCTCGCTAACAGCACTTGCCCCAACGCTCTGGTGAAATTATACTGGTAGGAACCTCCTGGTTACACCAGCCCACAGGGGATTATTGTGTCCGTCCGTCGTGCAGGGAGGGGCTGGGTGGGGAGGGGCTGGGTGGGGAGGGAGGGGCTGGGTGGGGAGGGGCTGGGTGGGGAGGGGCTGGGTGGGGAGGGGCTGGGTGGGGAGGGGCTGGGTGGGGAGGGTGGGGCTGGGTGGTGGGTGGGAGGGGTGGGGCTGAGTGGGGAGGGGAGGGGCTGGTCACCCCATGGTGCCCTTATAAAACTCAACGTTTAACCTACTCACGCCGGCTTGTGCCCGCCCTCACAGTCGGGCATATTTGCGGAATACACCACGCCGCCGTTGACCCTGGCCATTGACCGAGCAACCCAACGTTCCTACCAGCTCCCTCCGCAGGAATGTGTTATACAGGGGGGTCGGGGATCTTTGTCTTATGACTTGCTTACTTGTCCTACCTTACACTTTTACACTTCATCATTATCACCACCACTAACATAGCCACGAGCTATCCACGTTGTCATCAGCCGTGATTTAAAGGGCGCAGGAATGCATTGCTGAGTGCACCGAGCCTCGAGACTCGCACTAAAAAACGTCACCAATGAGTCGGCAATATTCGAAAACATAATTTGCATCTAAATATTTTTTTTTCGTAATGCGTTCTCGTTGAATGGGGGTTGTCTGTTACGCAACAGTCACCGTTTGGTTGACATCAAATGCAAATTTATCAGGAAACGTTGAGGAATTCGATGAGTTATGCAGCTATTTTCGATACAGACGTCTAGTCAGGGGTGGAGTCAGCGAGTTACAATACAAAAAAAATGGTCATCAGAAAATATTACAAAAATAGTATTCTAATCAGGCCCGCCCCATGGTGTAAAGTGGAGTTCACAACTCGTATTATCCACACGGTCTCTCTGCGCTCCCTATTTATAGAGCAGTGTTATGAAGGGCAATGGCACGACACTTTTTAAACGGTTTAATTCTTGTAAATCACGGCACGATGTATTTCACGACCACTGCAAAGTCAAGTTTAATGGTCGGCATACACACAGGTAGCATTAATCCGGGCGGCCGCTGGAATTCGAACCGCGAATCTGTCTACAACAGACACCTTTACCGCTGGTCCTTGTGCTGAAATTAAACGCGAGGTTTCTATCAGGGATGGCAACAAGAAGAGTCGTGGCTCAGGATCACGATTCTATTTCAAGAATCGATTACAGTATGACTTTTATATATATAAAAATAGGAAGAAAAAACCCCTTGGGAAATGTAGCGGCCTCTAGTGGCCGGAGGAAAATCACATGACCCCTATTAATCATACACCATAAACGAATCTTTAAAAAAAACACGTACGGTTCTTTAACATAATTTAAATTACATAATAGGGTTTTCCCCTTTTTTTCTGGCAACAAAACTGAAACTTTTTTTTACAAGAATTCATGTCTGCATTAACCACAATACTTGCAGTCAAAATGCACAAAAAACCACTATGATAATATATACATTGTCCTTGAAACTGATTGGTCCACACCAAGGGACGGCTTTCTTTTGAGCCTCGACCCAATTGGTGCTCGACCAGAGGACGCCAAAAGGCGTCCACAGCTCAAAGACAATGCTGCACTATCACAGTAATGAGGGCTCGGGGTGAGCATCTACATCATTAGACCTCCTTTGCCAGTACCAAAATATAATAGGATAATTTAAATTGATAAAGCACCCACGAACAATCGTTCACAGGGCACGAAATTCGATGCATGCACACCATGAACTTGTGAATAAATATCAATCCGTGCATCGTTACATGGGATGTCACCCACCACCACTCCCCCACGGCCAGGTTAAGGTTCTTGTAGGCCCTAGGCAAAGTTCAAAGTTCATGTATTAGGTATAGCCCTGTGAGCCATTCGGCTCTTGAATCGGGTGCAACCGCAACAAACAGACAACAAAAACATGAACAAGAAAACATCTTAAAGTGACTATGTGCAAACAGAAAATCCAAGAAAAGACAGCAAAATATTGCAGAAAAATCACCGTACACCAACCCTGTGCAAATATCCCAGTGGGATGCAAGTCAAACAACAACAACTACAAGACAACTTAGATTAAGGCCATCAGTCTAACTCTGTACTACAACAAACAAACATGGCCAAACCAAAAAACGTTTCGAAAATCACCAAAATAAAGCCATAAAAGCAATGAAACAGTGGTCATAGGAACTGTGACCGAATTTTCACAATAAACGATGTAAACAACATGTACTACCAAACTCTGCAGCCATAGCTGGCTGCATGAGTCACTCCACAACAGCAGGAGCATCAGTCGGAGTATCAACATTTTTCAATGCACCTTTAAGATCAGCACACTAAATCAAAACACAGATCATACTTTGCAGCGATCATCCGGAGCGAAACATTGTATTTTAGGCCAATAAATTGCAGTGGCAGCTATGGGTGTACAACTCCTCTAGAGCAGTTTTGAGTGAAGATCTCATAGGTAGTGACTCAAGTTGCAGTTTATTGGCAATATCATTCCAGACCCTGGGGGCATCAATAGCAAAGGCCCTTCCTCCAGTATTTGTACGGCAATAGGGAATGTGAAGCGGTAAATGAGCGAAGACCTTAGGTAAAATTTGTTCTTTGAAACAGAGATGAGATCCAGCAGGTAATCTGCGGATTTTTTTGTAAGTACATCGTGAATAAATAAGATCTGATGCACAAGCCGTCAAACATTGAGAGATGTTAAGTTTGACCCAATGTAGAGATAGGCACTTCTGTGTCGTCCGGCCTACAGTGATTACCTTCTACAGGTGGCATTGCTGCTGCCCCCCCCATGTTGTCACCCTTGCACTGCTGTCCGTTGAGAATGAGATTGTGCGAAAGACACCATTTGAAGGTGTTATTGCTAATTTTGCAATGAAAAAAAGTTCAAGCTATGGCAGTGACAGAGATGAGGATGCTGCGGTGGATGTTGGGCTCAACAAGGAAGGACAGCGTGAGAAATGAAGAAGTGAGAGAAATACTCAAGGCGGTATAAATCACACAGAGAGAGAAGGCTCTGGTGTGGTTCGGTCATATTGAGAGACGACAGGAAAACCATGTGGGTCAGAAAGTG
Organism: Lampetra fluviatilis; assembly: GCF_964198595.1. Lineage (NCBI taxonomy): Eukaryota > Metazoa > Chordata > Hyperoartia > Petromyzontiformes > Petromyzontidae > Lampetra > Lampetra fluviatilis. The sequence goes on along the minus strand of NC_136317.1, from coordinate 3,664,955 downwards.
GCAAGTGATGCAAGCGGACGGAAATAGATCAAGAGGAATGCAGAAGAAGAGGTGGTGGTGGCGATGTGGTCCGATCAGACCCTGGTGGCCCGAGGAGCGGAAAGAGAGATGACGCAGGACAGGGCAGCGTGGAAGAGGTTGGCAAGGACAGCGGACATCCCCACATGAGTGGGACAAAGGCGTGGAAAAAGAATATTTGGCTGCTATACATTTCCCCATGATAAGCCACTTCGTTGAGCTGTCATTTGTGAGAGCCAGGTCGCTTCTGAAAAAGTAATATTTAAAAAAACTTTTTTTAAAACACGCTTTAATGAAATGTACCCTACTAGTATTGGAAGAACTCCACCACTCCAGGAAGTGGCCCCAAAGCTTGCCATAACGTAAGGGACCGTGGTGGACAATTAGACCCAAGCCGAAACATAACATATAAACAAGATTGTTTAAAAATATTAGTTTTTATTTTTCATGATAGAATATAGTATTGTCATCAGTATGACAAGTATACCAAGTTTTGCAGTCAGTACCACATTGGGAAGTGGGTTAAAATTGAGTTACAAGATTTGAAGATACGACAACAGACATTGAGTTAATAGAAAGTGTGTAAAAAAAAAGCTACATAGCTCAGTGGGGTCTTAGACCTGGTAAAATAACAAGTTTCGTAGTTGTTTACATGACCCAGTGGTCGCGAGTTTGCCAAGGTGAGCAGTTCGGTCCTGGAAGGCCGCCCTGGTGAATAGCAGAACGGGTGTATCGACTATAAAATACTACACAGTCTGCTTCACACAGTGGATGTTAACGATCCGGTGGCGTCATTAGAAAGAAAATCAGAATCAGAATATTGATTCATACTGGAGGAATCCGATGAGCTATAAATCCAGTAGCGGCAATCAATAGATAAACACGATAGGAGTGCAAGGTGTAGGAATGGTAAACAAATCACTTTAAAAAAATACAACTAAAACTAAACATTTAAAAAACGAAATCTTACCATTTAAAGCCCACTGAGGTATTAATAAAAATAAAATTTCAGAAGCGATTTGGCCACAAATGATAGCTCAACAAAGTGGTTTTCATCATCATCGTGTGTCGACTGTCACGGTCCAGATTTTACAAACTTAAGAAATATACTCGCAAATTATACACAAGCACGTGAGTACAGTACAGCAGAGTACAGTACACACGGACACAGTACAAATAAACGTCTGTACAGTACACACGGGTACAGCGACGCCTGGGCACAGCGTCGCCTGGGCACAGCGTCGCCTGGGCACAGCGTCGCCTGGGCACAGCGTCGCCTGGGCACAGCGTCGCCTGGGCACAGCGTCGCCTGGGCACAGCGTCGCCTGGGCACAGCGTCGCCTGGGCACAGCGTCGCCTGGGCACAGCGTCGCCTGGGCACAGCGTCGCCTGGGCACAGCGTCGCCTGGGCACAGCGTCGCCTGGGCACAGCGTCGCCTGGGCACAGCGTCGCCTGGGCACAGCGTCGCCTGGGCACAGCGTCGCCTGGGCACAGCGTCGCCTGGGCACAGCGTCGCCTGGGCACAGCGTCGCCTGGGCACAGCGTCGCCTGGGCACAGCGTCGCCTGGGCACAGCGTCGCCTGGGCACAGCGTCGCCTGGGCACAGCGTCGCCTGGGCACAGCGTCGCCTGGGCACAGCGTCGCCTGGGCACAGCGTCGCCTGGGCACAGCGTCGCCTGGGCACAGCGTCGCCTGGGCACAGCGTCGCCTGGGCACAGCGTCGCCTGGGCACAGCGTCGCCTGGGCACAGCGTCGCCTGGGCACAGCGTCGCCTGGGCACAGCGTCGCCTGGGCACAGCGTCGCCTGGGCACAGCGTCGCCTGGGCACAGCGTCGCCTGGGCACAGCGTCGCCTGGGCACAGCGTCGCCTGGGCACAGCGTCGCCTGGGCACAGCGTCGCCTGGGCACAGCGTCGCCTGGGCACAGCGTCGCCTGGGCACAGCGTCGCCTGGGCACAGCGTCGCCTGGGCACAGCGTCGCCTGGGCACAGCGTCGCCTGGGCACAGCGTCGCCTGGGCACAGCGTCGCCTGGGCACAGCACTGCAAACCAACTTCTTAGTACAATTCGTAAACGGCGTCTTGAGACTCACTGAGTCTCTGTTTGAGGGTAAATGACGACGACACTCGCCCCGCTTGGCTGCCGAGGTCTCATGATGATACCCGCGGTGCACTGTGGGCGATTGGGTCAAAAGTGTTCGATAATTATGCAGCAGTGCATTACTTCACCGCATTAACTATTATGCTGTGGGGTTTTTTTTGGATGTTCAAGCCCAGATAATACATCGAAAGAAAAAAACACAACGACAAAATTACTTTTTAGCAAATTTTTGTTAATAAATGTTTGTTTAGTTTTGCCTAATTTGCATTAAATCCTGAACTAAACACAACACTGCCTCGTGCACCGCTTCTGCACAATGTACTTTTTGTTTAATTTTATTTCTCCACGATGTTATTTCATCAATTCCCCCCCCCCACCCCCCATTACTCCTTAAATCGTATTTCACAATTTTATTGCACTTTTATTGTGCTCGCAAATGTAACGTCCTGTACTCGAACGTGGGATGATCTATCCGAACTTTCTTCCGCCCCAGTTAACTCAACAAAGGCAAAAATTAACCCGTAAAAACAAAGTTTTTCACTATAAATCCTTTATATGCGTGGCATCGGTTTTATTTTATTATTCATTTCTGTTTTTCTTGAGTAAGTGTTTCATTTTTATCACATTGGTATTTTAAATTAAATATGAATTTTTTTTTTCCTAAAAAGTGGGAAATTTAGGAAAAATGTTTTCACGAAAATAAATTGTCACGCACAACGAGTCTGTGTGCAAAATGTCAGCTCGATTGGATCACTGGAAGTGAGTTAAAAAACGACCGTAAGCGCGCAAGCAAGCAAGCAAGTGAACTTAATATAAAGGATTTAATAAAAATTCTATAACCATTGCAACGTTCCAATCTGCAACGCTTATTACGTACACGCTGATAGTTACACGATAATTAATGAAATACACCACTCGCTTTTAAGTCCAAGCCTGTTTAATACGCGAAGTACGTACTAATTACTGTGCTGTGCCATGTTATTATCAGTGGTGGATTGGAGGGGGGGGGCATATTGAGACACATAAATTTGGTTGTGTAATTTAATTGATATTTTACCAAAGATATCATTACCTTGAATGTGTTCATGTATTTATGTAGGCCCTGTTGAAAAAGCTTGAAATGTTGTGGACTCCCCCCCCCCTACCTCCCTCTTGGCAACTTTCTAATTCTGCCTCGGCATTGCTGAGCGACTATTGGATCTGTAGTGATCTTGTGAGATACAGATGTGGATCATCTGGTGAGTTGTAGATGTTGATCATCTGGTGAGTTGTAGATGTTGATCATCTGGTGAGTAGTAGATGTTGATCATCTGGTGAGTTGTAGATGTTGAGCATCTGGTGAGTTGTAGATGTTGATCATCTGGTGAGTTGTAGATGTTGATCATCTGGTGAGTTGTAGATGTTGGTCATCTGGTGAGTAGTAGATGTTGATCATCTGGTGAGTTGTAGATGTTGAGCATCTGGTGAGTTGTAGATGTTGATCATCTGGTGAGTTGTAGATGTTGGTCATCTGGTGAGTTGTAAATGTTGATGTTCTGGTGAGTTGTAGATGTTGATCATCTGGTGAGTTGTAGATGTTGATGATCTGGTGAGTTGTAGATGTTGATCATCTGGTGAGTTGTAGATGTTGATCATCTGGTGAGTTGTAGATGTTGATCATCTGGTGAGTTGTAGATGTTGATCATCTGGTGAGTTGTAGATGTGATAACTTTGTGAGCTGTAGATGTTGATGATCTGTTAAGCCGTAGATGTGGGTGACCTGTGTATTTAATGAATTGTGAGCAAACGGACTTTGCGATCGCCTCTCACACGACGGTATGCGCAAACAGCGCAAACTTCAAGGGTCGTATAACAGCACACAAATTTCGCCATCAAAGTTGTCCATGACTGCCTCTGGAGGAATTTGGTATTGAGTGAGTCCACAAAGATCCACCGTATAGCCTGAACAGACTGTTTGGGCAAGTGCTGTTAGTGAGCACCTACGAAGGCCGGAACGGCACACGAGGGCGTGGGTGGCTAGCACCACGCCTGGCCGCCTTTGTCTCCCCACTGGCGATATTTACACACCGCACCAGGTACTTATTTGAGGCTGAGTCGATCTAGAGGAGGAGGCCCAGAACAGGTTCAGATAATCGTAACCGGTGTTGGCCGTGAGCGGGAATCAAACTCGGGTCACCAGGCTCGTAGGGCAGCGTTGCGCTAACCGCTACACCACCGCTCCCCACATCTGACGCACACGCACTGCCGTGCGTACACAACGACCCCCGTAGTATCTACTCGGACGAACACAAATATTAACCTACACAAGGTACCGCAACGTCACGGGTTGGTAATAAAGACTAAGCTAGGGGTGGATCCATAAAGACAGTGTCCGCGCTATAATTAGAGCTAGAATTTGGGGTGTTAGGCTCAGTGCTATAAACCAGGCGTGTTAAAGTATTGCAATTATACTAATAGGGGTTTTCCCCTTTTTTCTGGCAACAAAACTGACACCTTTTGCAAGGAATCATGTTTACATTAACCACAATACTTGCAGTCAAATGCAAAAAAAACCACAATACTCTGATAATTTATGCATTCTCTTTGAAACTGATTGGTCCACACCAGAGACAGCTTTCTTTAGAGCCTAGTCTCATATGGTGTTCGACCAGATGGCGTGTGGACCAATCAGTTTCAAAGACAATGCATAAATTATCAGAGCATTGTTTTTTTTTGCATTTGACTGCAAGTATTGTGGTTACTGTAAGCATGATTCCTTGAAAAAGGTGTCAGTTTTGTTGCCAGAAAAAAGGGGAAAAACCCTATCAGTATATTTTGGTACTGGCAAAGGAGGTCCCAAGATATTGCAAGTACCTTACATGATAGAACAACCCGTGTAAACTGCTTGTTTTTATACTTTCCATGTAAGGCATCTGACAAAAAGAGAATGATGTTGATGATGATGGTGGTGGCGAAGCTATTAGGGGTGCACGCGGTGCAATCGCCGCAGGGGGCACGGTTTGCAGATGCTCAGGTGCAGCGTTACGAAGAGTTGGGTTTGAGAGTTGGACAGGAGGCCCCAATTTATTATTTGTAACAGGGATCATGCCAGCGACGATACACCACTGGAGGATGATGATGATGATGAGAACATTTGGGACTATTTCGAGGGTCGTGGTCTCTTTGAGTCCTCATCCGAGGCCTCCTGAAGTCCTCATCTGGTCAAGTAAAAAAATAAACTTATCAACCTGAATTGGTAACTCCACAAGGCTGGCCGTGGCGCCTGTTTCTACCCATCACTGTATCAGCATCTCCACAATCATCATCTACTTCTTCGTAAAAAAATGTCAAGTGAATGTCGAGTGGAGTGGCGGTGCAGTGGTGAGCGCACTAGTTGGGTTTGAGTGGCGACGGTTTTTGTACGAACAGCCACAGCGACCAGCGTGGTGAAGTATGGCAACAACAACCCTCACGGGTGATGCGTTTATGGCGAGGCCTTCATCCAGCAGTGGATTGGTAAAGTCTGTAACGGGTAAAACAAGTGTAGTCGTAATAATATAATTAATGATGCACGCTACTACAGCGCTGTATTATTGTAAGTGTGCATAATGGTGTAACCCCCCCCCCCCCCACAAATGTTCCGATGTTAAAACGACCAATGGGATGGTGGCATTTATTTATTCGGGGGGGGGAGAGTAGTGGAAATTCCACGTTTCTCTGGACAAGGGCCGGTCTGTCCATGAAACAATGGCTGTTGAGAAAGGATCTTTGACCTCGAGAGCGCAGCCACCCACGCGGTCCCACCGTTTGTTGACGGCTGCTTCCTCCCACCAATAAAGTGGGGGGGTGGTAGGGGGTGGTAGGGGGGGTGGTAGGGGGGGTAGGGGGGTGGGTGGTAGAGTGGGTGGAGGGGAGGGGGAACACGGAAACTGTATAACTCAAAAGTTTCTCGAGACACGGTCCAAACCTTTTCGGTGTACTTTTAATGATTCGGCCGAAAGAACGAATTAAATTAAATGAATAGATGAAAACGACGACGCCGATCCGTTAACGTGACGCGCAATGCCTCGGGGCAAGGACCGCGTGCCAATGCCCCCCAACCCCTGCCCCCCCCCCCTTCGGATGAAATGTCGGATTACGCAACTCTGCCACACAGAGAGAGAGAAACCCCCCAGAATTAATGGAATGAGTAAATCACTTAATTCTTCAGAGTTTAATGTTTATTCCCCCCACCCCCAACATTTCCCAACCCCATCGACCAACTCGCCTATCAGACCTCACTTATGTGCTCTGAATAAGGGTCATTTCCCGAAACGTCGCCTGCTAGACACTTATGTATTTTTTAAGGCCAAGCAGTGTTACTGGCGAATGCGTTGAGCTTGTTTTGTAATTTCTCTCTCTAAATGTACTTACCAACCGATGCGTCTGCCTGCCTACCAGCGCAGCATGTTTGACCAGAGACGTGTGTGTCTTGAGGAAGGGCTACGTGTAAACAATTCCACTAATAAATTCAGAATTGCATCCACGCAGACCTTCATCCAGCAGCAGATTGTGGTTGTTGATGATCATCTGAATATACTGCAACCTTTAAAAAGAATATGCCTGTTCATGTTGATAATATAACAATGCCAATTATAATTTTCCCATAACAGCCAGTGTCTCAAGACTTCTTTTTCAAGAGGGCTCTTGCGTTGGGAGGTTAGGCCAATACCACGAATGAGTGGGTTGCCTCCGTGCGGAAGGAAACCAGAGAACCTGGAGAAACCCCCCATGCACACGAGAAGGTGGCACTCAGCACTGGCATCTTGCGGCCAGCTCACAGCTCCACGCCTACAACACCTGGCAAGCCCCTGGTGGACACCAATCCGATGACTATCCAGGCTCAAGTCTGTTGAGCTTCTGAGATCCGAAGAGATTGGTGAAGTGACGGTGCTTTGGTCATGGGTTGTTTACCTACCTAGCAATCAACCTACCTCCCTATCAACTTACATACTTACGAAGCAATATACCTATCAACTAATAAATATTAACTAATCTACCGAGATATCAACTTATCTACAATCAACACACCAACCAACCAACCAACATGTGCCTACCATTTTCGATGTTAAGCTTTCGTGACTGCAGAGATTCATCTTCTTGGTTCTTTCGGTAAAGTCACGTAGAAGGGAAATAATAAAATAATAAAAATAAAACATAATAAAATAATTCTCACGACGTTTCGGCCACAACGCAAGCAGCCGTCGTCAGGTGAAGAACAGGTCTGTCGGAAAGACAGCGTCATTCAGATGGGAAGATAGCGTCTTTCCGACAGACCTGTTCTTCACCTGAGGACGGCTGCTTGCGTTGTGGCCGAAACGCGTGAGAATTATTTTATTATGTTTTATTTTTAATATTTCCCTTCTACGTGACTTTACCGAAAGAACCAAGAAGATGTGCCTACCAATGTGCCGACCTGTCTATCTCTCTCTTTGTCCAGCATATGTATAAGACATGTATGTCTGTGGGTATACATAATAATAATCATCATCATCACCCCCCTGGGGTTGATACAATGGGTACCAGCTGGTGAGGCCCTACCAATTGACACAGTTAAACCAAATAGTGGTTGCTGCTGTTATGTAAATCAAGTTTCAAGTGAGAACTGGAGAGGTCAGAATGAGTTTCATTTGTAAAAGTTACCTGGGTAACCGAAAATTACAAAAGCAATCGCGTGAAACACAAAGTACATTGCAGCAACGATGCAAATATTTAAACCAGAGCACAAACAACCAAAGATCAATTAGCGCAAAAAAAACCACAACTGCATTACAGAAGCGATTGAAACATCGGCATGACATTAAATACAATTTCAGCTACCAAAATTGACTCGGAATAAAAAAAAATTGACGTCTGAAAACCATTTCGGAGTAAAATTAAGTCACCGAAAAAATTGTTTATTGCTGCGATCGCACAACTCGTGAGTAAAGAGGACACGCATCGAAGACACGTGCAAAGTGGAGTCCACAAAGCACAACGACACGGCTCGGCACCACGTCACGATTGCTCAAGGACCGACACAGCTGGCGTTCGTTTTTATATCCTGGAGAACATAATTTTTTTGTTTCATAAAAGTTGAAAGTTAGTCTCGGACCCCCACCCCCCCCGCCCACTGTCTCCCAACTTCAAAAGAGCATCGCGTGAAAGGTGTCAACGAATGGTCGTGGACTCTATCGCCCTCCCATGATTATATTACGGGTTGACAAAGTTCGAACGAGAAGGCTCCCTCTCGTTTACAATCCCTTTACTGTTCCGTTGTGGTTGTGACTCTTGGGCGCAAATCGGCGAGGCGTCAAAGCCTCAAACCAAACGACGCCACACAAAGACAAAGATCCCTCCTCGCCCGTGTAGCCTTAACAGACTGTTGGGGCAAGTGCTGTTAGCGAGCACGCACCCCCATCTACAGAGCAGCACGCCCGGCCGCCTTTGTCTCCCCAGCGGTGACGTTTACACGCCGCACCGGGGTACTCATTCGAGGCTGAGTCGACCTAGGGGGAGGCTCCCACCCGTTACGCACGCGAGCAAGATGGAACAGCGGCACACGCAGTGATGGTGCAGCGGCATTGTCGTGTGTCGGAGCAGGGGGCTGGAGGGGGGGGGGGGTGCTGAGTGTTGGGGGGCTGTCAACTCATGGGGTGTCCCCCCCCCCCAACTCTCTCACCACCACAGAGGGTGGTCAACAGGCAGCGGCACGGATAAGGGGCCGTCCATAAATGACGTCACGCGATTTTGGACGATTTTTGACCCCACCCCCCTTCGTCACACATCGTCACAAAAAGTCAGACCCCCCCCCCCTCAAATATGACGTCACAAAGCTCTGCCCCCCCCCCCAAACCACATTTCCATTTTGAAAATGAAACATGCTTCAAATCGCTTTAAACTATTGTCATTGTAGTGCGTATTTAATCTGGCGCTGCACTCTGATGTTGTAGGAGTGTTGTTATAACAATTAGTGTTTAGCCCACTGGTGTGTTGAAGCGTGAAACCACAACATTTACAATTTTTGAGTACGACGTTTCGCTGGTAATTGCATCCAGCATCATCGGGCAATTCGCCAGAATGGAATTGCAAGAATGGAATTATCCGATGATGCTGGATGCAATTACCAGCGAAACGTCGAACTCAAAAATTGTAAATGTTGTGGTTTCACGCTTCAACACACCGGGGGGCTAAAGCAGTGAACTATTTGTCTTTTGTCAACGTGACACTTTTTTACTGATTGGCCTTGTCGGGTGGTGGAGGGTTACGACACATTTATAAATAACGCGATCTAAACCCAAAAACGTTGATTATGGTAGGAACCTCCTGGTTACACCAGCCCACAGGGGTTTATTGTGTCCGTCCGTCCTGCATCAAAACATGGGAGGGGTGGGGCTGGGTGGAGAGGGGAGGGTGGGGAGGGGCTGAGTGGGGAGGGAGGGGCTGGGTGGGGAGGGGAGGATGGGGAGGGGCTGGGTGGGGCTGGGTGGGGGGTGGGAGGGGTGGGGCTAGGTGGGGAGGGGCTGGTCACCCCGTGGTGCCCTTATAAAACTCAACGTTTAACCTACTCACGCCGGCTTGTGCCCGCCCTCACAGTCGGCCATATTTGCGGAATACGCCACGCCGCCGTTGACCCTGGCCATTGACCGAGCAACCCAACGTTCCTACCAGCTCCCTCCGCAGGAATGTGTTTCCTTGCTGGAGGGGTTGCCCCCCCAACTACCTGAAAATCCTTGCTCCGCCATGTCCGGCTCCCAAGCCTCCCATTGATACCGGCCGTCGTGTGCCGCGCAAGTGCGTGGGCAGTGCTTCATTGGTATCGACCACAATGGCTCCTCTTCACGAGTTACCGGACCCTGTTGTACCGTTCTTCACACGATCCTCCGTTAGTTGACGCTACCTCTGGAGCGGTGGCGGAGCGGTTAGCGTGCCACGCGACAAAACCTGATGGGCCGGGTTCGATTTGCAGCCACGGCTGTCATCAGTGGCGCGTGATATCTGAACCGGTGCTGTCCGCCACCGAACCCGCACTAACCTGCGTGACAATGGACAGTAATCATCAAACAGCCTTCAATCTAAGAGTGCATTGACTGCGGTCTGCATATATATATTTTTACGACTATTTATTAATGACCGATTGCCTAATTCACTTTACATTACTTTCCTCCATGACAAATCACATCGATCTCAAATGAAATTGCACATACATTGGAAACGCGTGTACCGTGCTGTTTACGCAGTGAGATGCGTTGCGCATAGCACATTATGAATATATTGCGATGGCGAGATGTTAACTACCTCGCCTGGTATACAGGAGGTTGTGGGTTCGATCCCGACTCTGACGCCTGCTGCTGCATATTTGGAGTTTGCGTCTCTCTCATCATCATCATCACGGTGGCTAGGAGATGTTAACTACCTCGCCTGGTATACAGGAGGTTGTGGGTTCGATCCCGACTCTGACGCCTGCTGCTGCATATTTGGAGTTTGCGTCTCTCTCATCATCATCATCACGGTGGCTAGGAGATGTTAACTACCTCGCCTGGTATACAGGAGGTTGTGGGTTCGATCCCGACTCTGACGCCTGCTGCTGCATATTTGGAGTTTGCGTCTCTCTCATCATCATCATCACGGTGGCTAGGAGATGTTAACTACCTCGCCTGGTATACAGGAGGTTGTGGGTTCGATCCCGACCCTGACGCCTGCTGTGTATTTGGAGTTTTCGTGTCTCTTTTTGGTGAGATGTTAACTACCTCGCCTGGTATACAGGAGGTTGTGGGTTCGATCCCCCGACCTTGACGCCTGCTGCTGTATATGTGGAGTTTGCGTCTCTCTCCCCGTGGTCGCGTCGATTTTTCTCCGGGTCCTCCAGTTTCTCCCTCCACATTTAGAATCAACATCACGCGTTTAGAGTATTTTACCACGTGATAAGCCCACTGCGTTGGGCTGTCATTTGCGACTAGGTCGCTTCTTCGAGCTATATAGCTCAGTGAGCCTTGCCTGATAAAACAAAAATAGTTTAGTAATTTTTTTTTTATCAATACAGTTGAGGATGACAACTCGAGTGATCGTTATGTGTTGTTGAACACATCAACTTCCTTCCACACCTGCGAGCATTAGCCCCTGCGCAGTTGCACCGCCTGCACCCAAATAGGTGCTCGCTGCCGTCACTTGCTCCTCCTCCACCACACATTCATTCATTCATTCGTTTCATTCATTTGTTTCATTCATTCGTTTCATTCATTTGTTGAGTAAGCTGGCCAGGATTGGGCAAACCCAAGCCCACTTTCACCCAGTATCTATGTGTTGTATCTGTGAGTCTCTATGTGCCTCTATGGGTCTCTATGTATATCCAATAGTCTCTGTGTATCTCCATGATCCTCTATGTGTCTCGATGTATGTGTTTATTACTTTTGTTGAGTCAGCTGGCCAGGATTGGGCAAACCCGAGCCCACTTTCACCCAGTATCTATGTGTTGTATCTGTGAATCTCTATGTATCTCTATGAGTCTCTATGTATATCCATGAGTATGTATCTCCATGAATTTCTGTGTATCTATATGAGTCTATATGCATCTCTATGAGTCTCTATGTGTCTCTATGAGTCTATATGCATCTCTATGAGTCTCTATGTGTCTCTATGAGTCTATACACATATATGTGTATCTCTATCAGTCTCTATGTGTCTGTATGCGTCTTTGTATCTCTATGAGTGTTACTAACATTAACACTAACAATAACATGTATAAGAATCACAAGATACAGACAACGTGCACTATTACAAATTATTTAAATAACATACAAAAAATATCATTCATGGTACACAAACTATCCGGGACACCATTCCAGTGCCCAACCGGGCAGCATTTCGAAATGCCCCATCACCCCAGGCGTACGATCTGTTACGCATTGTTAAAACCCCCTCGTTCTCTCTCTCATCTCCGTTAAAAGAAAAAAATCCTTCTCATTTCTGCCGCCAAAGCTCATGCCAAGAGCTGAGCTCCTTATGTTTTACAGCTGTTCAGATTTACAGCACAACATACACACACACACTAACATTCACACACACACACAAAGATTCCCCGCATGCCTTAACAAACTGTTGGGGCAAGTGCTGTTAGCGAGCACCTATGAAGGCTCCAACGGTACACGAGGGGGTGGGTGGCCAGCACCACGCCCGACCGCCTTTGTCTCCCCAGTTGCGATGTTTACACACCGTACCAGGTACTCATTTGAGGCTGAGTCGACCTAGGGGAGGCCCAGAACCGGTTCAGATAATTGTCACTGGTATTGGCCGATGAGCGGGAATCGAACCCGGGTCGTTGGGTTCATAGTGCAGCGCACTAACCGCTACACTACCGCTCCCCACACATACACACACCTGCACACATACACACACCTGCACACACATACACCTGCACACACACACATGCACCTGCACACATACACACAGCTGCACACACACACACACACACACCTGCACACACATACACCTGCACACACACACATGCACCTGCACACACACACACAGCTGCACACACACACACACACACCTGCACACACATACACACACCTGCACACATACACGCACCTGCACACACACACACACACCTGCACACACACACATACACCTGCACCCACACAGAGCTACACACACCTGCACGCACACACACACCTGCACACATACACACACACCGCGCACCTACGCCGTGTCCCGATCGCTTCTCCTCTAATTTATTACGCATTAGGCGTCACGTGCCCGTTCCGTTCTCTCTGAGAAAATTGGGATATATTCAAGCCCGTAAATAAAAAAACGCGATTGAAAGCCTAGAATCCGCGGTGAAATGCCAAAGCAATAAAACTTAACATCTCCTCTCCCCCTCGCTCGTCTCTGGATCTAAAATACTGCATGCCCCAACCACCGCCACCACCACCACCACCCCGCCGCCGCCAATGGCTCTGGGAGGCAAATGAAGGAGGTGGATTGTGATGGGTGAGTGGAAACGTGTTTTTGGCACGAAACTACATCGGCGTGAATCGATGTGCGATGCTATGCGGTGCATTACAATTGGCATTTTGTGTGTGCGCGCGTGTGTGCCCAGGAGGCTCGTGAAGGACGCTGCTGGGCAATTGGAGCCTCCCCCCAACCACCTTTCAGCAGCAATGGAGAGGCGGAGAAACTACATTCGCACACCACTAAAACTAAACTATGTTTTCCTTATTTTTTATTTTCGTTCAACCTATCTCGGTGATTTTACCGAAAGACCCCCAAAAAATATGAGTTCCTGCAGTCACGTAAAAGCTTTAAGTCAAGAGTTATGTTTTCCTCGCCAGGTAAAGCTCACTGAGCTATTCAGCTCGTTTTCAGAAGTGACCTGGCCACAAATGATAGCCCAACGAAAGTGGCTTATCACGTGGACATTTATAGCAGCCAATTAATTTTGAACGCACGTTTCTAAATGTGGAGCGGATAAAGAACAGGAGGACCTGGTGAAAAATCGACGAGAGAGACATGCGAACATCCAAATATACAGCAGGCGTCATGGTCGGGATCGAGCCCACGACCTCCTGCATACTAGGCGAGGGAGATAACATCTGGCTACTGTGGCGCAACAACAAGCGGAGCGCCGGGCACATAGCGCACAACAAGGTGGCATGGTGGGTGACTTCGGATAGTGCATCTGCACCAAAATTAAGCACCTGCTTGGGTGTTTTGTGCCATCAAACACTCCACCACCACAACTCCCAATTGGTGATACGGCAGTTGTGGAGAGAGTGGAGAGTTTTCCATACCTGGGCAGTGTGCTCATGACCCGTTCTGGTTTGACAGCAGAGGTCTCACTCTGAATCAGGCGAACGACATTATCTTTTCATCGGCTGTGTAACGCTGTTTGGAAGCTACCTGGTCTGTTGCTACACGCGAAGCTTCGGGTCTTCTCGGCCATGGTCATTCCCCCCCCTTCTCTATGTTTGTGAAACGTGGACCCCCCCTAATGGAACATCTTCGCCGGTGAGAAACATTTCGGCTGCCCTGCTTACGATCTATCCTGGGTTTAACCAGGCTGGATTGTGTGAGGAGCTCACAAATTTTTGAAAGATTTGGACAAAATCCCATCAGTGAACCCCTCTGGCAGGCAAGGCTGCGTTGGCTGGGTCATGTAGCCTGCATGCCCAGCCACCGCATTTTTAAACAGCTTTTGTTCGGCCAGATAGAGGGGGCTAAACCGGCGCGGCACGTGCTAGAGAAGAGATGGAGTGATGTGGTACAGGAGAATGTGAAGCTGAGTAGACTTGCCGATGACTGGTACCAGCGGTGTCAAGATCGGCCTCTATGGAGGAGGCTCGTGAAGGACGCGACTGGGCAGTTGGAGGTAGTCTCCCTCCAGCAACAACGGAAGGCAGAGGAGCGACGCTCACAACAACGAGTGGAGCGCCGGGTGGTTAAAGCACAGCAAGTTGGCACAGTAGGTGGTGCATCAGCCACTTATATCAGTCAGGCAACCCATGGCACCTGCTGGGTCTGTCCTGCCAGTGGGCGTTCGACACGTCACGTGGCCTTAACGTGCACATAACCTGGCACAAGCGCCGTGGTGACATCATCGCCACATAGTGGCGAATGGTGGTTGTTGTTGCATCTGCCATTCATTTAAATTAATTAACCAAAAACTCCTGGGTATGTCCCCTTGACCTTCTTTGCAGTGAGGCTTTCTTGAACCTTTGTGGTGTCACAGTGCACGTAGCCTGGCACAAGAGACGTGGTTGTTGTCCTCAGTGGTACTGCGTCACGTGCAGCAGAGTTACACAGAGATCCATAGAGTTACACAGAGATCCATAGAGTTACACAGAGATCCATAGAGTTACACAGAGATCCATAGAGTTACACAGAGATCCATAGAGTTACATAGAGACCCATAGAGTTACACAGAGATCCATAGAGTTACACAGAGATCCATAGAGTTACACAGAGATCCATAGAGTTACACAGAGATCCATAGAGTTACACAGAGATCCATAGAGTTACACAGAGATCCATAGAGTTACACAGAGACCCATAGAGTTACACAGAGATCCATAGAGTTACACAGAGATCCATAGAGTTACACAGAGATCCATAGAGTTACACAGAGATCCATAGAGTTACACAGAGATCCATAGAGCGACACAGAGATCCATAGAGTTACACAGATATCCATAGAGTTACACAGAGATCCATAGAGTTACACAGAGATCCATAGAGGTACACAGAGATCCATGGAATTACACAGAGATCCATAGAGTTACACAGAGATCCGCAGAGTTACACAGAGATCCATAGAGTTGCATAGAGATCCATAGAGTTACATAGAGTGATGCAGAAATACATAGAGTTACATAGAGAGCCATAGAGTTACATAGAGATCCATAGAGTTATACAGAGATCCGTAGAGTTACACAGAGATCCATAGAGTTACACAGAGACCCATAGAGTCATATAGAGACTCAAAGACCACATCCCTAGGCAGTGGTGACAGTCGCAGGACATTGCAGGGTGGTGACGATGCACACACGAACAAGAGCAGCGTCAGATGTCATCGTCGACACAAAACCCCGCGGCAGAACTTACTTCGCAGACGCGCGGAGACCCAAAAAATGTATCCGTAAAAACAAAGTTTTTCTATATAAATCCTTTATATGCGTGGCATCGGTTTCATTTTATTATTCATTTCTGTTTTTCTCAAGTAAGAGTTTCATTTTTATCACATTGGTATTTTAAATTAAATATGAAAAAAAAATTTTCCTAAAAAGTGGAAAATTTTTGCATTTTTTTTTCACGAAAATTAATTGTCACGCACATCGAGTCTGTGTGCAAAATGTCAGCTCGATTGGATCACGGGAAGTGGGTTAAAAAACGACCGAAAGATTTCCACGGTCGTAAGCACGCAAGCAAGCACGCAAGTGAACTTAATATAAAGGATTAAAATAAAAAGGTGCGATCACAGCCACCGGACATCGTACAGCTTAGCTACAGCGGCAGAGATAGCGCGCATGGCAGATACGCGGATACTCGCAAGCGAGAGACAGTGAGTGTCGAATGGCAGCGTGGGTTTGTAGAGGGACGCTCCAAACTTTGGTCGAGGCAGTCGTGAGTAGATATTTAGTGCGCAGTGCCAACACATGGGAGACAAAAGGCTGGTCACGGTAACCCCTATCGTTCTCCCTGTAGCCACCACTGATAACGATGCCGCATGATTCCAGTTCTGAGTTGGCATCGAAGTCGCCTATCGTGCAGGTTTCTTGTCTTACGTCCCGATCTGAAGCAGAGATTGTTCTTCTTAAACTGCTGCACCCACTGGGGGTCCGATACGTGGGCAGATTTTTTTTTTTAGAAGGTAAAATCATCGACAACACACATTAATCACGGACACGTAAGTTATTTTTTATTTTACTTTGATTAATTTTTATTTTTTACCTACGTGACTTTACCGAAAAACTAAGAATATGAATCCTTGCAGTCACGAAAGCTTCAAATCTAGAAGTACAACTTACTTTGTTTCATCAGAACCTCATGCATTGATGGACGTTATGCATTTGTTGACGATTGACAAGCAAATGGATGCAAAACTGCAGTGGAGGTTCAGGACCACCGACTTTAAAGTGAGGCTGGACTATTCTACAGGCTGCGTGTCTCACTGGCGCGACCACCGTTGCCGTGGTTCCCTTGTGTAATATGAGGCTATATCCGGCTCACTGACGTATCACAACTCGTCATGGTGATTGGCTCTATCCGGTCCTTGTTCATAGCCAATGGGGGGAAGCCTGGGGGCATGGCCCTGACGTGATGGAAAGGTGACAGCTATAAGGATTGGGTCTGCTGGCTTTGGCCTCAGCCAATGGGGGAGATGAGTCAGGGGCGTGGTCCCGGGAGCTGACGAGGGAGCCTGGAAGATTCGACGCAGGCTAACGAGGATTGGCGGAAGCGTACCACGTGACCCGGGTATTAAATAGGGGTGGAGAAGAACGACACGTGGTCAGAACGGGAACGAACGGAGGAAGGGGGCCACGCGGGAGCGGGGCTCCGAGTTGCCACGTGGCAGTGCGTCTCTCTCTGTCTATCTGTCCCTCTCACGCTGCCTATCAGCAGCGTGAAGTAACTGTAACACAAGTTGAATAAAAGACGGATTCCAGAAGTCGTCTCAACGAGCTTTATTACACTTGCATGGACGAGCTTGCCTCTCACAGCGCAGTTGGCAGCGCCGCAGCAGCTTGTGTTACACATAGACATGACACTAACTTGCTAACCCCCCTAATCTCCCCGCCTAATCTCTCCCATCAACATGGCGCTAATCTCCCATGAACACTGCTGTTGTGCGCATATTACGGAGACGGTGCTCTTGTGCGGAGACGGAAGCTCATTTCATGCTAATCTCTCTCTCCCTAATCAACAACAACAACAACCGCCATTCGCCACTAAGTGGCGGTGACGTCACCACGACGCTTGTGCCAGGCCATGCGTACCTTGAGGCTACCACGTGAAGTGTCGAACGCCCGCTGGCAGGAGATCACGGGGCAGACCCAGGTGCAACGGGTCGACTGACTGAGATGACCGAGATGACTGGCTGAGAGAGAGAGAGAGCGTCATCTCTCCCTAATCTCCCCCATTAACACACCTGACGTGCTTGTGTCCGGGGATGGAATTCCTTTCCAGCTCAGACCTCGCCTGCTTGCCCATCGCCACATATATAACCATCTTGTTGTAACAACTCTCTCGCTGGTTCAGCAGTTTCACTGCTGGATGATTTTTTTCCGCCTGAGGACGACCGCTTGTGTTGCGATCGAAACGTCGTGAAAATTATTTTTTTGTCTTCTTGGTTCTTTCGGTAAAGTCACGTAGAAGGGAAATAATAAAATAATAAAAATAAAACATAATAAAATAATTCTCACGACGTTTCGGCCACAATGCAAGCAGCCGTCCTCAGGTGAAGAACAGGTCTGTCGGAAAGACAGCGTCTGAATATGTTTTATTTTTATTATTTTATTATTTCCCTTCTACGTGACTTTACCGAAAGAACCAAGAAGATGAATCCTTGCAGTCACGAAAGCTTTAAATCGAAATGTATGTTTTGTTTATTTTATTTTTCTACCTACGTGACTTTACCGAAAGAATCAAGGAGTATGGACTATTATAGCAGTCGATTTGCTCGTCACGCAGCTGACCGCACATTCGTTATGAGCGTTGCATATTGTGGCGTTGCAAGGGTTATAAGATGTATGGCAGGGCGTGTGTGCCGAGTGATGATCGGAGCTGGAAGTAAATCAAAGCGCAAGCACAATACAGTAACGAAATACAATCACTAAGTGATGGCAAACTGATATAATCAGGTTGCTTATTTGTTTATGGGTGAGGCTATGTGGTTGTAGTTTAATGTCACAGCCCTGTAATTAACCCTTCGTCGGGTGACACGATTGCCGCGTTTACAAAGGTAGCAGCAGCAGTAGCAGGATGAGTATTATTGTTTACACGTGGTCAGTGTGGACGGCATTGAACACAATCAGACCAAGAAAGCCTCGCACAAGTTCCTTTAGACGTTTCGTGTCTGAGTGTAACTCCGACAAACCACGGATGCGTTCGCGTGCTTCACTGGGACCGCTTCGTGTCGTTATCGAGTGATGTTGTTTATTTTACAACGCACTTATCAGGTTACACGTTCATCAGTTGCTTTGCTTCTGTTGACTTATAATTGAGTGATGTTTTACAGTACCGCGTCGTTCAAACATTTACTTGTCATTGATGATGTGGCAGCCGCGCAGCAATTCGTTATTATCTGCTCTTTTGAAGTTTGTTTTCGTATAAATTAAATTTCGATTCAAAGCTTTCGTGACTGCAGGCATTCATCTTCTTGGTTATTTCGGTAAAGTCACGTAGAAGGGAAATTAGAAAATAATAAAAATAAAACATAATTAAATACAATTCTGACGACGTTTCGGCCACTACGCAAGCAGCCATCCTCAGGTGAAAAATAGGTCTGTCGGAAAGACAGCGTCTGAATGGACAGTGTTCGAATGGACAGCCCTGTTCTTCACCTGAGGACGGCTGCTTGCGTTGTGGCCGAAACGTCGTGAGAATTTTATTTTATTATGTTTTATTATTTTTATTTTATTATTTCAATTCCACGTGACTTCACCGAAAGAACCAAGAAGATTAATCTAAATTGCTTCTCTGATCACCCGTCACCACGGTGACTGCACGTGCATGCCCCATCCTCTCTCTCTCTCTCTCTTGTTCGTCCATCAAAGTTGATGATGACCATGGCACGTTTGTCATTTTGTTGGGTTTTGATGAGTGCGCAGATGCCCCATCCACTTTGGTAGAGTTCACCACGAGTCCACCCCCATGCATGTACTGGCACGCTCGCTCTGCCACAGCCAAGAGGCATTGCTCTGCTGGGCACTATTTGAACGCGTGTACGCTGAACTTCTTTCGCACCGTACACGTCGCCAAACCGTGCTCGTGGTTCGTTCGGACAGTAATGTCTACAGCTGGACGCAATCTCCTTGTTCTTCTTCTGCTGCTGCTTCATCTTCTTCTGATTCTCTTCTTCAACTCCTCCTCCTTCAATATGTTCCATTGTTGTTGATGTTGTTGTCGGCTGTGTCCATTATTTTGCGACGCTTATCGGACGCGATCGCATTTCCCACCCCCAAGGTACGTGTGCGTGTTGAACTTCTTCCACGTCTCTCAAAGTGCTTCGCGAGCCACCGGGCGAGGATGCCGGGGGACTTTATCGGGTCACACAAAGTCGTCGATAATGACATTGGCACGGACAAAGAACCGCTCTGTCGACGCGACGAGATCCGTCGCGTTGCAGCCGGCAGAGGTTCAGTGACAATAATAACGTTGGTATACAACGACCGCCACGCGGGCCCACCCCATAACAAATAGGCATCGTTGTGTTGGCTGTGGAATTAAAAAAAACACCACCGCGTACGTTTTAAAAATAAAATAAAATCATACCCTTACCCACGGGACCACTTTTGCCGGCAGCAAAATGACGAGAATAAGAATGGGCTTCACACTTGTCGTGGCAAATCACACGGGAGGTGTTGAGACGTTCGATTCACCGACGAGGCAACACACCCACAGCAAGGCACTAAGTGTGCATTACCCAAACACATCATGCATGTGGTGGAACATGCAAACACACATGCGAGGCCGTAAATGGAAAGGCTGCCTCTGTTGTGGGCTAATACGTTTCGACGGCAATGTATTCGTTATCAAAAACAGCGTGCGTTTGCGGTGTTTTATCGCGAGCTTGTGGTTAAATCGCGTGGATAAATTGATTGCCTTGCAACAATAGGTGTGTGCCGAGTCGGCGTCTAAACACCTTAACATTGTTATTGCCCGAAAACGTCGAGATCCCGACCTTCGACGTCCTGTAGAGGTTCACTCTGCAGCTGCCCACGGTGACCTGCACGTGTGGACTTCAGCATCCAGGAGGCAGATGTGGCCACCAGCCAACAGCGGTGCTAAGCACTCGGCCCGGTAACACTACAACAACAACAATCCCAACATACGCCACTAATTGACGGTGACGTCACCACGGCGCCTGTGCCAGGCCAGGTGCACTTTGAGGCCACGTGAAGTGTCGAGGGCTCGCTGCTGGCAGGAGGTCACGGGACAGAGCCAGCAGGTGCCATGGGTTGACTGAGATGACTGGCAGATGCACCACCTGTGCCCACTACTGTGCCAACTTGATGTGCTTTAGCCACCCGGCGCTCCGCTCGTTGTTGTGCTTGTTGTTGTGAGCGTCGCTCGTCTGCCCTCTTGTTGTTGTTGGAGGACGATTGCCTCCCAACTGCCCAGCAGCAGCAGCGTCATTTACTAGCTACCTCCACAGAGGCCGATCTTGACACCGCTGGTACCGGTCTTCGGCAAGTCCACTCAGCTCCACATCCTCCCGTACCGCATCAGTCCCATGTCTTCTCCAACCCGTGCCGCGCCCGTTCATCCCCCCTCTTCTCCGGCCAAACAAAAGCGGCTTGGGCATGCGGTGGCTGGGCATGCGGTGACTGGGGCATGCGGTGACTGGGGTATGCGGTGGCTGGGCATGCGGTGGCTGGGGCATGCGGTGACTGGGCATGCGGTGGCTGGGGCATGCGGTGGCTGGGCATGCGGTGGCTGGGGTATGCGGTGGCTGGGCATGTGGTGGCTGGGGTATGCGGTGGCTGGGCATGCGGTGACTGGGGTATGCGGTGGCTGGGCATGCGGTGGCTGGGCATGCGGTGGCTGGGGCATGCGGTGGCTGGGCATGCGGTGACTGGGGTATGCGGTGGCTGGGCATGCGGTGGCTGGGCATGCGGTGGCTGGGGTATGCGGTGACTGGGGTATGCGGTGGCTGGGCATGCGGTGGCTGGGCATGTGGTGGCTGGGCATGCGGTGGCTGGGGCATGCGGTGGCTGGGCATGCGGTGACTGGGGTATGCGGTGGCTGGGCATGCGGTGGCTGGGCATGCGGTGGCTGGGGTATGCGGTGACTGGGGTATGCGGTGGCTGGGCATGCGGTGGCTGGGCATGCGGTGACTGGGGTATGCGGTGGCTGGGCATGCGGTGGCTGGGCATGCGGTGGCTGGGCATGCGGTGGCTGGGCATGCGGTGGCTGGGCATGCGGTGGCTGGGCATGCGGTGGCCGGGCAAGCGGTGGCTGGGCAAGCGGTGGCTGGGCATGCGGTGGCCGGGCAAGCGGTGGCTGGGCATGCGGTGGCTGGGCATGCGGTGGCCGGGCAAGCGGTGGCTGGGCAAGCGGTGGCTGGGCATGCGGTGGCTGGGCATGCGGTGGCCGGGCATGCGGTGGCTGGGCACGCGGTGGCTGGGCACGCGGTGGCTGGGCATGCGGTGGCTGGGCATGCGGTGGCTGGGCACGCGGTGGCTGGGCATGCGGTGGCTGGGCACGCGGTGGCTGGGCACGCGGTGGCTGGGCATGCGGTGGCTGGGCATGCGGTGGCTGGGCACGCGGTGGCTGGGCATGCGGTGGCTGGGCACGCGGTGGCTGGGCATGCGGTGGCCGGGCATGCGGTGGCCGGGCATGCGGTGGCTGGGCACGCGGTGGCTGGGCACGCGGTGGCTGGGCATGCGGTGGCTGGGCATGCGGTGGCTGGGCATGCGGTGGCCGGGCATGCGGTGGCCGGGCATGCGGTGGCCGGGCACGCGGTGGCTGGGCACGCGGTGGCTGGGCATGCGGTGGCTGGGCACGCGGTGGCTGGGCACGCGGTGGCTGGGCACGCGGTGGCTGGGCACGCGGTGGCTGGGCATGCGGTGGCTGGGCATGCGGTGGCTGGGCATGCGATGGCTGGGCAAGCGGTGGCTGGGCATGCGGTGGCTGGACACGCGGTGGCTGGGCATGCAGGCTACATGGCCCAGTCACGCGGGAACAACACCACGACCGTTCTCAAAGCTACAGACCGCAACTCGCAAACGGAAGTAAAACGATAAACGTGCGACTCCCTTTTTGTCGATTCATTGCAGGTCAATGCGGTTTGACCACCACTGGTATTTGGTCAAAGAGGGAGGTCTGTGTGCGTGTGTGGGGGGGGTAGATCAGCGGTTAGCGATACGAACCCAGCAACCCGGGTTCGATTACCCGCTCACGGCCAACACCGGTGACGATTATCTGAACCGGTCCTCGGCTTGCCATAAGGTCGACTCAGCCTCAATTGAGTGCCTGGCGCGGTGTGTAAACATCGGCACTGGGGAGACAAAGGCGGCCGGGGGTGGTTACGTTCCGCTCACCGGTTACCGTGCCAGCCTTAATAGGTGTTCGCGAACAACACTTGCCCCAACAGTCTATTAAAGGCTATAGTGGGGCGGATTCTTTGTCTTTGGTTCTGGCGAGGCTGGCAACAGCACCGTGGGAATTGAACTCGGGTCAACTCGGGTCCGCCAGAACTCGGAGGCGCAGCGAGCCAACTACTGGGGGGGAGGGGGGGGGGGTCCCAGGGGTGGGTGGGTGGGGGGGTCCCACCGCTCCACCGATACCCAACAACAGTCGCGCCAATAAAGCCGAACGGCAAAACGTGAAATGTGTCGGGGCGCGCGCGTCTCCGCCATGAGTTGATGGCCAACACTCATTGCGCAACTTTTGTGTTTTAGTTGTAAAGTTGGTTTATTTTTATGGCGATGGGGGGGGGGGTGTTATTAGGAGGGCGTATTGTGCCCCCCCCTCCCCCAGCAAATAAGGGGGAAGGATTCGCGTGGGAAGTGAGCCATGCGGACAGCGCATGGCGCAGGGCAGACGCGTTTGCGCGGTGAGGATGATGTCCACCGGTAACCCCACGACGCTGCCGCCGCGATCTCTCGCTTGCTGTCGAAGAGAGGGGACGACTCAGAAAGAGAGAAAGGGGACGACTCAGAAAGAGAGAAAGGGGACGACTCAGAGAGAGAGGACGACTCAGAGAGAGAGAAAGAGGACCACTCGGAGAGAGGACGACTCAGTGAGAAAGAGGATGACTCAGAGAGAGGATGACTCAGAGAGAGAGATAGGGCGACTCAGCGAGAGAGGACGACTCGGAGAGAGAGAGGACGACTCGGGAGAGAGAGGGGCGACTTAGAGAAAAAGGAACGCGTCGTAGGGGAGACTCAGGGGCAGGTTCGACGCTGATATTTTTGCTGTGACCAGGAGTCGAACCAGGAGTCGAACCAGGGTGGCAGACACCACCACAGCAGATCACTGTCAACCCGAGCAAACGCCAGTGGCGAGTGACGATGTCCTTTCACCAGTCCCGGACCTCCCCCCCCCCTAGCTGACCGGCGTGGTGAAGTATGGCCAAACGACTCTGGCGACCCACATTTGGTACTGGGAATGATGTGAAAAAAAAACACGAAGAAGAGGCCTTCACCCCTTACCACGTGGTAAAACACGGCAATCAACGTGCTTGGAGTGTGCACGCGTTGTCTGTGAAACTGATTTGACCTACGCCAGGGACAACTTCCTTGATGGCCTCGTCTCACCACCGGTGTTATACCAGAGGACGCCAAAAAGGCGAACAGCGCAAAGGCGCCGATGCAAATATCAAAGCATTAACATCACGAATCGAGCAAGTTTATGCATGCCGTGGTGTCGGTAAGCCGATTCAAAGTTCAATGTTAATTTATTAGGTATGGCCCTGTGAGCCATTCGGCTCTTGAATCGGGTGTAACAAGCAACAAAACAAAAAACAAAAACATGAACAAAACACATCTTAAAGTGACTAAGTGCAAACAGAAAATCCAAGAAAAGACAGCAAAATATTGCAGAAAAAAATCA
Organism: Lampetra fluviatilis; assembly: GCF_964198595.1. Taxonomy (NCBI): domain Eukaryota; kingdom Metazoa; phylum Chordata; class Hyperoartia; order Petromyzontiformes; family Petromyzontidae; genus Lampetra; species Lampetra fluviatilis. Next base: position 3,640,569 of record NC_136317.1, on the reverse strand, counting down.
CCGTACACCAACCCTGTGCAAATATCCCAGTGGGATGCAAGTCAAACAACAACAACAACAACAACCACAAGACAACTTAGATTTAGGCCACCAGTCTAACTCTGTACCACAACAAACAAACATGGCCAAACCAAAAAACTTTGATTGACAAAGGGTTGTATTACACACGCATCCAGCCCACCGTATAAATCCACTGATTGTGTGTCAAGAGCAGTTGTTGTTTACATCTCCTGCAGCCTTGCACACTTTTGGTTCGCAATCGTTACAAACATGTACAACGTCGATTTAAAGCTTTCGTGACTGCAGGGATTCATATTCTTGGTTCTTTCGGTAAAGTCACGTAGAAGGGAAACAATACAATAATACAATATAAAACAATACAATTCTCACGACGTTTCTTGCTGTGGATTTCACACCTGATGATGATTGCTTGTGTTGCAGTCGAAACGTCGTGAGCATTTTATTGTTTCGTGTGAGCCATGAGTGTCGTTGTGTCTCCCAAGCTACCCCTGGCTCTGTTATAAACAGCGCGTGTATCATCACTACGGCTAATCATGCGATAACAGCAACGCTATTTTCTCCTAAACAACGATGTCGCGGCCAGAAACGATCAGCGTCGTCAACACAGCTGAGAGCAACCCACGGCACGAACATCGTCATAGGCCGACGCTGCTCAACTTCAACGCCTCCGCTTGTTCAGTGACGGCGTCCAGTCTCGCAGCGGCTGATACGAAGCTGCCGTTTCAATGGACTTCACCTCCGATTAGCACGTTTGGCTACGTGCGGTGCGAAAGAAGTTCAACGTGCATACAAAGACTCGCACAGAAACGTGCACGCACAGAAACACACACAGAAAACACACAGAAAACACACACACACACAACACACATACACACACAACACACACAGAAAACACACACACAAAACACACACACAAAAACACACAGAAAACACGCACACACACAACAGACGTACACAAAACACACACAGCACACAACACACACAAAACACACACACACAACACACACAAAACACATGTACACAAAACATACGTACACAAAACACACACACCACACACACACGTACACAAAACACACACAACACACGTACACAACACACACAAAACACACACATAACACACGCACAACACAACACACACACCACGCACCACACAAGCACACAACGTTGTATGGCTCTAGTTCGAACGAAGTACGTGCCGGTCACGCATTAAACACCTGGGGGGGTGGTGGTGGTGATGGTGGTGGTGGGGGTGGTGGTGGTGGGGGTGGGGGTGGTGGTGGTGTTGGTGGTGGTGGGGGTGGTGGTGGTGGGGGTGGTGGTGGTGGTGGGGGTGGTGGTGGTGGTGGGGGTGTTGGTGGTGGTGGTGTTGGTGGTGGTGGTGTTGGTGGTGGTGTTGGTGGTGGTGGTGTTGGTGGGGGTGGTGGGGGTGGTGGTGGGGGTGGTGGTGGGGGTGGTGGGGGTGGTGGGGGTGGTGGTGGTGGTGGTGTTGGTGGTGGTGGTGTTGGTGGTGGAGTAGAAGGGGGCGCAGTGTGGCGCACGCCAGGGAAGGCAGCGTGGGGACAGCAGCAGCAGCAGGAGGTGGTGGAGGAAGGAGTCAGGGGTGTGGGGTGTGTGTGTTTGTGTGTGTGTGTATGTGTGTGTATGTGTGTGTGTTTGTGTGTTTGTGTGTGTGTTTGTGTGTGTTTGTGTGTGTGTTTGTGTGTGTTTGTGTGTTTGTGGGTGTGTTTGTGTGTTTGTGTGTGTGTTTGTGTGTGTGTTTGTGTGTGTGTTTGTGTGTGTTTGTGTGTGTGTTTGTGTGTGTTTGTGTGTGTGTTTGTGTCTGTGTGTGTGTATGTATGTGTGTGTGTGTGTGTTTGTGTGTGTATGTGTGTATGTTTGTGTGTGTGTTTGTGTGTGTGTGTGTGTTTGTGTATGTGTATGTCCGGCAAAACAACCTCCTACCTCCTCGCGGTGCCGGACGGGCAACACTGTCGTGGGCAGTGCTGTGGGGGGAGGGCCAATGCCCATTGGCCTCTCCCCTCATGGCGTCTGTGACCACCACAGTGGCTAAACGGGGGCTCTGGACGGGTGCGAGGGGCTGGTAACCCCTCCACCTTCAATTAACCACCACTAAACTACGATTTAAACATAAACCTGTAATTAATAAGCTTGTGCCGGAGGCCCCGGGGGGTCAGGCTTTTATGACGTCTCCTGGCCAAACCCCATTTGGCGGAGCCAGGAGATTGAATTTTAACCCTCGGGGCTCCTCCAGTAACAACGAAAAACCATTGCGGATGGCCACGTGGAATGTTCGAACGCTCACTGCGGAGGAGAGGCTGCCACTCCTCTGTCGGGAGCTGGACCGGTACCGCCTGGATCTCTGTGGCATTCAGGAGGTCCGGTGGACCGGTTCTGGCTCCTGCCACCATGAGGGGTGGACAGTCCTCTACTCGGGGCAGGAGACTGCCAAACAACAGGGTGTGGCTCTTCTTCTGAACAAAAGAATGAAGGGGGCGTGGGAGCGTGGCGGTGAGGTGTGGGAAGCTGTAAGCCCCAGGATACTTTGGGCTCGCCTTCCCATCAACCAGAGGCGAGGAGTGGTGGTCGTGGTTACTTACGCCCCCACCGAAGACGAACATCCGTGGAGGGATGCAGGCAAAGCCGATGAGTCAGACGCTTTCTATGACCTACTGTCACAGGTGCTGGCTAAAGTGGCCACTCGGGACAGAGTCATCTTGTTGGGTGACTTCAATGCCCGAGTTGGTCATGATGCTGGCACCTGGTCTGGAGTGATTGGAAGGCATGGGCCAGATCAGCTCAATAACAACGGTAGGAGGCTGCTAGATTTCTGTGCAGCCCATGGGCTTGTAATTACCAACACGCTCTTCCGGCATCGGCGCATCCACACAACATCATGGATGCATGCCGGGTCCAAGCAAGAACATCTGCTGGACTACGTAGTGACGGACCAGCGGATGCGAGCCCATGTCCTTGACACCAGGACCTACCGTGGAGCTGATCTGCCCTCTGACCATCGACTAGTCATCTGTAAGATGCGCCTGCCATTCTTCCACTCCGGTGGTGGGTGTACACCCAGGATCCCATTCCAACCAAAAGTGGCCTGGTCTAAGTTAGCTGATGAAAGTTGCAAGCGAGAATTTCATCATCGCTTGCAGCTGGGGTTGGCATCGTCCCCCACTCCACCTGATGTCGAGGGTAAATGGGCGAGGTTTAAGACTGTGACTCATGCAGCTGCAATGGCTGCTTTGGGTACGCGGTCCAGACCTCCCCGGGAACCCTGGCTGACGGAGGAGGTGTTCAGGTTAATTGAGAAAAAGCGACAGGCCCACTCTCATCGCCTACAGCATCCCACGTCAGAGAATGAGGAGGTTTACCGCAGCCTTCGCTCGGAGGTTCGGAGAGCCGTAAGGCGCTGTAAGGATGGGTGGTGGTCGCGGGTTGCTGAGGAGATGGAGTCTGCCTCAGTGGCCCGCGATCACAAATCACTATTTAACTCCATCAAAAAAGTAACCTGCAGCGCCACACCTATTACCATCATTAGAGGAAAAAACGGTGATCCAATCTCCGACCCCCAGGAACAGGTTTGCAGATTTGCTGAGCATTTCTGTGAGGTCCTGGGGGAGGGAAAATCTCTCAGCCAGGAAAACATCATGGCACAAAGTGGGGATAACCCTGCTGAGGCTGCGGTGCCTCAAATATTGGAAGAGGTCACCCCCTGTGAGTGGCTGGCTGAGGTACCGGCTGTTGAGGAAGTACTGAGGGCGATCCGGAGTCTGAGACCAGGGAAGGCACCGGGCAAAGATGATCTCCCAGGCGAAATGCTGAGGGAGGGTGGCGTTTGTGCACAGACTGCCCTATATGACATCATAACAACAGTCTGGACCACTGGACGGGTTCCGCAGGACTGGAAGGATGCCCTGGTGGTCCCCCTCTTTAAGAAGGGGGACCGCACAGACTGTAACAACTACAGGGGCATCTCACTCCTCAGTGTGCCGGGTAAGGTCCTGGCAAGGATTATTCAACATCGCCTTGCTAGGCATGCTGAGGAGAGGCTTGCGGAGCCCCAATGTGGTTTCAGGAAAGGGCGGTCCTGCACAGATGCCATATTTTCTGTCCGTCTGCTACAGCAGAGGTGTAGGGAATTCCAAAAAGACCTACATCTCTGCTTTATTGACCTGGTCAAGGCCTATGATACCATCAGTAGGACTGGGCTCTGGGTTGTTCTTCGTGCTTTCGGAGTCCCTGACCCTCTGCTCACGATCATTAAGGACCTTCATGATGGTGAGCGGGCCCGGGTAAAACTACGTGGCCGGGAGTCGGAGCCTTTCCCTGTACACCTTGGGGTGCGACAGGGATGTCCTCTGGCTCCCACATTATTTAACATCTATTTCGACTGCGTAGTTCGTGAAGCCTTCAATAGCTGTACCGGGGGAATTACCATTTGGTACAGATATAATGGGAGGCTGATCGACGCCCGGGTGCGATCAAGGGATGGCTCCCTATTGGTCAACCACGTTATGTATGCCGATGATTTGGTAATAGCTGCTCATTCAGAAGAGGAGTTGGAGACGCTGCTGCTGAGGCTGGAGTGTGCCACTAAGAGGTGGGGCCTTACCATCAGCCCCACCAAAACTAAGCACCTGCCTGGGTATTTTGTACCATCGGGCACTCCGCCCCCACAACTCCCAATCGGTGATGGGGCAGTTGTGGAGAGAGTAGAGAGTTTCCCATACCTGGGCAGTGTGCTCATGACCAGCTCCAGTTTATCAGCAGAGGTCTCACTCCGAATCAGTCGAGCGGCAATATCTTTTCATCGGTTGCGTAACGCTGTGTGGAAGCTACCTGGTCTGTCGCTCCGCACGAAGCTTCAGGTCTTCTCGGCCACGGTCATTCCCTCCCTTCTCTACGCTTGCGAAACGTGGACCCCCCTAGTGGAGCATCTTCGCCGGTTGGAAACATTTAGGCTGGCCTGCCTACGATCCATCCTGGGTTTGACCAGGCTGGATTGTGTGAGGAGCTCACAAGTCCTTGAAAGATCTGGGCAAAGTCCCATCAGTGAGCTCCTCCGGCAGGCAAGGCTGCGTTGGCTGGGTCATGTAGCCCGCATGCCCAGCCACCGCATGCCTAAACAGCTTTTGTTCGGCCGGATCGAGGGGGCTAAACGGGCGCGGCACGGGCTAGAGAAGAGATGGAGTGATGTGGTACAGGAGGACGTGGAGCTGAGTGGACTTGCCGATGACTGGTACCAGCGGTGTCAAGATCGGCCTCAGTGGAGGAGGCTCGTGAAGGACGCTACTGGGCAGTTGGAGGCAGTCGCCCTCCAACAACAACGGAGGGCGGAGGAGCGACGCTCACAACAACGAGCGGAGCGCCGGGTGGCTAAAGCACAGCAAGTTGGCACAGTAGGGGGCACAGGTGGTGCATCAGCCAGTCATCTCGGTCATCTCGGTCAGTCGACCCGTGGCACCTGGGTCTGCCCCGTGACCTCCTGCCAGCGGGCGTTCGACACTTCACGTGGCCTCAAGGTGCACATGGCCTGGCACAAGCGTCGTGGTGACGTCACCGCCACTTAGTGGCGAATGGCGGTTGTTGTTGTTGTGTATGTTTGTGTGTATGTGTGTATGTGTATGTTTGTGTATGTGTGTGTTTGTGTGTGTATGTGTGTGTATGTGTGTTTGTGTGTGTTTGTGTGTATGTGTTTGTGTGTATGTGTTTGTGTGTATGTGTTTGTGTGTGTGTTTGTATGTGTGTGTGTATGTGTGTCGACTCAGCCTCAAATGAGTACCTGGTGCGGTGTGTAAACATCAACACTAGGGAGACAAAGGCGGTCGGGCGTGGTGCTGGCCACCCACCCCCTCGTGTACCGTTGCGGCCTTCATAGGTGCTTCGCTAACAGCACTTTCCCCTACAGTCTGTTAAGGCTATATGGGGGATCTTTATCTTTGTTTGTGTGTGTGTGTTTGTGTGTGTGTGTTTGTGTGTTTGTGTGTGTTTGTGTGTGTGTGTGTTTGTGTGTGTGTGTTTGTGTTTGTGTGTGTTTGTGTGTGTTTGTGTGTGTGTTTGTGTGTATGTTTGTGTGTGTTTGTGTGTGTGTGTGTTTGTGTGTGTGTATGTGTGTGTGTTTGTGTGTGTGTGTATGTGTGTGTTTGTGTGTGTGTGTGTTTGTGTGTATGTTTGTGTGTGTTTGTGTGTGTGTTTGTGTGTGTGTGTGTTTGTGTATGCGTGTTTGTGTGTGTGTATGTGTGTTTGTGTGTGTGTGTTTGTGTGTGTGTCGTGCAATGTTGCCATGGGCTGGCTCCGTCGTTGTTGTTGTTGTTGGAGGATGACGAGGAGGAGGAGGAGACCTTCTTCTGTAACGCGGTACGATCTCGACATTTGCGATTTTCGCGCACACCAACATCGGGAAGTGGGAGCTGACGGATCTCTACCATTTCTGGATATTCTGCTCGGACGAGGTAGAAATGGTAAAATAACACGCAGCGTTTACCCAAAGAAAACGCATACTGACGCCTATCTGAATGCAGTCACACCATCACCCCGCACAGAGATACGCTCTTATCAAGACGCTTATTCATCGAGCTAAGAAAGTGTCAGATGGTGACAGTCTGAGAAGTGAAATTCGACTTGTTAAAGAAGCGCTGCAAATGAACGGTTACAATGATGCACAAATCAACAGGGCATTGAATACCAAAACCAAATAATAAAAAAACACGAGCATTGCAACTTCCCGAGTAATTTAAACGATCAAAATACCGTACACATTGCGGGAGTAATTGATAAACTAGCCAGATGTTTGGAAAAACAAAACATCCGAGTCAGATTTGGCACGGTACAGAAAATACAGAATCTAATATCTGGTACAAAAGACGTATTACCGAAGCTATCAACAGAAGGTGCGTACAGGATTAACTGCACGTGTGGTAAATGTCATGTTGGGCAAACAAGACGAATGATCAGCACGAGTCTAAAAGAACATCAGAGAAATATTAAATTCTCCCAAATGCAACTGTCAGCAGTAGCAGAACACGCGTGCCAACAAGGACACTCGATTGACTTTGACAATGTTGAAGTTCCGTGCAAAACTAGCTACTACTGGCCAAGACCAATTAGAGAATCTATTGAAATTGAAAGAAATCGTATTTTATTTCATTTTATTATGTTTTATTTTTATTATTTTATTACTTCCCTTCTACGTGACTTTACCGAAAGAACCAAGAAGATGAATCCCTGCAGTCACGAAAGCTTTAAATCGAAATCTAAATAACTTTAACCGTTCGGATAGCTACCGTCTTAGTGCTGCGTGGAAGCGATTCGTTAAATAATGCATTGTTTAAATGCATGCCTACAAAGGGCAGCGTTCTTCAATAGGGATTACCGTTGGGTAGGGATATTTTAATGAACACAAGTCAGGAAGGACACGTTCAAAGGGCTCGCATAATGCACATACATAATGTAAGTTGACTCAGTAATCCCCCCCCCAACTTTGCGCAAGAGCGCAGAAGCGTGGTCACCACATCTACGCCTCGATAGAAGGAACGAAACAGGTGGACGTCTCCAAAAAATCTGACTGTCGCCTGATGAAGCTAGTTGTAATTACTGGCGAAACGTCGTACTCAGATTGTAAATGTTGTGGCTTGGCTCTCCAACACACCTGTGTGCTGTACTAGTACACTACACTATACACTACACAGTACACTACACTATACACTACACTACTATACACTATACACTAGTGCTGTACTAGTACACTACACTATACACTATACTACTCTACACTACACACTACACTAAACACTAGTGCTGTACTGGTATACTACACTACACACTAGTGCTGTACTAGTATACTACACTATACACTACACACTACACTAGTGCTGTACTAGTATACTACACTACACACTACACTACACACTAGTGCTGTACTAGTATACTACACTATACACTACACACTACACTAGTGCTGTACTAGTATACTACACTACACACTACACTACACACTAGTGCTGTACTAGTATACTACACTACACACTACACTACACACTAGTGCTGTACTAGTATACTCACTATACACTACACACTAGTGCTGTACTAGTATACTACACTACACACTACACTACACACTAGTGCTGTACTAGTATACTCACTATACACTACACTACACACTAGTGCTGTACTAGTATACTACACTATACACTACACTATACACTATACACTAGTGCTGTACTAGTATACTCACTATACACTACACTACACACTAGTGCTGTACTAGTATACTACACTACACACTACACTACACACTAGTGCTGTACTAGTATACTACACTATACACTAGTGCTGTACTAGTATACTACACTATACACTACACTACACACTAGTGCTGTACTAGTATACTACACTATACACTAGTGCTGTACTAGTATACTCACTATACACTACACTACACACTAGTGCTGTACTAGTATACTACACTACACACTACACTACACACTAGTGCTGTACTAGTATACTACACTATACACTAGCGCTGTACTAGTATACTACACTATACACTACACTATACACTAGTGCTGTACTAGTATACTACACTATACACTAGTGCTGTACTAGTATACTACACTACACTATACACTATACACTAGTGCTGTACTAGTATACTCACTATACACTACACTACACACTAGTGCTGTACTAGTATACTACACTATACACTACACACTAGTGCTGTACTAGTACACTACACTATACACTACACTACACACTAGTGCTGTACTAGTATACTACACTATACACTACACTATACACTAGTGCTGTACTAGTATACTACACTATACACTACACTACACACTAGTGCTGTACTAGTACACTACACTATACACTACACTATACACTAGTGCTGTACTAGTATACTCACTATACACTACACTACACACTAGTGCTGTACTAGTATACTACACTATACACTACACACTAGTGCTGTACTAGTATAATACACTATACACTACACTACACACTAGTGCTGTACTAGTATACTACACTATACACTACACTATACACTAGTGCTGTACTAGTATACTACACTATACACTACACTACACACTAGTGCTGTACTAGTACACTACACTATACACTACACTATACACTAGTGCTGTACTAGTATACTCACTATACACTACACTACACACTAGTGCTGTACTAGTATAATACACTATACACTACACACTAGTGCTGTACTAGTATAATACACTATACACTACTATACACTAGTGCTGTACTAGTACACTACACTATACACTACACTACACACTAGTGCTGTACTAGTATACTACACTATACACTACACTACACACTAGTGCTGTACTAGTATACTCACTATACACTACACTACACACTAGTGCTGTACTAGTATACTACACTATACACTACACTACACACTAGTGCTGTACTAGTATACTACACTATACACTACACTATACACGAGTGCTGTACTAGTGACGAATTGGTCACGTTCTGTTTACGTGACAACCCTCACTAGTTGGCTGTGTCGGGTGGTGGCGGGTTTAACGACACAATTATATATTTACGCGATCGAACCTCAACAAAATCCTCTATTATGGATCGGGTTCATCAAAGATTATCGGGAGACGAAACCACCCACCCCCCCGCACCCCTCCCCAACAACACACGAGGCATTAATTGTGGAGGAATGTTTAGTACATCCACCGCCAGGTGTAAAGCCAGAGGCTCGGCCTCTTTGCGTGGAAGGGAACAGCGCTCGTGCGATCCAGCGTCTGGGAGCCCCGGCCATGACAATGTGGAATTTCCACCACCGCTCTAGGCGGGTGCTAGGCAATGGAGGGCCATCGCAGCAACATCCCTCGGTTGTACTGCACTCCTATGCTACCGCCTCAGCACCTCTCACCCGCCTGCCCTCACCGAGCCGCGCCGCTGAGGTCAGCCTTGGTGGTGAATTATAGATTTGAAGCTTTCGTGACTGCAAGGATTCATATTCTTAGGTTTTTTCGGTAAAGTCACGTAGGTAAAAAATTTAAAATGTATAAAAGTAAAATAAAAATAAAATAAAAATCACGACGTTTCGGAGGCAACACAAGCTTCCCTCTTCAGGTGGAACTGTCACAGCACGATAGCTGTGAAGTTTATGGTCACAGAGCTCCCGGTCACTCGTTCTGCCGTGGATTGTACGTCCACAGATGATGATGATTATGACAAGGCAAACGTCATGATTTTATTATTAATTTACTGCTCGTGCTGTAATTACCGATGACGTCATCATTTCAACAATGATGCCATTGAGTGCTAATTCATTTTAATTTATTCGACTGCGCTAAGAGCCTGGGGAGATCCACGAGGTCGATTCACGACCACGGCTACCATCAGTGGCGAGTGACGTCTGAAGGGTTTCTGTTGGATCCTGCCACGTCTCCATTTATGCGTGTACATTGAACTTCTTTCGCACCGTACGTCGCCAACTGTGACTGATCAGAGGTGCGGGGGGAGGAAGGTCAACAAACGATGGGTCCCTGTGTGAGTCTGTGGGTCTCTGTGTGAGTCTGTGGGTCTCTGTGTGAGTCTGTGGATCTCTGTGTGAGTCTGTGAGCCTCTGTCTGAGTCTGTGGGTCTCTGTGTGAGTCTGTATGCCTCTGTGTGAGTATGTGGGTCTCTGCGTGAGTCTGTGGGTCTCTGTGTGAGTCTGCGGGTTTCTGTGTGAGCCTGTATGCCTCTGTGTCAGTCTGTGGGTCTCTGTCTGAGTCTGTGGGTCTCTGTGTGAGTCTGTATGCCTCTGTGTGAGTCTGTGGGTCTCTGTGTGAGTCTGTGCCCCTCTGTGTGAGTCTGCGGGTTTCTGTGTGAGTCCATGGGTCTCTGTGTGAGTCTGTGGGTCTCTGTGTGAGTCTGTGGGTCTCTGTCTGAGTCTGTGGGTCTCTATGTGAGTCTACAGCCAGCGGTGAATCTATAAAACGCGGGGCTGCACATTTATCGCTTTGACTGCGAGCGCTCGTTAAGTTTGCGAGCATCTATTAAAGATATTTGAAACGACAGCTGCGACTGGGTGGTGTTGTCAACACCACTCCCACCGCTCACACAAACTTCAGAGGGCACTGGGTGGTGCTACGCTTGCCGCAACATGAATCTTCACTTATGCACGATTTCCAAACTGCACTGACCAGCGTGGTGAAGTATGGTCAAAACATCCCAACATTTGATTGACAAAGGTCTTGTAAATAATAATAATAATGATATATTTTTTTTTATCTAATTACGACATAACGATTATGATGATTTATAACTGATGATGACACTGATGGCGAGGAGGAGGAGGAGGGTGATGATGATGATGATGTGGCGGAGGCCACGTTGGGCGTGATTCCAACTCATGAAATCCCCACGTGCTCTACGTTGCTCTCTCAAACTCAAACAAACCCGATTACAGAACGAAAATCCAGAGGTGTGGACTCGAGTCATGTGACTTGGACTCGAGTCAGACTCGAGTCATGAATTTGATGACTTGCGACTCGACTTGGACTTGCATAACAATGACTTTGTCCCACCTCTGCGAAAATCTCAAACGTGTTCTCGATGAATTGATTGGAAAAGTACCCCAGTGTGAGCCGTGGGCAAATCGCCGCTGTAACCCTCACAAACGTTCAGCGAGTTAATGTTTACTCATTGGTTCTTTCGGTAAAGTCACGTGGAAAGAAAATCAATTAAATACTAGAATACGACGTTTCGATTGCGACACAAGCAGTCGTCATCAGGTAGAACTAAACTTGAGAGAGAGACAAAACACAGACACGGAGACACACAGACAGACACACAAACAGAGAGAGAGACAACACAGAGACACACAGAGAGAGACACACAACATAGACACACAGAGAGAGAGACACACAACATAGACACACAGAGAGAGACACACACAACAAAGACACACAGACAGACACACAAGCAGAGAGAGACACACATAGACACAGAGAGAGAGACACCCAACACAGATACACACAGAGAGAGACACAACATAGACACACAGAGAGAGACTCACACATAGACACAGAGAGAGAAACACACAACATAGACACACTGACAGACACACAAGCAGAGAGATACAACACAGATACACTGTATGCCTATGTTGTGTTCCCTCTCTGTGTTGTCTCTGTGTGTCTATGTTGTGTGTCTCTCTCTCTGTGTCTCTGTGTTGTCTCTCTCTGCTCGTGTGTCTGTCTGTGTGTCTCCGTGTCTGCGTTTTGTCTCTCTCTCAAATTTAGTTCTCCCTGATGACGACTGCTTGAGTTGCAATCGAAACGTCGCATTCTGTAATAAAACATTTTTTATACGTGGCTTTACCGTAAGAACCAAAGAGTAATTTCTGCAGTCACGAAAGCTTCAAATAAAGTTCGAGTTAATGTTTAGCCGTCTCGCCGTTATCAGTGATGACAAAAGCGACTGCATGTGGCCAGGTGACCCAGGAAGCTCGCGAGTCGGCACGGATGCGAGCCTGGGTTTGAACTCGGGCTGAACGATTTGGGGGAAAATATCTCATTGGGATTTTTCTGACCGATATTGCGATTGCGATTATATTTGTTAAAGTCAAGCTTCGGTTCAATATTCACTGTGTAATAGATTTAAAACATGTGATGGAGCATTGCCACATGATACCATCAAACATATGAACTGCTCCATATAGTCTAATGCAAGGATGAGAACTTAAAAGATATGAATTGCTTCCAACATTTATTTATTAAAATGTTTTAATTGAAATAGAACAATCAAACATAGAACAATTGTTAAGTTAAATAAATAAAGTTAGTATAATAATAAAAAAAAACAATTTCAATAAGAAATTAATTGGACTTTTCAAATCGCAAAAAATCGCAGCCTTTGCGATTTGATAATCGCATTGTTTCAAATTGCGATTTCGATTTGAAATCGATTAATCGTTCAGCCCCAGTTTGAATCCGAGTTTGGTCCACCTGGGGTGATACCGTGTTCTCTAGTGTAGCGAGTTCAAACTAAAACTAAACTACGTTTTCTTTATTTTACCAGGTAAGGTCCACGACTGAGCTGTTTTTGGCTCTTTTTTTTCTTTTTCAGAAGCGACCTGGTCACAAATGACAGCTTAACGAAGTGGGCTTATCGCGTGGAACTTAACAGCAGCGAAATAACTCTTGAACGCGTTGATGTTGATTGTAAATGTGGAGTCGGAAAAACCCGAGGACCCGGACAAAAATCCACGCGACCACGGGGAGAACTTGCAAACTCGAAATATACAACAGGCGCCAAGGGTAAGGATCGAACCCCCAACCTCCTGTATACCAGGCGAGGTAGTAAACATCTCGCCACCGCAAGATGTCCATGATGCTCTATGCGCAACACATCTCATTGCGTAAACACCAAGGTACACGCTTTGCCAATGTGTGTGCAATTTTGATTTGAGATCGATGTGATTTGCCATGGAGGAAAGTAGCGTGAAGGGGAATTAAACGCAACGTTGATTGTAAACGTGGAGGGGGGAAAACTGGAGGACCCGGAGAAAAATTCCACGCGACCACGGGGAGAACATGCAAACTCATTGCGGTCACCAACTCGAATCCAGTTATACTTTGAACATAATAAAAACCTGCTGTTTGAACACACATGTACACATGCCTTCCGTCAATCCACTGCTGGATGAGGGTATCCTCACACCTTGCGAGTCATGGGGGTTATGTGACCAGACTTCGCCACGCTGGTCAGTGCGTGTTGGTGACGGCGGAGAGAATAGACTTTGGAGCCATAGTGCAGTACAACCAAGGATGTTGATTCACTGCCCTCTGCTGATAATGTAGCCCCATTGCAACCTCCAAGATGTGCTTTATGCATGCGGGTTGCCCATCCAATCAATATCCAGAGTGGACCCTGCTTAGCTTCCAAACTCTCACACTGCAGACGTAGATGCCACTGGTTCTTCATTTTCTGTAGATGTAGATGCCACTGGTTCTTCATGTTCTGCAGATGTAGATGCCACTGGTTCTTCACGTTCTGCAGATGCCACTGGTTCTTCATGTTCTGCAGATGTAGATGCCACTGGTTCTTCATGTTCTGCAGATGTAGATGCCATTGGATCTTCATATTCAGCAGATGCCACTGGTTCTTCATGTTCTGCAGATGTAGATGCCATTGGTTCTTCATGTTCTGCAGATGTAGATGCTATTGGTTCTTCATGTTCTGCAGATGTAGATGCCACTGGTTCTTTTGCTGCTTCTGCAGATGTAGATGCCACTGGTTCTTCATGTTCTGTAGATGTAGATGCCACTGGTTCTTCATGTTCTGCAGATGTAGATGCCACTGGTTCTTCACGTTCTGCAAATGTAGATGCCACTGGTTCTTCATGTTCTGTAGATGCCACTGGTTCTTCATGTTCTGTAGATGTAGATGCCACTGGTTCTTCATGTTCTGCAGATGTAGATGCCACTGGTTCTTCATGTTCAGCAGATGTAGATGCCACTGGTTCTTCATGTTCAGCAGATGTAGATGCAACTGGTTCTTCATGTTTTGTAGATGCCATTGGTTATTCATGTTCTGCAGATGTAGATGCCACTGGTTCTTCATGTTCTGTAGATGCCACTGGTTCTTCATGTTCTGCAGATGTAGATGCCACTGGTTCTTCGCGTTCTGCAGATGTAGATGCCAATGGTTCTTCATGTTCTACAGATGTAGATGCCACTGGTTCTTCACATTCAGCAGATGTAGATGCCACTGGTTCTTCATGTTCTGCAGATGTAGATGCCACTGGTTCTTCATGTTCTGCAGATGTAGATGCCACTGGTTCTTCATGTTCTGCAGATGTAGATGCCAATGGTTCTTCATGTTCTGCAGATGTAGATGCCACTGGTTCTTCGCGTTCTGCAGATGTAGATGCCACTGGTTCTTCATGTTCTGCAGATGTAGATGCCACTGGTTCTTCGCGTTCTGCAGATGTAGATGCCAATGGTTCTTCATGTTCTACAGATGTAGATGCCACTGGTTCTTCACATTCAGCAGATGTAGATGCCACTGGTTCTTCATGTTCTGCAGATGTAGATGCCACTGGTTCTTCATGTTCTGCAGATGTAGATGCCACTGGTTCTTCATGTTCTGCAGATGTAGATGCCACTGGTTCTTCGCGTTCTGCAGATGTAGATGCCAATGGTTCTTCATGTTCTGCAGATGTAGATGCCACTGGTTCTTCACATTCAGCAGATGTAGATGCCACTGGTTCTTCACATTCAGCAGATGTAGATGCCACTGGTTCTTCATGTTCTGCAGATGTACATGCCACTGGTTCTTCGCGTTCTGCAGATGTAGATGCCAATGGTTCTTCATGTTCTGCAGATGTAGATGCCACTGGTTCTTCACATTCAGCAGATGTAGATGCCACTGGTTCTTCATGTTCAGCAGATGTAGATGCCACTGGTTCTTCAAGTTCTGCAGACGTAGATGTCACTGGTTCTTCTGCTGCTTCTGCTGGGTCATTTGCTGTCAACGACTGGCCTCGTGACAGCCCCCGCTAAAAACCCAAACAAAATCACTTTCCGTGCCACGTTTACGATGAATGTGCGCGCAAAGAGGCCCTCCTCCCGCCCACCCCCCCCCCCCCCCCATGGAACACAACGAACAGGGGCGCAGCACCGTGGCAGCACCGATCACGCCGCGAAATAAACTCCTGGCGGCGACCCCGCGTCTTACGGATGATGTGCGCCGCCCCCCCCCTCCCCCCCGCAACATCGAAAAGCGGAGAGAGAGTGAGAGAACAACCCCGTCAATCAATGGAGCTCATCAATCAATCCGATCGGTCAATGCGTGTCCTTTGTTTATTGAAACAAGATCCCATTGAGATGCAGCGTGAAGACGTGGGTGCTATGGCCCCACTTACACAGTGTTGGGGTGGGGGATGCAATATTTTTTTACGTTTTGGTCGACCTCTGAATTCCTGTCCCACCCACCCACCCAGCCACCCCCACCCCTCACTTCATCAACCCTCACTGACCAGCATGGTGAAGTATGGTCAAACACCCCCCCCCCACCCCAACTATGAACAAACACGACATTGCCAGATCTTCATTCATCGATGGATTGCCAAGTGGCTGTTGTTGTACTGCATCGTCGACAGAACCTCTGTCCCTCCACCCCCCTCGGCCACGGGTAGATGTCTCACGCAACACCGTGCCAACACCATCCACCAACCCTCCCATGCAACTCTCCCATGCAACCCTCCCATGCAACCCCCCCATGCAACCCTCCCATGCAACTCTGCCATGCAACCCACCCATGCAACCCTCCCATGCAACCCCTCCATGCAACCCTCCCATGCAACCCCTCCCATGCAACCCTCCCATGCAACCCTCTCATGCAACCCTCTCATGCAACCCCCCCATGCAACCCCCCCATGCAACCCTCCCATGCAACCCTCTTATGCAACCCTCCCATGCAACCCTCTCATGCAACCCCCCCATGCAACCCTCCCATGCAACTCTCCCATGCAACCCCCCCATTCAACCCTCCCATGCAACCCTCCCATGCAACCCCCCCATGCAACCCCCCCCATGCAACCCTCCCATGCAACCCTCTCATGCAACCCTCCCATGCAACCCTCTCATGCAACCCCCCCATGCAACCCTCCCATGCAACTCTGCCATGCAACCCTCCCATGCAACCCCCCCATGCAACCCTCCGATGCAACCCTCCCATGCAACCCCCCATGCAACTCTCTCATGCAACCCTCCCATGCAACCCTTCCATGCAACCCTCCCATGCAACCCGCCCATGCAACCCTCCCATGCAACCTTCCCATGCAACCCCCCCCATGCAACCCTCCCATGCAACTCTCCCAATGAACCTTCCCATGCAACCCGCCCATGCAACCCGCCCATGCAACCCTCCCATGCAACCCTCCCATGCAATCCTCCCATGCAACCCTCCCATGCAACCCTCCCATGCAACCCTTCCATGCAACCCCCCATGCAACCCTCCAATGCAACCCTCCCATGCAACTCTCCCATGCAACCCTCCCATGCAACCCTCCCATGCAACCCTCCCATGCAACCCCCCCATGCAACCCTCCCATGCAACCCCTCCCATGCAACCCTCCCATGCAACCCCCCCATGCAACCCTCCCATGTAACCCTCCCATGCAACCCCCCCATGCAACCCTCCCATGCAACCCTCCCATGCAACCCCCCCATGCAACCCTCCCATGCAACCCCTCCCATGCAACCCTCCCATGCAACCCTCCCATGCAACCCTCCCATGCAACCCTCCCATGCAACCCTCCCATGCAACCCTGCCATGCAACCCTCCCATGCAACCCTTCCATGCAACCCTCCCATGCAACCCTCCCATGCACCCCTCCCATGCAACTCTCCCATGCAACCCTCCCATGCAACCTTCCCATGCAACTCTCCCATGCAACCCTCCCATGCAACCCTCCCATGCAACCCCCCCATGCAACCCTCCGATGCAACCCTCCCATGCAACCCCCCATGCAACTCTCCCATGCAACCCTCCCATGCAACCCTTCCATGCAACCCTCCCATGCAACCCGCCCATGCAACCCTCCCATGCAACCTTCCCATGCAACCCCCCCCATGCAACCCTCCCATGCAACTCTCCCAATGAACCTTCCCATGCAACCCGCCCATGCAACCCGCCCATGCAACCCTCCCATGCAACCCTCCCATGCAATCCTCCCATGCAACCCTCCCATGCAACCCTCCCATGCAACCCTTCCATGCAACCCCCCATGCAACCCTCCAATGCAACCCTCCCATGCAACTCTCTCATGCAACCCTCCCATGCAACCATCCCATGCAACCCTCCCATGCAACCCCCCCATGCAACCCTCCCATGCAACCCCTCCCATGCAACCCTCCCATGCAACCCCCCCATGCAACCCTCCCATGTAACCCTCCCATGCAACCCCCCCCATGCAACCCTCCCATGCAACCCTCCCATGCAACCCCCCCATGCAACCCTCCCATGCAACCCCTCCCATACAACCCTCCCATGCAACCCTCCCATGCAACCCTCCCATGCAACCCTCCCATGCAACCCTCCCATGCAACCCTGCCATGCAACCCTCCCATGCAACCCTTCCATGCAACCCTCCCATGCAACCCTCCCATGCACCCCTCCCATGCAACTCTCCCATGCAACCCTCCCATGCAACTTTCCCATGCAACTCTCCCATGCAACCCTCCCATGCAACCCTCCCATGCAACCCTCCCATGCAACCCTCCCATGCAACCCTCCCATGCAAACCTGCCATGCAACCCTTCCATGCAACCCTTCCATGCAACCCTCCCATGCAACCCTCCCATGCAACCCTCCCATGCAACCCTTCCATGCAACCCCCCATGCAACCCTCCAATGCAACCCTCCCATGCAACTCTCCCATGCAACCCTCCCATGCAACCCTCCCATGCAACCCTCCCATGCAACCCCCCCATGCAACCCTCCCATGCAACCCCTCCCATGCAACCCTCCCATGCAACCCCCCCATGCAACCCTCCCATGTAACCCTCCCATGCAACCCCCCCCCATGCAACCCTCCCATGCAACCCTCCCATGCAACCCTCCCATGCAACCCTCCCATGCAACCCCTCCCATGCAACCCTCCCATGCAACCCTCCCATGCAACCCTCCCATGCAACCCTCCCATGCAACCCTCCCATGCAACCCTCCCATGCAACCCTCTCCGAGCATGTTGAGATTTCCGCTGTCAGCGAGCGCCTATCAAGGCCGGCACGACCACGGCACTCGAGGGAGCACGAAGGGGGAACAGTTAACATTCGCTGGATGTTCAGGGAGGAGATTTAAATAAACCCACAAGCAAAACTACGGCAATTACCACCGACACAATGATACCCACGTGCCCTAATTTGCCACACACATCTGCCCTAAATAGCAGAACGCCATCGCCTAATTGGCCCTCTTAAGCTGAATCTGCCGGTTAATTGCATCTTCTCTGTGTTGTTTTTTTGGTTATTTCGCATGGCAATGATTGCATTAATGTACGGGGCGATCCCTAAACGGATCGCTAACTCTGTACATTCGAGGTCGGGAGAGGTCGGAAGCCGTTTTGGGAAGACAATGTTTGTGTGTTTACGAACGCGGCAATAGTGGTCTTGTGAAACAACGATTACAATCTTGTTGGTTCTTTCGGTAAAGTCACGTAGAAGGGAAATAATAAAGTAATAAAAATCTAAAACAAAATAAAATTCTCAGAGAATTTTAATAAAATTCTCAGAGAATTGTAGTTTATTATGTTTATTTTTTATTATTTCTCTGAGAATTTGATTTTATTATGTTTTATTTTTATTATTTGTCTGAGCATGTTATTTGATTATGTTTTATTTTTATTATTTATTATTTGTCTGAGAATTTAATTTTATTATGTTTTATATTTTTATTACTTTATTATTTCCCTTCTACGTCACTTTACCGAAAGAACCAAGAAGATGAATCCCTGCAGTCACGAAAGCTTTAAATCGAAAAATAATTACAATATCATCATCAAAATACGACGTTTCGATCGCAACACAAGCGGTTGCCTGATGACAACCGCTTTGTGTTTCGATCGAAACGTCGTAGTTTTTTTGTTATTTTCTTTTAACCCATCTACGTGATTTTACCGAAAGACCCAAACGGTGAGCTATTACGTATGGCCAGGTCGCCTCTGAAAAAGTGCCAGTAACTCCGTTGCCCTTTACCTGGTACAATAACAACTGTACACGTCGTTATGTTTAACATGCCCAATCATCATAATTGTTTTTTTACCCTTCTATCTGGCAACAAAACTGACACCTTTTTTTACAAGGAGTCATGTTTGCATAGACCACAATACCTGCAGTCATAATGTAAACAAAAAACACAACTCTAATAATGTATGCACTGTCCTTGAAGTTGATTGGTCCACACCCGAGACAGCTTTCCTTAGAGCCTAGTCTCACATGGGTTGGACCAGATGACGCCAAAAGGCGCAAACATGACTCCTTGTAAAAAAAGGTGTCAGTTTTGTTGCCAGATAGAAGGGTAAAAAACTAAGTATCATATTTTTTTTTACTGGCAAATGAGGTTTCAATGATGCCCAATCATCGTCAAGTCAATTACATTTTGTTTTGCTGGGACACGTGGTACCTTTTAGGCACAGTACTGCCACTCAAAGCGCCACCATATTAACACCCATGAATGTTAAATTAGGAAATTCTATACTATGAGAAGAAAAATGGCACCTAAAGTGGTCGCCATCATTTTTGACCAATTCCAGTAAGGAAATGGAGATACCAATAGTTGTACAATATTCATGAAGGACACTGAAACTCGTTCTGAGCAACGTTGATGTTTTTGTCTTTCGTTTGTTGCTGCTGCTGCTGCTGCTCCATTCACGTAGCGCCACGGATCTCCCGTGTAAAATAGCCCGGGGCCACCGGCGAAACGGGACCACCACCACCATCATCATCATTTGTACCATTGGAACCTTCTTTGCCAGTAGCAAAATATGATAATTGTTTTATTACCCTTTTATCTGGCAACAAAACTGACACCTTTTTTTTTACAAGGAGTCATGTTTGCATTGACCACAATACCAATCAATTTCAAGGACAGTGCATCATTATCAGAGTTATGTTTTTTGTTTGCATTCCGACTGCAGGTATTGTGGTCAATGCAAACATGACTCCCTGTAAAAAAGGTGTCAGTTTTGTTGCCAGATAAAAGGGTAAAAAAAACAATTATCATCATTTGTGTCACAAATAAAACTTCACCATCGCCATCACGAGCGTCGTGCAGTGATGACGCTGGCGTGAGCAACACTGCCCCCTGGCGACACGATACGCAAATCGATTCATTCATTCGCTCGCTTCATTCATTGATCGATTCATTCATTCAAGGACACAGCGAAAACACAATTTGACCCCTGGCTTATTTGCTTAGACCAAATTGGTCTAAGCCTTGGTCTAAGTATCATCCATCATCATCGTAACTAAAACCATACTTCGCCAGACTGGTCACTGCGAGTTTTATTAGGGGGGGGGGGGTCTAGCTATCACTCGCCACTGGTGTTAGCCGTGCGCAGGGTTCATTCATGCCACAGTGCGCTAACCGCTGTGCCACCGCTCCCCCACCCGCCTCTCCCATCGCTACACATTGGGACACAAACACCGATATGGGAAAGATGAACCCCAATTTGGCTTTGCTCCATCGCACCAAGTCCACTCGCAGACGTTACACACTATATATCTTTTGTAGCAGTACTTATAAACTACGGTGGCCAGTTGCGTAAAATGTACCTAAGTTAATTCCCCACCCCACTTAGTTCACACTAAGGGGGTGGGGTGGGGATACCACGTGATATATTTACTAAAGGATGTTTTTGTTACTATTAAACAATTTTAATTTTACCAGGAAAGGCCCACTAAGCTTTGCAGCTATTTTCGGAAGCGACCTGGCCACAAATCATAGCTCAATGAATTGGCTCATCGTGTGGAAATGCATATCAGCCAAATGTCTCTAACTGTGGAGGGCAAAACCGGAAGACCCGGAGAAAAATCAACGTGACCACGGGAAGAGAGAGAGACACACACACAAATATACAGCAGGCGTCATAGTCGGGATCGAACCCACGACCTCCTTGTATACCAGGCGAGGCAGTTAACATCTCCTAGCCACCGTGATGGTGACGAGTGAGACACACAAACTCCATTTATACAGCAGCAGGCGTCAGAGTCGGGATCGAACCCACGACCTCCTTGTATACCAGGCGAGGCAGTTAACATCTCCTAGCCACCGTGATGGTGACGAGTGAGACACACAAACTCCATTTATACAGCAGCAGGCGTCAGAGTCGGGATCGAACCCACGACCTCCTTGTATACCAGGCGAGGCAGTTAACATCTCTCCCTATCTCATACACTGGTGGATGAGAGTCCACCTCGAGTCCACCACCACCTTGTCATACTCCACCGAGCACCTGCTGCATCGCAACCATCTCCGCAGGACACGTGATCGACGAGTCTGCTCAAGTAAACATCGGGTGGTCCTGATCTCTCTTAGCCAGGGGGTCGTGGTGGAAATACCACGTTCCTACAAAGTGGATCCGTCTGTTCTTTGGACAGGCGCTGTCAGCGTCCCACAAATTGGTCACGCATTTTAATGACCAACGTGAACCATTGGCTGAGTTGACTCCCAACGAGAATTTAAACTCGTAACTTTGCCAATTGTGAGGCCAATATACTGTGACATGGTTGGGGTCAAAATATATTCTCTGTGCTCAGTCAGTCTGCATGGCACTTAGTATACGCGTCACTCAGTATTCATGCCACTGAACCTGTGTGCCATTCAATCTGCGTGCTATTGAGTCTGTGTGCCACTGAACCTGTGTGCCATTCAATCTGCGTGCTATTGAGTCTGTGTGCCACTGAACCTGTGTGCCATTCAATCTGCGTGCTATTGAGTCTGTGTGCCACTGAACCTGTGTGCCATTCAATCTGCGTGCTATTGAGTCTGTGTGCCACTGAACCTGTGTGCCATTCAATCTGTGTGCTACTGAGTCTGTGTGCCACTGAACCTGTGTGCCATTCAATCTGCGTGCTATTGAGTCTGTGTGCCACTGAACCTGTGTGCCATTCAATCTGCGTGCTATTGAGTCTGTGTGCCACTGAACCTGTGTGCCATTCAATCTGTGTGCTACTGAGTCTGTGTGCCACTGAACCTGTGTGCCATTCAATCTGTGTGCTACTGAGTCTGTGTGCCACTGAACCTGTGTGCCATTCAATCTGTGTGCTATTGAGTCTGTGTGCCACTGAACCTGTGTGCCATTCAATCTGTGTGCTACTGAGTCTGTGTGCCACTGAACCTGTGTGCCATTCAATCTGCGTGCTATTGAGTCTGTGTGCCACTGAACCTGTGTGCCATTCAATCTGTGTGCTACTGAGTCTGTGTGCCACTGAACCTGTGTGCCATTCAATCTGTGTGCTATTGAGTCTGTGTGCCACTGAACCTGTGTGCCATTCAATCTGTGTGCTATTGAGTCTGTGTGCCACTGAACCTGTGTGCCATTCAATCTGTGTGCTACTGAGTCTGTGTGCCACTGAACCTGTGTGCCATTCAATCTGCGTGCTATTGAGTCTTCGTGCCACTGCATCTGCGTGCCTCTGAATCTACGCACCACTCACAGTCTTCATGCCACTGAGTCTGTGTACTACTGACATTGTGTGCCACTGAATTTGTGTGCCACTGAATCTATGCACCACTCAGTCTACACGCCACTCAGTCTTCATGCCACTGAACCTGCGCGCCACCGAATCAACGCGCCGCTGCTCAGTCTGCCGAATGGATTTCAGTGAAAACGTTTCGGCGGCTCTCTGCGCAAACCCACGATGGCAAATTAAATACTATAATTTGATACGTGTTGACACGCGGAGAGACGGAGTGCGGTTAGTTCTGCGTGTATCCACGCACTATGTTATTACTGGGCCCCATCGTTCTCACCCTCTTTCCTTTCTGCCTCCTCTCTTCATCTTGAGAATACAGAAACGGTCATTTACTTGACCGGTCATTTACAAAACGTTGTCAATCCACTGCTGGATGGAGGCCTCCCGCCACCTCCACCACCCACACCACGTGGGGCACGACGGTTGTGGGTTCTTACGGCGGTGCGCAATCCGTTGTGCCACCACCGCTCCATTACATACAACACCGTACCGAGCTAACGGTATTACTGGTAGGAACCTCCTGGTTACACCAGCCCACAGGGGATTATTGTGTCCGTCCGTCCGTCGTGCATCCAAAAATGGGAGGGGTGGGGCTGGGTGGAGAGGGGAGGGTGGGGAGGGACTGGGTGGAGAGGGTGGGGGAGGGGCTGGGTGGGGAGGGTAGGGTGGGGAGGGGCTGGGTGGGGAGGGTGGGGCTGGGTGGGGGGTGGGAGGGGTGGGGCTAGGTGGGGAGGGGCTGGTCACCCCGTGGTGCCCTTATAAAACTCAACGTTTAACCTACTCACGCCGGCTTGTGCCCGCCCTCACAGTCGGCCATATTTGCGGAATACACCACGCCGCCGTTGACCCTGGCCATTGACCGAGCAACCCAACGTTCCTACCAGCTCCCTCCGCAGGAATGTGTTAACTCGGTGGCGAGGAGATGTGATCTCTCTCGCCTGGTACGCAGGAGGGGCCTGGGTTCAATCCCAGACCCTGACGATGCCTGTCGTTGTAGATGATTGGAGGTTCACGTGTTCTCTCTCTCTATTCCCGTGGTGGTCACGTGGATTCTTCTCCGGATTCCTCCGGGTTTTGCCCGACGCGCTCAAATTATTGGGCTGCGACGATTAATTCCCACGGATGATGATGATGATGAATTATCTAAGCCAAATTTCACGTACGGCCAGGTCGCCTCTGAAAAAGAGCCACTAGCTAAGAGGGCTTTAACCGGTGAACAGAATCGTTTAGTTTGATGGGCAATTGGGAGAAGTGGAGATGCAGGGGTTAGCGCATCGCACGACGGCCCCAGTGGCTTTGCGTTCAATTCCCGGCTAACATCAGCGGCGAGTGATATGTGAAGTTGCCCCGGGCCTCCGTGCACTATCACCACAACTATACTGATCCACCGTGGTGAATTATGGTCAAAACAACCCCTCCCCCCCCCATGTCCGACGCGGCGTTGCGACTCCCTGATCCAATGGTGGATCTCACAAAGTGCACTTTTGTTAAAATTGAATTCAGAGGTATTATGTCGATAACGCCACGTTATTGTTAAACGGTTTTAAAACGTGATAATTGTTTTTTTACCCTTTTATCTGGCAACAAAACTGACACCTTTTTTACAAGGAGTCATGTTTGCATAGACCACAATACCTGCAGTCATAATGCAAACCAAAAACATAACTCTGATAATGTATGCACTGTCCTTGAAGTTGATTGGTCCACACCCGAGACAGCTTTCCTTAGAGCCTAGTCTCACATGGTGTTGGACCAGATGACGCCAAAAGACTTCTCGTAAAAAAGGTGTCAGTTTTGTTGCCAGATAAAGGGTAAAACAAAACAATTATCATATTCATCTTCTTGGTTATTTCGGTAAAGTCACGTAGAAGGGAAGTAATAAAATAATAAAAATAAAATATAATAAAATTATTCTCACGACGTTTCGGCCACAACGCAAGTAGCCGTCGCCTCGACAAACCTGGTTTTCACCTGAGGACGGCTACTTGCGTTGTGGCCGAAACGTCGTGAGAATAATTATATAATGTTTTATTTTTATTATTTTATTACTTCCCTTCTACGTGACTTTACCGAAAGAACCAAGAAGATGAATCCCTGCAGTCACGAAAGCTTTAAATCGAAAATTATCATATTTTTCTACTGGCAAATGAGGTTCCAATGGTTTTAAAACGATTTAAATAAACAGCGTTTTGGCTCACCAAGCTGGAAGGTTTGTGAGTTTAAATTTTGGTTTGGCTGTCAACTCAGCCCATCATCCCTTTCGGCTTGTAAAACGCGCACCACTTTGTGACAATTTAGCATATATTAACGCACAAGAACAGGACCAACAAATCTTATGAAAGGAATTTGATATAGCGGGTAACCTCCGACAGTTGCTCATGTGTCTGGTGACAGAACTGTCCTCTCCGTGAAAGTTTGGAATTTACACTCGGAGCATCCTTGGGCCACTTTGAAGCGAGAGACACTTTAACCGTTTTGACTTACAACGCAAACGAACACGCCTTAACCATTTATCTATATTTTATATTTGTTTTAAACTTTTTTTGTCCGTTGTACTTTCGATGTATTTTTTTTATTTTCGCCGCCGTTTTATTGCATGTTTTTTTATTCGTGCGTTTCACCCTCTGCTGTTTTCAAATGTCCACGCACGTTGTGGGACAA
Source organism: Lampetra fluviatilis (assembly GCF_964198595.1). Lineage (NCBI taxonomy): Eukaryota > Metazoa > Chordata > Hyperoartia > Petromyzontiformes > Petromyzontidae > Lampetra > Lampetra fluviatilis. Next base: position 3,614,644 of record NC_136317.1, on the reverse strand, counting down.
CGGATGTTTTTACATCCCACATGAAAGTGTGTTTCCGGGAGATGCCGAGTGATATCATCATCTTCTTAGGTTTTTTTCGGTAAAGTCACGTAGAAAGTAAAATAAAATAAAAACAAAAATCACGACGTTTCGGAGGCAACACAAGTCTCCGTCATCAGGTGGGACCGTCACAGCCAGATTAGCTGTATCAAGTGAGGCAATGATTCAAGATGTAATCCCTTAAAAGCGAGTTGAGGGGGGAGGGAGAGGGAGGGGGGAGCTCATCAGACTATGGTAGCCAATGAATATAGATATCATCATCGTCGTAATTATTACAACTGTGAATAATTTTTAAACTGTAACACACACGCACACATCACACACACACACACGTTTCATTTACTCTCTGACTAATATAGGGACAATGATTCAAAGCAGTGAGAAATCAGGGACACGCGGAAAGGCAGCCAGAAGAAACGCCAACAATTGTACAGGCTCTATGAATCCTATTTTTGGGATGTTGGGCCATCTCATGGAACAGTTACTGTAAGTCTGTACCTCCATATAGTGCCGGATTAAGCTAGTGCGCGGCCTGTAGGATATGTTATAAAGGGGCCCTAAATAAATAAAAACACGTAAATATTAAAACACACATGTTTAACTTGCATAGTAAAGTTAGTGTAATTTTGTATTTGCTATACAGCCAGATAATACGACACATTGCTAACCTTAAATACCCAGTGGTTAATAAAGTTGAAAGCAGTTTATTACTATAGTAATAGAGCAAGTGCAGAATCACTGAACCGGAGTTGATAGCTTGAAAGCATTTAGCGCGGGGCCCTTGAAAGTGCGGGGCCTGTAGCATGTCTAGCTACTTGTGCTACTACGATAAGACTGGTCAACACACCTTTTCTGCAATAAGGCATTCCAACGGTTTTAAGGTAATTTTGGGGTGCTGATTCCAAATCTGGCATCAGTTTTTGTGATGGGTGGGACGCGTGGTGTGCAGGGTGCAGCAGGTAGTGGTGGGTGGGACGAGTGGTGTACAGGGTGGAGGAGGTGGTGATGGGTGGGACGAGTAGTGTGCAGGGTGGAGGAGGTGGTGATGGGTGGGACGAGAGGTGTGCAGGGTGGAGGAGGTGGTGATGGGTGGGACGAGTGGTGTGCAGGGTGGAGGAGGTGGTGGTGGGTGGGACGAGTGGTGTGCAGGGTGGAGGATGTGGTGATGGGTGGGACGAGTGGTGTGCAGGGTGGAGGAGGTGGTGGTGGGTGGGACGAGTGGTGTGCAGGGTGCAGGAGGTGGTGATGGGTGGGACGAGTGGTGTGCAGGGTGCAGGAGTCTGGTACCCAGCGTTCAGTGTGGATGCTTGACCGCCATCCCCTCCTATGCGCGGTGTTTTCCCCGCATCATGTGAAAACTTCACAAACTTTTCTCACAATAAGCGGCTGAATACCCCAGGCAGGACTATCTTGCACGAGAGAGGTGTTTTTCTTTCGTGTTGAGTTACGAAATAAAAAAACAACGACGCAACATCGTAGGAGTGATAATAATGATGATGATCGCTGTCTGGACGGAGCAAGCGACACGTCCAGGAATAATGACTCGGAAAATGAGAGAAGAACCGGGGCCAGGGGAGGGGGCCGTGGGTGGGGGCCAGGGGAGGGGGCCGTGGGTGGGGGCCAGGGGAGGAGGACGTGGGTGGGGGCCAGGGGAGGGGGGCAGGTGGTGGGAGCCGTGGGTGGGGGCAAGGGGAGGGGGCCGTGGGTGGGGGCTGAGGGTGGGAGCCGGGGGTGGGGGCCGGAGGTGGGGGCCGTGGGTGGGGGCAAGGGGAGGGAGCCAGGGGAGGGAGCCAGGGGAGGGGGCCGGGGGTAGGAGCCGGGGGTGGGGGCAGGTGGTGGGAGCCGTGGGTGGGGGCTGAGGGTGGGCCGGGGGTGGGGGCCAGGGAAGGGGGCCATGGGAGGGGGCCGGGGGTAGGAGCCGGGGGTGGGGGCCGGAGGTTGGGGCCGGTAATGAGAGCCGAGGGTGGGGGCCGGGGGTGGGTGTCGAGGGTGGGGGCCAGCGTGAGATGTGGGGGGGGGGGTGACACAAAACACCGCCCTCCCCCCCCACACATTCAACCCGTGACGTTCACCGCGTGTGATGCTCTAAACGGACACGTGCTCATCGCGTTCTGTATCAGCACTTGTGGTATTGAATGCGCGTTGCCAAACGATATGCAGCGCATACTAAAGACTGGCAGTGCGACACGCACTCACGCACTCACGCACGCGCATGCACTGACACGTACGGCAACGCACAAAGATGACCCGTGCAGCCTGCACGTGGCATTTGGGGCAAGGATCCCGTGCCGGCCGCCTTTGTCTCCCCCAGTGTTGCTGTTCGCTCACCGCACCGGGTTGAGTCAACGCAGAGAGACGCCCAGCGCCGGTTCAGATATCGCTCACGACCGGGGGATCCAACTCGGGTGGCTGGGTCCGTAGGGCAGTGCGCGAACTACTGCACCGATACTCTTGAATCCTCACTAAGGCGCACATACAGACACACACATGTACTGACCCCCCCTAATACGATATCAGCTCTATGCAGGATCGGTGGTACAGCGGTTAGCACACTCCAAACTGCGCTATGAGCCTAGCCACCTGCAATTCCCGACCACGGCTGACGCCAGTGATATCTAAACAGGTCTTGCACCCCACCCACCCCTTCTTCACCAACTCACGCTGACCAGCGTGGTGAAGTATGGTCAAAAAACAGTCCCCATGGCTGACAAGGCAAGTATGTACGTATGCTGGACTTCTTTCACACCTTCTTGGTTTCTTTCGGTAAAGTCACGTAGAAGGGAAATAATAAAAAAATAAAAATAAAACATAATAAAATAATTCTCACGACGTTTCGGCCACAACGCAAGCAGCCGTCCTCAGGTGAAGAACAGGTCTTTGAGAAAGACAGCGTCTGACAGACCTGATCTTCACCTGAAGACGGCTGCTTGCGTTGTGGCCGAAACGTCGTGAGAATTATTTTTATTACGTTTTATTTTTATTATTTTATTATTTCCATTCTACGTGACTTTACCGAAAGAACCAAGAAGATGAATCCCTGCAGTCACGAAAGAAGCTTTAAATCGAAATTCTTTCACACCGATTGTAGCCAACCGCGCTAATCAGAGGTGCGGGGGAAGAACAACAAACTGAGCACAAGAAGAAGTTCTGAAGAAATGAGTTTTCAATCTAGATGATGATTGAAAAGTGCGTAGCTCCATCGACTTCCTAATATCGGAAGGAAAGAACGTTCCAGACGGCCGCAGAAGCCCATCTGAAAGCGCCGCGTGATGCCAAAAGCCACTGCGGAGGTCTTTCATCCAGTGGCTATAAATGATAACTTCTTCATATTTTATCGCCTACAAAATTATTACTCAGTACCTATCAATAATACAAAGACAAATATCCCCCCCCCCCATAGGCGTGTAGAATGTAGGGGCAAGTGCACGCGTTAGTGAGCACCTATTAAGGCCGGCATGATTACGTGTAGAGGGGTGATGCGGCCAGCACCCCACGTGACCGCCTTTGTCTCCCCCGCACTGCGGAAGTTCCATGCCGTGCACCGAGAGCTCATTGAAGGCTGGGATCCACCTCGGAAACGCCTCGGACTCCTTGCGATATTCCTCGCCACTCGTGTGAACAGCGCAGGGAGTTGAACTCAGGTGGCCGGGTTCGATGGCACGGTGCGCTTCACCGCGGCACCACTGAACCCCACGCGCGCCACCAGCGCATGCGATGGACATTTGTGAAAGAAAGAGCTTCATAGCTCATCGGATTCCTCCAGTATAAATGTTCTTCTTCAAATTAATAGGAAGGTTTCTCAGACAGTGTGTGGGGCTGTGTGGGGAGCGGTGGTGTAGTGGTTAGCGCGTTTCGCTACGAACCCGGTCACTCGAGTTCGATTCCCGCTCACGGCCAACACCGATTATTTAAACCGGTCCTGGGCCTCCCCTAGGTCGACTCAGCCTCAAACGAGTATCGGGTGCGGTGTGTAAACATCGCCACTGGGGAAACAAAGGCGGCCGGGCGTGGTGTTGGCCACCCACCCCATCGTGCGCCGTGCCGGCCTTCAAAGGTGCTCGCTAGCGGCACTTGTCCCAGCAGTCTGTTGCAGGCTACACGGGGCATCTTTGTCTTTGGGGTTGCACATAACACATATCGCACATCATAAAGATATACGATTCGTGGAATATTACAGACGACGCGCAAAGAGATTTAGGTCCCCGGGGTATAATATGTGCCCCGTTTTCACGCGTTTAGCGCAAAATATTTGCAACATTCCCATCACACGCGGCCATGCCCGCTCAGACAAATGGCTTTTCACGTCGCAATGTTTGGCGGCCGGGCAGACAGCACGGCTGGTTTAATTAAATCTAAAATCTGAAATGTCATCCAACCCATAATAATAACAATAATCATAAAAAAATTAAACACCGAGTTTTTAGGCGTTTAAAAAAAAGAAAAATTCAATTAACGCGCCCGCTATGCACGTATCGCCTCCGAAAGTAGTTCGATCATCTTATCCAACGTCGCTGGCGCAATGTGTACATGACAGAGTGCCTGGACCTATTTTGAGCATGTAATTACGCAATAAATGACCGAGTTGCTTCTCAGCTGATGGGAGTGGCAGCGCTCCCAATCATGCGATTCTGAGTTATAATTCTGGCCAAGGACAACATTAGCCCCATTGCCATTTTCATCATAATCATCATTATCATAATTAACACTATGAACTATATAATCATTTGTCATAGTTGTGATCGTAATTTGTCACGATCATCATCAGTATCGTCGCCATGCCATTATTGTCAGTGTCGTCATTTGCCGTCGATGTCATCATCATCACCACCACCATCATCACTGTCAACCTAATCATTATCATCACCATCATTGTCAACCTAATCATCATCATCACCATCATTGTCAACCTAATCATCATCATCACCACCATCATCACTGCGAACCTAATCATCATCATCACCATCATTGTCAACCTAATCATCATCATTATCATCACCATCATTGTCAACCTAATCATCATCATCACCACCATCATTGTCAACCTAATCATCATCATCATCATCATCACCATCATCATTGTCAACCTAATCACCATCATCACCACCATCATTGTCAACCTAATCATCATCATCACCACCATCATCATTGTCAACCTAATCATCATCATCACCACCACCATCATTGTCAACCTAATCATCATCACCACCATCGTTGTCAACCTAATCACCATCATCACCATTATCATCCGTCATCGTCGAGAAATCAATCACCATCGTAAACAAAACAAAAAACCGCCCAATGCAAATGGCATTGCCCAAATGCTTAAAATTCAATGAAGTTCAACTCCTCCCTGGGGACCAGCTGTCACGGGAGAGCCGCTATCTTACTTGACGACTTGGCAGCATCCTCCTGAAGAGAGGCTCGAGACACGAGGCTACCCTTGGCTAGCACATCGCAGAATCAAATAAAAAAAAGACACCAATCAATTTAATCACCTCCAGAATTATGTCGCAGCGTTTCGGAATGCGGATTTTATGTCCGGTTTGGGGTTCGGCGTAATATGCTACTGAGTTTATAGGATCGCGTGATAGTAAGTCAAGCTTCATTGGCGCGCACGCGCGCGCGTGTGTGTGTGTGTGCAGAGGTATCACTTTAAAGGTTACATTTGATGAGTGCACAGTCACAATTTTATATGCGAGTCTTGCAAAAGCGAGAGTCATTTTTTGTTCTTTCCCGAGCCACATTTATACGTGCCGAGTAATTTTGTCGTAATTCGCTGTTATGAGTCTGAGCGCGAGAAAGAGATATACTTGACCGTTCCTATGATTTCACGGCACTGCTCCTTTGATTTCACGTCACTGTGCATTTGATTTCACGTGACTTCCTTTGATTTCACGTGAGCCTTTAAACGGAGATTTTTTTCTTCGGTTAAAAAAGTTTGTTGGAATTTTTAAATCAAATAACAATTTTAGTTTTTAATATCGCCACGCCGATTGCACATCAATTGTGATATCGGCTTTTGTACACGGTGACTCATGAATACGGATTATCTCCCATGACGGGGAATTTCTCACAACATCAAGTCAAATGTAATTGATGAAACCATTAAATGGTCTAACTTACCAAAACCTTTGACCATGCTCTTAATCCACGCAGATGAATGATCCATTCTTTTCGTGCGTGTGCCAAAATAATATGCCCTCAGTTGGACTCAAAATAATTAAGTCATCATCATCATCATCATTTAGCCACGGTCAATACGCTGCTACTGCTGGTGATGCTGGTGTTGGCGATGGTTATGATCGTGTCATTGACTTTAATAATGGTGTTAGTGATGGCGATGATGGTGCTGATGATGCCGGTGGTGGTGGTGGCGATGATGGTGGCGGTGGTGGCAATTCTGCGGGTGGCGGCGATGGCGATGCTTGCTGGCGCTTGTGAACACGAACCAGACAGCAGTTAATTACAAGCCAGGCAGGGAGGATGGATGGGGGGCAGCGTGGAAGGTTGTGATGGTGGTGGGGGAAGTGGTGGTTATATTGGGGTGGGCCAAAAGGTGGGTTTTACATGAGGCCATTCTGCAGGTTGGCCATAAATACGCGGGCCGAGACAGGCAGGCAGCGCACTGCGCGGAATGAATATTGATTTATCTGAGAGCCCTTATGGGGATCCTGCGTCTCGCAAGTCTGCGAGGGGCGTGCGAGGTGAGAGCGGTAATTGTCAGAAGGGGGAGGCGAGGAGGGTTAGAGGGGAGCGAGTGATGGCGAGCGTGGTGGGGTGGGGGGCTCGAGAGCTCTGTCAGCTACGAGTCGGGAATGAAGCGTGGTAATTAACGGAAGTTCATTACAAGCGGAAAATAAACACCGCCCTCACCGCCACCACCACCGCCGTTGCCACCGCCCCACCGCCCACCGCCACCGCTCACCACCACCGCCGTTGCCACTGTCCCACCGCCCACCGCCACCGCTCACCACCACCGCCGGTTTCGTTAGCCAGCGTCTGGCCTCGGTATCTGCCTGCGAGGGAGCCTCCATCCACGCTGGCGGGCACCGTGTGCCAGTTGGGTGCTCATTCCACATTGCCATGGCGCGCGCGCCGGAGGTGGCTTTCTAATGAGAAGGGGAGGAAGGCGTCTTGTGAAACGAGGGTTGGGGAGGGGTCGACCACGACGAACGTGAACTTTGTAACTTTACCGAGGGCATTCGTGCAGGGGGAGATGCCTCTGTTGTTGTTGTTGTCGCCGACTGTCTGTGTCGGGTCGAACGATCGAGTGGCGGTGGCCGGTGCTTTCAGACCGCGCTCGCTTTTGCGGCCGTCTGGAACGCGCTCTTGCTTCCGATGTCAGGAAGCAACTGGGAGCTGTGATGCACTTTCAAATCGTCGTCCAGATTGTAAACTGATTTCTTTACAATGAGATTTCATGTCGCAGAGCTGCTGTTCGTGTTTAGTTTGCTGTCCTTCGAACGTAATAACCTCCCATTAGCACGTCCGGTGCGAAATAAGTTCAACATAGGTACATACACAACAACAACAACAACATGCGTGCATACACAACAACAACAACAAAATACGTACATACACAACAACAATAACATGCGCCATTCGTCACGAAGTGGCGGTTATGTCACCACGGTGCTTGTGCCAGGATAGGTGCAGTTTGAGGCCACGTGAAGTGTCGAAGGCTCGCTGACAGGACGTCACGGGGTAGAGAGAGAGAGAGTGCCATGGGGTTTTCTGACTTTGATGACTGGCAGATGCACAAAGACAAAGATCCCCCGTATAGCCTTCACAGACTGTTGGGGCAAGTGCTGTTAGCGAGCACCTATGAAAGCCGGCACGGCACACGAGGGGTGGGAGGCCAGCACCACACCCGACCGCCTTTGTCTCCCCACTGGCGATGTTTACACACCGCACCAAGGTACTCATTTGAGGCTGAGTCGACCTAGGGGAGGCCCAGGACCGGTTCAAATAATCGTCACCGGTGTTGGCCGTGGGCGGGAATCGAACTCGGGTGTCCAGGTTCGTAGTGCAGCGTAGGGCTAACTGTGACACTACCGCTCCCCTTACACACACACAGACACGTGCACGCACGCACTCACCAGTTTATAACAGAGCAATTTGCAGGGTTTGCTGATTTTATGGCTATAAGTGCAAATTGCATAAAATAAAATAAAAATTATAATAATTTAAACCTGTAAACAAGATAATAAATAACGTAAAAAAAATTGATTTTGTTGTCTGAAGTCATAGAACTTTTTTTTAACGGCAATATAATTGCACAGGTCCACGCCCACCTCCGTGAATTGCCGAGTGAAAGCACAATAGGTAGGCTCGCGGGCACGCGCAGACGTGTGCACGGGGGATGTATCTTCAGAACGATGATCTGCCTTGGTCTACCCACTGCTGGATAAAGGTCTCCCCTCCATCGTCCCGTAATCGCACGATCCACCTCCCGCGCACAAAGCTGGGGCTTTGCCGATCGCTCCATCTCCGCTGGAGACGCCCTCTCGGGACGCGTTCCCTCACTTAGCCGCCATTCGCTCACCACTCTCGTGCGTCGCATTTAAGGCTGAGTTGACCTAGGGGAGGCCCAAGACCGGTTCAGGTATTCGTCACTGATGATGTAAGCCGTGAGCGGGATTTGAACTCGGGTCACTGGGTTCATAGGGCAGTGCGCTAACGACGACACTGACGCTCTCCAAACTACAGTCAATATCACCAGCAGCACCACAACCACAACCATTATTATTTGGTTCTTTCGGTTAAGTCACGTCTAAAGATAAAATAATAAATTAAATAATAGAATACGACGTTTCGATTGCAACACAAGCAATCATTTTTTTTTTTAGACGTGACTTAACACAACCATTATCTACTAACAAGTTGTATCACCACCAATATCGCGACCACCAAAACCACCATCAAGGCCTCTCTACATGACCAACACTACTACCGCCACCATCATCATCCTCGTCCAATATCACTACCACCACTACTACCACCATCACCACTAAAACTACCACCACCATCATCATCATCACCCAATATCACTACCACCACTACAACTACCAACATCCACCCCTAAAACTACCACCACCACCATCATCATCATCATCACCTAATATCACTACCACCACTACAACTACCAACATCCACCCCTAAAACTACCACCACCACCATCATCATCATCATCACCCAATATCACTACCACCACTACAACTTCCAACATCCACCCCTAAAACTACCACCACCACCATCATCATCATCATCACCCAATATCACTACCACCACTACAACTACCAACATCCACCCCTAAAACTACTACCACCACCATCATCATCACCCAATATCACTACCACCACCCAGGGCCGATACAAGGCGTGGGGGGCTTTAGGGGCTGCAGATGAAGTGAGAAGTGATTTAATTTGTGAATGCTGAATTTTATTTGTTATTGTAAAAATAAATTTTCTTTTTCTTAAACTTTGTTTTTCTTTTGAAAATATTACCGGGGACCTCACAGTACCTGTAGCCCAGAGGCCTACACAATATCAATCCAGCCCTGCCAATACCACCATTATCATCATCACCACCCAATATCACTACCACCACTACTACTACTACCACCATCCCCTCCATTACCATCATCATCAACCTCCTCCTCCACCAACGCAACACCAATGCCACCACCATGACATAATTAAAAGCGATACAAATCTCAACATCGTCGCCACCACCACCACCACCACCGCCGCCGCCACATCTATAACCACGAACCATCAAGAGCACCAGCAACACCACAACCACCAAATCGACCCACCATCACCACCACCACCAACAGCACCACCGTCGTCACCCAACCAACCACCCACCCCCCCCCGTGACGATACCTTTGCCCTCACCGCGCTGTCGTTAATCAGACTGTGGTCAATACATCCTCAGACACCCCCCCCCCAACACCCTTTTACGTTTTCGAGCCCTGCTCGCTTCGGAGACCTCAGTGAGCCGTGCGGGAAGGGACCACGCACACACCGCGACGGCGGCCCTTTGCTTGATCCACTGCTGGATGAGGGCCTCACAACCCCTCCTCCCCCCCCCCCCCCGGTTATTGGGCAATACCTCACATACCTCACAGGACGTTGATCAGTGTGGGCTGGCCAAGGTGGGGGAGCTCAGAGACGGCGGGGAAAGGCCGGTCCAGGTGTCTTGTGACCCCAATTTAAGTCTCTGCAACCAAATGTATATATTTTAAAGAAAATAAGTTATCTTCTTGGTTCTTTCGGTAAAGTCGCGTAGAAGGGAAATAATAAAATAATAAAAATTAAACATAATAAAATACAATTCTCACGACGTTTTGGCCACAACACAAGCAGCCGTCCTTGCGTTGTGGCCGAAACGTCGTGAGAATTGTATTTTATAATGTTTTATTTTTATTATTTTATTATTTCCCTTCTACGTGACTTTACCGAAAGAACCAAGAAGATGAATCCCTGCAGTCACGAAAGCTTTAAATCGAAAAATAAGCTATGTTAATTTAAAACAGAAATTAATGTGCAAAGGAAGCAACAACAATGTTAGGGGTCAATTAATTGTAGGGGGGGGGCGGGTCACAATACATCCGGACCACTGCCCTACAAATGACAGCGGATTTCTACTGCACTGCCCTCTGTTGCCCACAGCAGCGGCAGCAGCAGCAGCAGCCGACAGCAACACGTCCGTGCATGATGGTTGATGGTGGTGGTCGCAAGCGCAAGCGGCGCCTGCCCCAGCATCCGAGGCCTGCTTGGATCGGGCTCATTCATTCATCCCCGGCACCTCCGATTGGCACGGTCGGCCACGCACGGTGCGAAAGAAGTTCAACGCGCGTGCGCACATCTCACGGTTTCACGGATGGGTTGGTTGAGGTCACGGGTTATCCACCACAGGGTCACAGCCACTCGAGAGCAATGACGGAATGCCAGCGCAGGCGGCCACTCCGCTGCACGTGACTGCTGCCTGTCGCCCAGCGCCGTGTGGAGGTGGCAGTGACGGGGGTTAGTGGATCACCGCACGCAGATGTCGCGCGAAGCTCACGTTCGTTCTACCCCGTGGGTCGTCGAGGAGTAAGTCCGTACCCCTGGCTCGCCAGGTGAATGCGGGTAAGGCGAAGCAATGTGAACTCGGTTCACTTGTTCCGTCTGTATGGGGATCGAGTGTTTCGCCCTCGCGTGAGTTTTCTCCCGCTGCTCCGGCCTCTTCCCATACGTGTAAACGCTCGTTCATTGTCCGATACACACACAACAAAAAAACCCGGCCCCTTTAACGCGTTGCAGCACTTTCGCGACCGATAATATCGATGAAAGAGGTTGTTGGGTTAGTTCGCGTGAATATTAATGTGTCGTTAAACCCGCCAACACCCGATACACAATCCAAGGCCGTGTTTAATGGCACATTTATATTTACCCGATATGTTGACGCGATCTCGTCTAACAACACCCTCTAGCACGGCATAACACCGACACGCACAGAGGACCGCAGAGCTTTGGGCAGGTGTGGGGGGTGTGGTGTGTATGGGGGAGGTGTGGGGGGGGTGTGTGGGGAGTGGAGGGGGGGTGTGGGGGAGGTGAGGGGTGTGTGACGGTATATGGGGGTGTGTGGGGAGGTGTGTGGGGGAGGTGGGGGTATGGGAGAGGTGGGGGGGTGTGGGGTGTGTGTGTGGGGGGGGTGTGGGTTGTGTGGGGAGTGGGGGATGGTGGGGGGTGTGTGGGGGAGGTAGGGGGTGTGGGGGAGGTGGGGGTGTGTGGGGGTGTGTGGAGTGTGTGTGGGGGAGGTGGGGAAGGTGGAGGGGGTGTGGGGGAGGTGTGGGGGGTGCGGGAGGTGTGGGGGTGTGGGGGGGGCTCATATATATATATGGGGGGTGGGGGGAACGGAGGAAGTAGGCAGCATTCTAAACTAAACCATTGTTGTTGTATTTTACCAGGTAAGGCCCCACTGAGCTGCATAGTTTATTTTTCTTTCAGAAGCGACCTGGCCTATCGCAAATGCGAGCTCAAAGAAGTGGGCTTGTCACGCGGAAACGGAGAGCTGCCAAAATAGTCTCCACGCGTGACGATGCTTCTAAAGGTGGAGGGGACAACCGGAGGACCCGGAGAGGAAAATCCACGCGACCACGGGGAGAGAGAGAGACACGCAAACTCCAAATATACAGCAGGCGTCGGCAGGGTCGGGATAAAACCCACAACCTCATGGTAACCAGGCGAGGTAGTTAACATTTCACCACGCGAAGAGAAAGACACGCAAACTCCAAATATACAGCAGGCGTCGGCAGGGTCGGGATAAAACCCATAACCTCCTGTAAACCAGGCGAGGTAGTTAACATCTTACCACGCGAAGAGAAAGACACGCAAACTCCAAATATACAGCAGGCGTCGGCAGGGTCGGGATAAAACCCATAACCTCATGTAAACCAGGCGAGGTAGTTAACATCTTACCACGCGAAGAGAAAGACACGCAAACTCCAAATATACAGCAGGCACCGGCAGGGTCGGGATCGAACCCACGACCTCCTGCACACCAGGCGAGGTAGTAAACATTTCACCACGGGGAGAAAGAGACACGCAAACTCCAAATATACTACGGCAGGCGTCGTCAGGGTCGGGATCGAACCCACGACCTCCTGTACACCAGGCGAGGTAGTTAACATTTCACCACGGGGAGAGAGAGAGACGCAAACTCCAAATATACTACGGCAGGCGTCGTCAGGGTCGGGATCGAACCCACGATCTCCTGCACACCAGGCGAGGTAGTTAACATCTCACCACGGGGAGAGAGAGAGAGACACGCAAACTCCAAATATACTACGGCAGGCATCGTCAGAATCGGGATCGAACCCACGACCTCCTGCACACCAGGCGATGTAGTTAACATCTTGGAGATGTGGTGTGTGGATGTGGCTGCCGCTGTGATCGTCCACTGCGTAATGGGAGTGGACAAAGAACGAGCCGAGCTCGCGTAGCCGGGCAGGGGACGAAACCGCGGGTGGCATCGCCAGACCACGCGAAAGAGAAGACGCTGACGAGAGCTTGACGTAGCCGTCATCCAGCAGTGGATGGACCGTGGCTGACGATGACGACGGCGGTGGTGATGATCACACCCTCCGATCTGCCCGCGCCTCCGATCAGCACGGTCGGATACGTACGGCGCGAAAGAAGTTCGACGCACGCGAGACGCCGTCGAAGCTGATTTTTTTTTTTTAGCCTGCGTCCGCGCGGTTCGGCGAAACGTAAAAACAAAAAAAAAATCCCCGCACCCGGCACACCACATCGAGCACAGCCCTCGCTGCAGGCCGCGGTCACCGGTCGCGGATGACATCGGCGGCTCAGTTAGATTTGCGTCTGAGCCTGAAGCCCTCCTCCGATCGGTCAATTTCCGCTCCCCGCCGGCCAAACGTGGGCCAGGAATTCAGCGAGACGCGACAGGCCTCGGCCAAGCGAGAGGGGACGCGACGTCGACTCGATTGGGAATCGTCGGTAGTGTCGTGGTTGTTGTTGTTGTTTGTGTGTTCTCACCGGAAGGAATCCGATGAACGTCGAGGGCTCCTTTGTCACACGATGGAACTACAGCGCGCGCGCGCTCACCCAGCCGCTCGCTGTCTTCAGATGAGGTGCTGCTGGTTTGACAACAAAGACAACAGTTTGAGCCAGAGGGTCAACACAATGAGAAATACAAAGACCAAAGATCGTCTCCCCTCCCGCCGCCGCAGCCGCAGCCTATAGCCTTAACAAGAGAGACTTAAAAACTCACCTCTACAACCACGTGCTTTCGAGCGACTCTGAGCTTGGCTCCGCGCCTCTGAGTTGCGGCCACTACGTTTGCAAATTTTGCGCGCGTTACAAATTGAACTATTATTATAATTAGAATGTTTTTACTTAAACTTTCGTGACAGCAGGAATTCATATTCTTGGTTCTTTCGGTAAAGTCACGTCGATAGGAAAATAGAAAAGTTTCAATTAAAAATAATAAATGTTAAATAATTAAAGCAAAAAGCCCACACTGTAACAGACTGTTGGGACAAGTGCTGTTAGCGAGCAGCACCTATGAAGGCCGGCACGGCACACCGAGGAATGGGTGACCAGCACCACGCCCGGCCGCCTTTGTTTCCCCAGTGGCGAGGTTCACACACCGCACCAGGGTACTCATTTGAGGCTGAGTCGACCTAGGAGAGGCCCAGGACCAGTTCAAATAATCGTCACTGGTGTTGGCCGTGAGCGGGAATCGAACTCAGATCGCCGGGTTCGTAGCGCAGCGCGCTAATCGCTGTGTGTGTTCGACTGCACGTATCGATAGTTTAATTGTAATGTGCACTTTTATTACGAGGCTGTGTGGTTGTTGTCTTGGTGGGGTCCGGGACTGTTGTTGTTGTTGTTGTTTTGTTGCCTTGTCCAAGGTTGCGTTTAGTGTGGCAAAATCGACAGGAATTTACGTACTTATGCAATTTTAACTTAAATACTTTGTATATTTATTTAGCGTGACTTGTTTACCTCTCCTATACTTAGCACCCCTGTCGTATTTTTGTTTTCACTGTTTGCTGTTGTAACCTTCTGACCCGCTCCTACTGGAACGCCTGTGAGAAAGCAAAGAGCTTCATAGATCATCGGATTCCTCCTCCACGGCAAGTGAAGATTCTGACATCACATCGTGGAGCTGCGGTGGAACGGCTAACGCGCCGACTTCAAAGTTCATGTATTAGGTATTGCCCTGTGAGCCATTCGGCTCTTGAATCGGGTGCAACCGCAACAAACAAAAAACTAAAACATGAACAAGAAAACATCTTGTAGTGAATATGTGACTAAGTGCAAACAGAAAATCCAAGAAAAGACCGCAAAATATTGCAGAAAAAGCACCGTACACCAACACTGTGTGCAAATATCCCAGTGGGATGCAAGTAAAACTACAACCACAAGACAACTTAGATTAAGGCCATCAGTCTAATTCTGTACTACAACAAACAAACATGGCCAAACCAATACACTTTTAGAAAATCACCAAAATAAAGCCATAAAAGCAATGAAACAGTGGTCATAGGAACTGTGACCGAATTTTCACAATAAACCACGTAAACTTGCGCTCCCAAGCCAAGCCCGCCTGAGTTCGACGCCGGACCGAGGCTAACATCAGCGGCGAGTGACACCTGAATCGGTCCTGGGACTCCCCTTTAAGCGACACCGCAACTGACCAGCGTGGTGAAGTATGGACAGACCGCCCACCCTCCCGTGACCGACACAGCGTGGGGAGAACCATCGTCCAGAAGCGGATGAAAATGATTCGAGTGATGTATTGTTAATGCGGTGGATGTGCATGTTGATTAAACACACTTATCGACAGACCAGTCCCAGCCATTGATGTTTCCCAATTGTTAAATCATGCATTTCTGAGCCTGTCCTGAGCTTCCCCCCTTTAGGTTGACTCAGCCTTAAACGAACACCCACTACGGGAGATGAAGGCGCCTTGTGTTTGTTTACGGACACACCAACGCCCTCGCTTGCTGTTCCGCCCTTAATAGGTCTCGCGAACAGCACTTGCCCCAACAGCCTATTGGCGTTAACATGTACTCGGAGCCTATGGTACAAAGATGTAGGTGGCAATGCTCTAGGCTATGAGAGTGAATAAAACAAAGACAAAGATCCTCCGTATAGCCTGTAACAGACTGTTGGGACAAGTGCTGTTAGCGAGCACCTATGAAGGTCGGCACGGCACACGAGGATGTGGGTGGCTAACACCACGCCCGGCCACCTTTGTCTCCCAAGTGACGATATTTACACACACTGCACCAGGTACTCATTTGAGGCTGAGTCTACTTAGGGAACGCCCAGTACCGGTTCAGAGAATTGTCACCGGTGTTGACCGGGAATCGAACTCGGGACGCCAGGTTCGAAGCGCGGCGCGCTAACCGCTACACTACCGCTCCCCACAATGTGCACACACACGCACGCACACACACCTTGAGGCCACATGAAGTGTCGAACGCCCGCTGGCAGGAGGTCACGGGGCAGACCCAGGTGCCAAAGGTCGACTGTCTGAGACGGCTGGCTGATGGACCACCTGTGCCCCCTACTGTGCCAACTTGCTGTGCTTTAGCCACCCGGCGCTCCGCTCGTTGTTGTGAGCGTCGCTCCTCCGCCCTCCGTTGTTGTTGGAGGGCGACTGCCTCCAACTGCCCAGTAGCGTCCTTCACGAGCCTCCTCCACAGAGGCCGATCTTGACACCGCTGGTACCAGTCATCGGCAAGTCCACTCGGCTCCACGTCCTCCTGTACCACATCACTCCATCTCTCCTCTAGCCCGTGCCGCGCCCGTTTAGCCCCCTCGATCCGGCCGAATAAAAGCTGTTTAGGCATGCGGTGGCTGGGCATGCGGGCTACATGACCCAGCCAACTCAGCCTTGCCTGCTGGAGGAGCTCACCGATGGGACTTTGTCCAGATCTTTCAAAGATTTGTGAGCTCCTCACACATTCCAGCCTGGTTAAACCCAGCCTAAATGTTTCTAACCGGCGAAGATATTTCATTAGGGGGGTCCACGTTTCGCAAGCGTAGAGAAGGGAAGGAATGACTGTGGCGGAGAAGACCTGAAGCTTCGTGCGGAGCGACAGACCAGGTAGCTTCCACACAGCGTTACGCAACCGATGAAAAGATAATGCCGCTCGACTGATTCGGAGTGAGACCTCTGCTGTTAAACCGGAGCCGGTCACACACACGCACACACACGCACACACGCACACGCACATACGCACACACGCACGCACACACACAGAGGCGCGCACGCACACACGCACACACACACACGCACACACGTACACACACGCACACACGCACACACACGCAAACACATACACGCGCGCACACACACACGCACACACACGCGCGCACGCACACACACGCACGCACACACACACGCACAAACACACACACGCACAAACACACACACACGCGCACACACGCACGCAGACACACGCACACAGATATACACACGCACAAACACACGCACACACGGAGGTGCGCACGCATGCGCTGCAGGATGTATTTTGCATTCAGTCACTCGCGACCTTGGCACAGCGAACACAACTCTCTCGCACTCTCACCCACACAGCGGCCGCAGCAGAAACCACACTTAACACGGATAGAAATTTAATACTCTCGTTCTGTCTCTCTCTCTCTCTCGTTATATAAGCAAAACAACTGTGAACTATACACCCGCGCCTCTTATTCGCCGGTTTAATCTCGAACCCACTTCGTTACGCGTTGTCGAAGCCGAGCCGGCCAGCGCCAAGAGACCTCCGTCGTGAGAGACACACAGAGAGAGAAACACAACGACAAGAGATGAGTCGACCGCTCACGTGAATCTCTCGCGATAAGAATTAGGAGACATCAATTGGTTTGGTGAAGGGGGTGTCTGGGGGAAGGGTTGTTCCACCTCGCACGGGCATGGAATGTTCGGCTCAGAATGGACCCTGAAGTATACCCGGTAAGTTTGTTCACGTGCCAAACATGCATCTTCACACTGACGTGGTAATTGTGCACGTGGTGGCTATCGGGGAGCGGTGGCGATGTGGTTAGCGCCCCGCGCTACGAACCCGGCGAACCGAGTTCGTTCACCGCTCGCGGCTACCAACGCCCGTGAGGTTGATCCGAAGCGGTCCTGGGCCTCTTCTAGGTCGACTCAGACTCAAACGAGTACCTGGTGCGATGTGTAAAACATCGCCACTGGGGAGACAAAGGCGGCCGGGTGTGGTGCTGGCCACCCGCCCCTTCGTGTGCTGTGCTGACCTTCATAGGTGCTCGCTAACGGCACTTGCCCCAACAGTCTGTTACAGGCTATACGGGGCATATTTGTCTTTGTGGCTGTTGTCGTTGTTGTTTGTAAATGTACCCATACTTTGTACATCAACAAAACTCAACACGTTCCTCGATAGCACCGTGTAGCCTTCAAAGGGAAGCGTATACTGTTCATAAAATAGGCGACGTTTCGGGCAATGCTCCTTCAAAGCACTAAATGATAGCGCACACACACACACACATGTTTAGCGCACATCAAAATACACCAATTTTGAAGGTGACACAATCATTACGAAAAGTAAGGCACATCAGTGTCTTAAGTGAACACTGAGCGTGTCTGCATGCAGTACATCTCTGTACACTACTTCATTAAACTCCAGTTCATGTTCGTGTTTTCCATGTTGAAACAAGCAATGTTGCTTACAGATCTTTGCCAGCCCACTGCTGGATTTGTTCTAATCCACTGCTATATCGGTCATGGGTCATGTGTGTGTGTGGGGGGGGGAGGTTGTTTGACCATACTTCACCACGCTGGTCATGCAGGGCTTGGTGAAGGGAGCGCTTAGCTCGCAACTGATGTTGGCCGTGGTGGAATCACAACCGGAGGTCATAATGCAGTGCGCTAACCACTGCGCCACCGCTCCACTCTCCGAGTCGAACACGTGTAACCCATGCGCTTGGTGCAAAGGGAATGAAAAGTGAACTCGAGCAAACATTCTACACGAGGGTCGGTTAAAACTACTTTTGAGGAACGTGATGTTTCACAGTCTCCTTGACGTCCGTGGGACGTTGACCGTGACGCCTGACTCGGACGCGACAGCGAGGTCTCCCAACTGATCAAAGTCCACTTAACCCCATCATCATCATCCATATGGGGTGAATAAAATCAGTACCACCTTGTACGCAGTGAAACCAACAGTGGCTGTCCCGTGCGCGGACTCGTCCTTGCCATACGAACGTAGAATTTCCTCCACTGGTTCAGCGCCGTCACTGAGGTTATTCGGGCATCGAGGTACAACGCTGAGATCGCACACAACTGATGTGCAATACAAATGTCGGGGAGTGGAGCGGTGGCGCAGATGGTTAGCACACTACGTAACACAACCCGACTGTCTGAGTTCGATTCCTCTGCGCGGCCAACACCAATGGCGAGCGATATCCCAACCGGTCCTGAGACCCACCCCCCCCCACCGTCTCCCTTCACCAATCGGCACTGACCAGCGAGGTGAAGTATGGTCAAAGAACCCCCACGAACAACGAGCTTGGGGAGTCTTACATCGGGCAAGATATTGACAAAGGGGCGACAATCGTTGTCGTTACTGTTATGATTATTATTTAAAAGAAACTTTCTTGGTGCACCTCGTTACGAAGTTAAAGGGCTCGCTTAAAGCCACCGCCGTCTGTTCCGTTCCAGTCCTCCCAAGAGGGGGTTGTTTGAATTGACCATACTTCGCCAGACTGGTCATTGCGCGTTGTATTAGGGGTGGGGGGGGGGAGGTGCCTGTCCAGCTATCACTCGCCACTGATGTTAGACGTGCGCAGGGTTCATTCATGCCACCGTGCGCTAACCACTGTGCCACCGCTCCCCCCCACCCGCCTCTCCCATCGCTACACATTGGGACACAAACACCGATATAAGAAAGATGCATCCCAATTTGGCTTTGCTCCATCGCACCAAGTCCACTCGCAGACGTTACACACTATATACATTTAGTAGCAGTACTTAGAAACTACGGTGGCCAGTTGCGTAAAATGTACCTAAGTTAATTCCACACCCCCCTTTGTTCACACTAATTAACATTGCAAAACTAAGTGGGGGAAATGACACGTAATATATTTACTAAAGCATTTTTTTTATTGATATTCAACATTTTTTTATTTCACCAGGTAAGGCCCACTGAGCTACATAGCTCATTTTCAGAAGCGACCTGGCCATGATAGCTCAACGAAGTGGCTCATCATCACGTGGACATTCATATATCAGCCAAATACTCCAAGCGCAAGTTGATTCTAAATGCGGAGGGGAAAACGTGAGGAGCGGGAAAAAAATCCACGAGACCACGGGGCAAAGAGAGAGACACGCAAACTCCAAATATACAGCAGCAGCAGGCGTCAGGGTCGGGATCGAACCCACGACCTCCTGCGTACCAGGCAAGGGAGTTAACATCTCGCAACTGGCCGCAGACCGTCTGGCTATCTCTAATTTGGGGCTGTACGCGTGGTCCCAACTCGCCGTGCACCTGGCATGCGACTGTAGGGAAAATAAGACTACAGCAACGTTGTTTATGATTTCGTTTGCAAATAAACCACAGCCCCCCCTCCTCGCCTTTCTCCCAGAATAGACGACCCCCCCCATTCCCTGTACCCCCACCCCCCCATATACCGAGGCAGGCATCCAGCCTGGACAACCATTAATCGAGCTCTTTTTAATCTCTCCTTCCTCCTTCTCCCCGATGTCCCCCCTCCTCTCTCGCTCGCTCTCCTCTTCCCAATCACACTCTTCTCCCCCACTCGCTCTCTCTCTCTTTTTTTTCTCATCTGCCCTGCCTCTTTCCCTCCCCTTCCCTCTCCCCTCCCTCCTCGCTCTCTCTCCCCATCTTTTTTTTTTACGATCAGTGGAAACAAGAAGATGCTCGGTGTAGTCGGCACTTTGCTTTGATCATCATTTCGTAATTAAAAAAAAACTTTGCATTATGTAAACCCCCACCTCTCGTTCACTCTCTCGGTCACTCTCTCGCTCTCTCTCCGTCTCACTCATCTCCGCCTGCCTCTCTCCCTCCCTCCCTCCCGTCCCTCTCCCCACTTCCACCCCCCTCCCCTACCCACCCTGGTCGTCTTGTGTAACAAGTATCGGAAAGGCATTATGTGTTGCGCGGGGATGGTGGATGGTGAACGGGGCGTGCATCGGGGATTGAAGCCGGCCCTGCTTTGAGGCCCGTGTGAGCCGTCGGGATGGGGGCTGTAGATTGTTGCATGTTTTATAGATGAAGTCTTGATTGGACTAAGCTTCAAGTGCCCGTGCGTCAGCGAAGGAATCTGTCTCTCCACCCACCCACCCTTCTCTCTCTCTCGCTCGCTCGCTCTCTCTCCATAAAGATTTTACGGTACGGAGCAGATCGGGTCAAATGATGGTTATTTGATGCACATTTACTCGTCTTTTGTCAGTGGTGACTGCGACACCACCACAGCATCACTCATCCCCCCCCCGCTACTTTAATCAGCATTTATGGAAAGCCCCAGCTGCTGACAACGAATGACTTACTGAGCCCGCTGGAGCCCCCCCCGGCCCCCACCAACAGATTGTGAGCCACCACCACGACCACCACCACCTCATCACTACCATCACCGCCACCACCACCACCCCATCACTACCACCACCACCCCACCACTACCACCACCACCACTGCCAACACGACCACCACCAGCCCACCACCACCACCGCCATCACTACCACCACCGCCACCATTACCACCACCCCATCACTACCACCACGACCACCACCACCCCACCACCGCCACCACCACCGCCATCACTACCACAACCACCGCCACCACCACCATCACTACCACCACCGCCACCATTACCACCACCCCATCACTACCACCACGACCACCACCACCCCACCACCAACATCGCCACCACCACCGCCATCACTACCACCACCACCGCCACCACCACCGCCATCACTACCACCACCATTACCACCACCCCATCACTACCACCACGACCACCACCACCCCACCACCACCATCGCCACCACCACCGCCATCACTACCACCACCACCGCCACCACCACCACCCCATCACTACCACCACCACTACCATCACCGCCACCACCACCACTGCTACCACGACCGCCACCACCACCACCACCCCATCACTACTACCACCACCCCACCACTACCACCGCCACCACCACCACTGCCAACACTACCACCGCCACCACCGCCACCACTACTACCGCTACCACCTAACCACCACCATCACCTAACCACCACCCCACTGGCTCCTTTCCAACGAGGCGCTTACAAAATGAAAACGAGTCACGCTCCAGAAGGTTCCCGTGGGCTCCACGGCGCATCGCGCACCGAACGTCGACAGCTGCCGACGAACTGCGTCGTGAAATTTCGATGTAAAGCTTTCGTGACTGCAGGGATTCATCTTCTTGGTTCTTTCGGTAAAGTCACGTAGAAGGGAAGTAATAAAATAAGAAAAATAAAAAATAAAATTCTCCCCGACAGACCTGGTCTTCACCTGAGGACGGCTGCTTGCGTTGTGGCCGAAAACGTCGTGAGAATTATTTTATTATGTTTTATTTTAATTATTTTATTACTTCCCTTCTACGTGATGACTTTACCAAAATAACCAAGAGAACTGCGTCGTGGTGCCTTGACCTCGAGTCACCTTCGCCGTGAATTCGAACGAACGCGATCCGCTGACGGCAGCAGCGGTGACGAGAAGACGGCCCCGGATGGGGTTCGTCGTTATTAGGACTCGTCAGTACAGCGAGAGGCGCCAGTGCTCGCTGCTGTTGCTGCAGGGTCTGCCTCTGCGACGCATTCTTACACTGCAGCGTCCTTCCGGACGATCTTTGCTTGTTGGAGAGTGATGGGAAGGGGAGGAGGAAGAGCTCGCGGTCCGAGTTGCACATTTGTAACCCATAATTTTTTTATTTTTTGGGGGGGCGGGGGGCGATTTGCCCCCTCGTTGCGAGTGGAGATCTCTCCACGCTTCGTCCAATAACTGGAACTATTTGTAAAAAAAAAGTGGTCGTGGCTCTTGGACATAATTGTTATATTTTTTTGTCGTGGTAAAGGCAATCTCATCTGAAACACGACGACAACAATACTCTAGACACCCCCCCCCCACAACTCCCTTCCACATTTGTAAACGTGCCGTTGAAATTATGTTGGCTGCTATAAATGTCCAGGCGATAAGCCACTTCGTTGAGCTATCATTTGTGGCGGCCAGGTCGCTTTTGCAAAAAAAAGTTAACACCTTAGTGGCCTTTACCTGGTCAGAGAAAAACAAAGTTTAATTTGATCTGTATAGATTTTTTTCAAGTGATTTATTTATCGTTCCTATACTTTGCACTCTGTATCGTGTTTTTATTATTATTATTATTATTATGTATCGTTGTGACGTTCATCATCATCATCATCTTCATCCAGCGGTGGATGATCATCATCATGATGATGATCATCATCATCATCCATCAGTAGATGATGATGATGATCATGACGGAATAGATAGATCTATGGCGTGTATCTACCCAAGACAGCCTCGCTGAGCCTCAGAACTCTCCTCATTGAGGAAGGTCTTAACATTGAGGTGGGCCAAATCCAATTCACGAGTAAATTATCATTTTATCAGTATAAAAACAACAACAACCACACTTTTTGTATCCTTCGGTAAAGTCACGTAGGTAGAAAAATAATAGATCACGACGTTTCGATCGCAACACAAGCAATCGTCATCAGGTGGGACAACCACAGCAAGAAACTGCCTACTTCAGCAGGTCTTTCTTGTTGTGGTTGTCCCACCTGATGACGATTGCTTGTGTTGCGATCGAAACGTCGTGATCTATTATTTTTCTACCTACGTGACTTTACCGAAAGAACCAAAAAGTATGGATTCCTGCAGTCACGAAAGCTTCAAATCAAGAACAACAACAACCACACCACGTGAAGAGAAACTCCACTCCCCTCCGAAGAACCACACACGAGAGAGACAGCACGCAGAGACCCCCACAACCCACACAGAGAGAGAACAAGTATAACCCGTAAGAACAAAGTTTTTCACTATAAATCCTTTATATGCGTGGCGGCTAGAGTCCTCTCGTCCTCTGGCTTGAGATGGCTGCCACCTATGGGTCAGATGATTGCATGGCAGCATTAAGCAATTGGTAACTAAATATAATATTTTTGTCCTAAAAAGTGTAAAATTTTGGAATTTTTTTTTCACGAACATTCATTGTCAGGCTCAACGAGTCTGTGTGGAAAATTTCAGCTCGATTGGATCACGGGAAGTGGGTTAAAAACGACCGAAAGATTTGCACGGTCCTAAGCAAGCAAGCAAGCAAGTGAACTTAATATAAAGGATTTAAAAAGAGCCTCAATCTGCACAGAAATCCAAGGGGCACTGAATCATTAACGTCTTACTGAGTGTAGTCGCGTCTTTTTAGCAATGTCAATGAAGCCCCCCCCCTCTCCTCCCCCCCCCCCCCAACTTGTATTTAAGGGCTTGCATCTTGAATCCCTGCCTCACTTGATGCAGCAAATCTGGCTGTGACGGTCCCACCTGATGACGGAGACTTGTGTTGCCTCCGAAACGTCGTGATTTTTTTTAATTAATTTAAATTTCATTTTTTACCTACATGGTGACTTTACCGAAAGAACTAAGAGTATGAATCCTTGCAGTCACGAAAGCTTCAAATCTAGAATGTCAATGAAGTGACTGGCGTAGCTTACCAGTCTCTGCATCGTCTTCAGAGAGCAAACAACAACAACAACAACGCCACAGTCAGACCCATGAAATATTAATGACGTTGTTTATTTATGTCGCCGTGTTAAAAAAATAAAATATTTATTCGACCGAATCTCGAGATTTCTGGTCGGTGCGGGTCCCTGCAACGCACACGACCGGGGGTAACGGCCCTTGCAAATACATTTTGACTGAAAACTTTCGTGACTGCATGAATTCATGTGCGTTGGTTCTTTCGGTAAAGTCACGTAGATAGAAACATAATAATACAAATAAAGTGAATACAAATTAAAATAATGAAATTAAAATAAATAAAAATAAAAAATAAAAACCACGACGTTTCGATCGCAACACAAGCGTTTCACACGTATAGGCTTTCGCGACCAACAGAGGTTTTTGGGTTAGATCGCGTAAACACAAGAGGTCGTTGCGATCGAAACGTCGTGGTTTTTGTTTTTATTCATTATTATTTAATTTTAATTATTTGAATTTGTATTCATTTTTTTAAAATTATTTTTCTCCTATCTACGTGACTTTACCGAACGAACCAAAGAATACGCCTTACAAATAGATTCAAGATTCCCGGCCACTTCCCAGAATCCTCCTCTTCCCCCGCCTCCCTCCCCGCCAGAGACACCTGGAGAGGGGATGGGAGAGGATGGGGGAGGGAGGGGGGGGGTAGCATTGAAGACTCCCACGAAGTCACGGGAATTTCAATGTCGTTTCAAAGTTAAATATATAAATATACAAATGCGTCGGTTTACTTGGAATGCAAAGCAAAGGACGGGCCCCAAGTCGGCTTCCTGGCACGAAAACTCGAGCGGAGTGACCCCGCTGATGGGTCGTGTCCATGTGCAAGGGAACCTCGCAAGGAGTTTGGGCGCACATTCGTCAACGCTCTTACTGCTGCTACTGCTGCTGCTGTTGCTGCTGCTGCTACTGCTGTTGCTCCTGCTGCTGTTGCTGCTGCTGTTGCTGCTGATGCTACTGCTGTTGCTCCTGCTGCTGCTGTTGCTGCTGTTGCTGCTGTTGCTAATCCTATTCTGCTGCTGCATAACGCCCATGTTGCGGATAATTTGTTCCGCGGTTAACATTTTTTTTTTATTCCGTCATTAAAATAAATAAAATCGTCGTCGCCTGTAAATAATGTCTCCAAAATGTGCCCCGATATTGGTCTAACGGGGGGGGGGGGAGCTTAATTCGTGAATGAATCCCTGGCTCCCACCACCGACGGCACTGTATATTGGCAATCTAAGAAGAGATTTGAAGCTTTCGTGACTGCAAGGATTCATATTCTTAGGTTTTTTTTTTTCGGTAAAGTCACGTAGGTAAAACATTATTGTATTCTACTTTTATTAATTTTAATGTTTTACCTACGTGACTTTACCGAAAAAAACCTATGAATATGAATCTAAGAAGAGCTCAAATCTCGCGTTTCCGCCTACGAAGGGAGAGAAGGGGTCCTAGGGCATGGGGCCGTCGTTCAGGAGAGACTCGGGGAACAGCTTCGTGATGCCCGGGGGTCTCGGTCGGCTTGGATCGGCGCTCGTTGTACGGTCGGTCTGAGCGAAAGCATCGCCGGTCTTCGGTGTTGCCTCGCGGGACGGGGTGTCCGTAAAAGATATCATCCATTATTTTAAAAAAAATACGCGAGTAATCGGACAGCAGTTTGCGGCAGAGGTCAATACAACTAGAAAGACAAAGCCAAAGATCCCTCCGCCACCATCTATAGCCTTCGCAGACTGTTGGGGCAAGTGCTGTTAGCGAGCAGCACCTATGAAGGCCGGCACGGCACACGAGGGGTTGGGTGGCCAGCACCACGCCCGACCGCCTTTGTCTCCCCAGTGGCAATTTTACACACCGCACCAGGTACTCATTTGAGGCTGAGTCAACCTAGGGGAGGCCCGGGACCGGTTCAGATAATCGTCACTGGCGTTGGCCGTGAGCGGGAATCGAACCCGCGTCGCCGGGTTCATAGCGCAACGCGCTAACTGCTACACCACCGCTCCACATACACACACACACTTACACACACACACTTACACTCACACACTTACACACACACACTTACACACACACACACTTACACACTTACACACACACACTTACACACACACACAGACACACACACGCGTACACACACGTGGATACACGTGGGTCGTGTGATCGTAGGGAGTCTCGTCCCCACGTGTTCCGCCAAAAATCTCGGCAACGTGAAACAAAATGTTTACGAATAGAAACCGCGACACGGCGCTGGTAACCGGACGGAGTGGGTCTCGAAGCTGAGCAATCAGCTGCAAATCACTCGAGTGGGATTTCACGCAAAACAGCAGCAGCGGCAACAACATTTCACGTCGTCGTCTTAATTTATATTTATATAGAACGGCCGTTTACTCAGCGCGCTCTTTGTCACACAGTTCATAAAAACGGCGCGCTAAAGGAACGGTGGAGATTAAAGAGGCGCTCCAGGGTCGTAACCGAGCAGCAGGTCCTCCTCCTGAAAATGAGTCTTGAGACTCGGCGACGCTTTTCTGGGTATACGAACGTCGTCACGACAATACTAAACCGCGGGTGTGATTGTGCTGAATGTTTCCGTTACGAACCTACTGGACGTCACTCGATCATCACTTCTGCTTACGTGCGTGCGCGCGCGGCGCGTGTCTCATGCGTAAAATACTTCAATCCACACATCACCCCCCCCCTCCCGGTAGACAATCGACGCATTTCAAAGTTGGCCACGCGCGCGGCAGCGAGGGTTGATGGATTGCTCGAACGCCGTGAAACTCTCTCTGCCCTTGGGGGGGGCGAAGTGCCGCCTACCCCGCAGGGTTCGCCGGGAGAAGTCGACTCAGCAGATGCGTACTCGCCCCAATCTGTTCCATCTCATCGAGAGGAGTTTTCTTTTACGACGTGCTTTTGCCAAAGCGCCTTTACAGGAATTATACATGGTGCATTAGCATCGGCTGGTGGGGAAACGCGATGGGGGGTTGGGTGTTGAGGAAGGGATGACAAGGAAGGGTGATGACAGGGAAAGAGGGGGTGAGGTTAAGAAGGGGAACGAAGAGGATGGTGAAGGTTTAAGGATGCGGACCGAAAGTATTAGAGGGATACGGGATCGAGTGTTGCCCCCTTGCACGTCGTGGTTTCGTGCCACGTGTAAGCACTCATTTGTAGGCTGATACCACCCGAGCATGTAGAGGACTGCAGAGCTTGGTGAGGGGAATATGTTACCGGCCGCTGCCTTCCTGCTACACGTCTGTGGTTCTTCCCATGCAGCTCAATGGGGTTTTAAAAATGATAAAAATAATCATATATCTGGTGCACCAACTGTTAGCTCGAATTCACATCCATAAAGAGATAAAATGGTAATCATGTTAATAGCTACGTAAAAAAAATATTCGATTGCAATTGGAATTGGCCTATTAAATGAATAGTTTCGCAACTCTGCGACATACAAGTAGGCAGCGTGTTCGGTAGTAATGTTAACGCGCAGGAGTCACGTGACTACAATCGTCACCGTTGCTGCCCGTGAATGGGAATCGAACTCGGGTGGCCGGGTTCGCAGCGCGGGGGGTAGCGCTCACCGCGACAACTACGAATCTGCCCCCACCGACTTTTTTTTTAGTTCGCCGCTCACAGCCAACCAACATCGGTGACGAATATCTAAAGCGCTCCTGGGCGCCGGCTAGGTCGACTCAGCCATAAATGAGTACCCGGTGCGGTGTATAAACACGCAGCACTGGGTTATCTGGCTTGGCCATCGGAACGTGAAATTGTAGCTCTTCATCAACATCAACATCAGCCATACGAAAGAAAAAAAGGATTGCAGAGACAAAGACGCCGGGCTGATGCTGAGGCTATAGCACTTGCCCCAACAGTCTGTTGAGGCTATACGGGGGATCTTCTCCACTACCCATACACACAAAGATCCCCCATATAGCCTTAACAGACATCAGGGGCAAGTGCTGTTAGCGAGCACCGATGGCGGTCAGCACGGCACACGAGGGGGTGGGTGGCCAACACCACGCCCGGCCGCCTTTGTCTCTCCAGTGGCGACATTCGCACATCGCACCAGGTACTCATTTGAGGCTGAGTCGACCTAGGGGGGCCTAGGACCGGTTCAGATAATCGTCACTGGTGTTGGCCATGAGCGGGAATCGAACCTGGGTCGCCAGGTTCGTAGCGCAGTGTGCTAACCGCTACACTACCGCTCCCCACAACACACTGACACACATTGAAACACACTGACACACACTGACAAACTGACACACTGACACACACTAACACATACACACTGACACACACTGACACACACACACTGACACACACACACACTGACACACACTGACACACACTCCACCACCAACGCATTGACGACGCTTGGGCCACATCCCCGTAATGACTTGGCGTGTCCTGTGCCAGCAAGGCACGCTGTCCCGAGCGCATATCGTCCCGGGTCACGGGGGACTTGTGAGTGCTCGCCATGTGCCACTGCTGCTGCTGCTACTGCTGGTGCCACTGCTGTCCTTGCTGCTGCCACTGCTGCTACTGCTGCTGCTACTGCTGGTGCCACTGCTGCTGCTGCCACTGCTGCTGCCACTGCTGCTACCGCTGCTGCCACTGCTGCTGCCACTGCTGCCACTGCTGCTGCTGCTGCCACTGCTACTGCCGCAGCTGCTGCCACTGCTGCTGCAACTGCTGCTGCCACTGCCACTGCTGCCACTGCTACTGCTACTGCCACTGCTGTCCTTGCTACTGCCACTGCTACTGCTGCTGCTGCCACTGCTGCTGTCACTACTGCCACTGCTGCTGCCACTGCTGCTGCTGCTGCCACTGCGGCTGCCACTGCTGCCACTGCTACTGCCACTGCGGCTGCCACTGCTGCCACTGCTACTGCCACTGCTGCTGCCACTGCCACTGCTGCTGCCACTGCGGCTGCCACTGCTGCCACTGCTACTGCCACTGCTGCTGCCACTGCTGCTGCCACTGCTGCCATTGCTACTGCTTGCCACTGCTGCTGCCACTGCTGCTGCCACTGCTGTCCTTGCTGCTGTCCTTGCTGCTGCCACTGCTGCTGCCACTGCTGCTGCCACTGCTGCTGCCACTGCTGCTGCCACTGCTGATGCAACTGCTGCTGCCTTTGGAGGCAGTGACGCATGCTCTGAGCCGGCAGCTCTCATGGCTCCCGGCGAATAAAAATTAATTTGGCTCAGAGAAAGCCCCCAAAGGTTTGGGCCATAATTAAAGTATTGATGGCTCTTAAAATTGGACTTTAAATAGCATTTAAGGACCCCGGACAGTGTTAGAGGATGCGGGAAAAAAAATAAACTACTGTATACACATGTATATTTTTAACACGCAATATGAATATTTTAAGAACATATAAACCACGAGCTCATTTGCGTCTTTGGTTTGTGGCAGTTTGGCCAATGTAGGAAGTTTTGCTGTCAGTGGCAGGGCCTTTTCGTTTGTTTGACAATGAAGGGAAATCCAAATAGTAATTTATTATATTCTTGGTTCTATCGGTAAAGTCACGTAGACGGGAAAGAATAAAATAATAAAATATACACCACAGCAAGACATAAAACATAAAAACAATAAAATTCTCACGACGTTTCGATTGCAACACAAGCAATCATCATCAGGTGTGAAACCCACAGCAAGAACATTTTCTTGCTGTGGGTTTCACACCTGATCATCATCAGTGGGTTTCACACCTGATGATGATTGCTTGTGTTGCAATCGAAACGTCGTGATAATTTTATTGTTTTTATGTTTTATTATTTTATTGTTTCCCTTCTACGTGACTTTACCGAAAGAACCAAGAATATGAATCCCCGCACTCACAAAAGCTTTAAATCAAAAAATAATTAATTAGTGGGTCCTTTTTAATGATAATTTTTAATGATCCACCAAATTATAAAATTGCATTTTTAAAAGTCACGTAATGATATATGTGTATCATTAATTTAAGTGGTATGAGTTTGTGCTAGATCATCAGTCAACAACATCTCACGCTTAGTAAAAAAAAAAGATTATTGGTAAATACGAAAGCATGTACAAGTACACAAGGCGCATGATCTTCATTTATAAAGACAATCAAGTGATCAATGGAATAGCACTAATTTCTATCAGGAGCACTTAGCCAGTGGTGGAAATTCTACATTACTATGGCAAGGACCAGTCTACCCATAGAAAGACCACTGTTGACAATGCACAAAGTGGTACTAATTTTATCGACCCCGCAGATGAACGGTAGGCCCAGTCAGCTCCCCGACTGGAACTTTATAACCTTTCAGTTGTGAGCCAAAGTTTTCCAATCACGCAATCTATCCGGATGACCGCACGCAACTATCAATAAATGCACCTGCTTTGATTGCGTTGGCTCAATAATTTATCATTTTAAGTTTGCCGACATCATTCGCAGTTACTTCCCAATATTGGATTGTTGATTATATACTTTTTTCCGAGAATCGAATCGATCGACGGAACTTATTGCGCCGTCGCGACCCCACGCGGGAAATAATTCCTCTTTTTAATTTTCACGATTTTTTTTCTCTCTCTTCTTCTTCTGCTTTTCCCTTTTGAAACTGTCGAGGCCTGCACTTTCGGGGAGATTAGCTAACGACTCGCACGTTTCCACCGCGCTTCATCGAGGTCCGATAACGCTTTATTTAACGCAGATTTAAACCGAGTTCAGTGGCACGCAACGCCAAGATATAAAGGTCCCCCCTCTCCGCCCTTATACCGGGCACTGCATGCAGCTTGATTTGCAGGTCCTAAGTCACCGAGAGCGGTAATTCTGCCAACCACAACTTTGCTCTACAAATAACGCCCCTCCCCACCACCACCACCCCATCCACTCACCCCGACCCAACCCCCCCCCCTCCACTACCGCCGTTCAATGCTCGTCTCACTCGCGGCCAGGCTCGTCGTGATGAGTAAGAGCGGCCCCGTTCGCTGAGTCGGGGCCACATTCGAAAGTGGCGCTCGGGAATAACGTCGCTTCACTGCCACGTGGCATCGCTCAGCGGTCCGTCGGAGTGACGTCACGCGGTTTAGACTCCAACTCGTCACGGCGGGGGGGGGGCTCAGCTCGTCGTGTCGTGGAAAAAAAACCGGCGACGCGGGTTCGAAGCGCTGCTCTCACCGGACATGCAATGACCAGCGTGGTGAAGTATGGTCAAATAACACCCCTCCTCCCTCCCCTCCATCCCCTCCATCCCCACAACCGACACAGAGTGGAGCGGCCTTTGTTCGATGGTGGATTGACAATGGGGGGCACGGGAGATGACAGTTCATATTGTGGCTGTTTGGATATGGATTGTCATGGGGCCCCTGTGGTCTTGTATGAACCTTGCCCAATTGTATTAGGCTACCTGGTAACATGAGTGTAAGTGGACACACCCTGCCGATGGGATTCCAAAAAGCTGAAAGAGCTCCCAGAGTTGACCTTCCTCAAACAAATACTGTTCATATACGGGTCAGAATATGCGGGAAGCTCAGTGGTGTGGAATGATCTTAAATCCGGCCAGAATTACTGAGGGTGGGTGGGTGGAGGTAATGGTGTGGGTGGGGGTGGGTGGGTGGTGGTGGGGGTGGGTGGGGTTTTGGTGGGTGTGTGGGTGAGTGGGTGGGTGTGTGGGTGAGTGGGTGGGTGTGGGTTGGGGTGTGGGTGGGTGGCGGTGGTGGGTGGGGGTGGGTGGAGGTGGTGGGTGGGTGGGGGTTTGGGTGGGTGGGGGTGGTGGGGGTTGGTGGGTGGGGGTGGGTGGGTGGTGGTGGGTGGGGGTGGTGGGGGTGGGTGGGGGTGTGGGTGGGTGGGGGTTTGGGTGGGTGTGGGTGAGTGGCGGTGGTGGGTGGGTGGGGGTGGGTGGAGGTGGTGGGTGGGTGGGGGTTTGGGTGGGTGGGGGTGGTGGGGGTTGGTGGGTGGGGGTGGGTGGGTGGTGGTGGGTGGGGGTGGTGGGGGTGGGTGGGGGTGTGGGTGGGTGGGGGTTTGGGTGGGTGGGGGTGGTGGGGGTGGGGGGTGGGTGGGTGGGAGTGGTGGGGGTGGGTGGGTGGGGGTGGTGGGGGTGGGGGGGGTGGGTGGATGGGGGTGGTGGGGGTGGGTGGGTGGATGTGGTGGGGGTGGGTGATCTCCATCCAGCAGTTTATGGAGAACAAGATGGTCACAGTAATGGCGTCGGCAATGATGAACCACATTTGTAATCGACTTGCAACTATTGTTTGCTGTTGCTGGCCGCTTTGGCATTTTGGGCCTGCGCTCAATGGGCCCTGACATATTTGACAAAATTATAATTATATAATCCGTGTTGGGAGGGGGTCTAGTGGTTAATGCACTCCGCTACGAACCTGGCGACCGGAGTTCGATTCCCGCTCATGGCCAACATTAGCGACGGACAAATATTTGAACCCGTCCTGGGCCTCCCCTGGGTCGGCTCAGCATTCAAACGCGTACCTGGTGCGGTGTGTAGTAAACATCAGCACTGGAGACCGGGCGTGGTTCTGGCCACCCATCCCCCATCGTGACCTTCACAGGTCGTCGCTAACACCACTTGCCCCGACGGTCAGTTGCAGGCTACTCATCCTAGCCCACCCACTGGTTGTCATGAAAGCTTATTAATTATTGGTAAGTTCACGTGAACAAGATTTACTCCAGTAACCTCGGTGGACGGCTGCAGGTTGAGAGGTTCACCTGAAACAATTCCCCTTTTCAATCTTCCACATTTGGCGTCGTCCCAAATGGCGTGTAAAACGATGCCCGTGCCATCGGTCAAAGCGAGGCAATGCCGCTGCATCACCGCTCCGTCGGTGGCTAGGAGATGTTAACTCCCTCGCCTGGTACACAGGAGGTCGTGGGTTCGATCCCGACCCTGACGCCTGCTGTAATGTTATTTGGAGTTTGCGTGTTCACTCTCCCGGATGTCGCGTGGAATTTTTTTCTCCAGGTCCTCCCGGTTTTCCCCTCCACATTTAGAGTCAACATCCACGCGTTTAAGAGTAATTTGGCTGCTATCAATTTCTACGTGATAAGCCACTTCGTTGAGCTGTCATTTGTGGCCAAGTTGCTTCTGAAAAACAGCTACATAGCTCAGTGGGCCTTACCTGTTAACATAAACATAGATTAGTTTCTAGTTTTTAGTTTAAAAGTCTCATAATTTTTGTCCTTCCCTACTTATTTTTGTGTACGTTTTTATTTCATTATTTCTTTGTTGTTGGTAAAATTCTGACCTGGCTGTCAGGTCTACATGGTTCAGTGATGCCTTACCTCGTAAAATAAAATAAAAATAGTTTAAAGTTGAATGGTCTGATGTCAATGTAA
The DNA here is from genome assembly GCF_964198595.1 of Lampetra fluviatilis. Classification (NCBI taxonomy): domain Eukaryota; kingdom Metazoa; phylum Chordata; class Hyperoartia; order Petromyzontiformes; family Petromyzontidae; genus Lampetra; species Lampetra fluviatilis. Next base: position 3,580,996 of record NC_136317.1, on the reverse strand, counting down.
CGGCCAATCCCATGTGCTCCAACTCAACTGACACCAAGAGGCATTCTAAATGAAAGGCCACAGGTCCGTCAACAGAGTGGCTACGAAGACCATTCGCAAGCCAATCCAGGGTCTACTCAACACAACGGTTCAAAATTACCGGGTAATCTTTGAACCGGTGCTGCTGATAAGCATCTGTAGAAACTACAGGACGTCTGTGCAAACTACAGGACATCGGTGAAAACTACAGGACATCGGTGAAAACTACAGGACATCGGTGAAAACTACAGGACATCTGTGGAAACTACAGGACATCTGTGGAAACTACAGGACATCGGTGAAAACTACAGGACGTCTGTGAAAACTACAGGACATCGGTGAAAACTACAGGACATCGGTGAAAGAGAGCTTCACAACTCATCAGATTCCTCCAGCACAAATCGATCTTCTCGTTCTGAACCAGCCGCTTATCCGCTCAACTATTTACAGCCGCCCTCGATGCGTAATGCGAGCGACGTTTCAAAATCGTACGCCCGATAGGCGTGCGTCTTTGGGGAGGGGGCGAGTGGGTGTTGGGGGGGGTGGGTGGGGGGTGATGATACACCCGCAAAGCCCTCAAGGTAATTTATCACCGTTGAATTTAACGGAGGTTCCTACTCGTGGTTAAATAAAGGACGCCGTATTTCACTCTTCACTGAACGTGTGTGAAGAAGCGAGGGGGGAGAGGTGGGGGGGTGGGGGGTGGGTGGGTGGGGGCGAACATTGGCGCAGTGGTTAACGCGTTGCGTTAACCCGACCCCGACGACCTGCCATTGAGTCCCCGGCCAGATCTGGCATCAGCGGCGAATACAAATCTGAACGGGAAATATGCGTGACATTTTTTGCTTTGCCGTTCTCGATGGCGAGATGTTAACTCCCTCGCCTGGTGTACAGGAGGACGTAGATTCGATCCCGACTCTGACGCCTACTGCTGCTGTATATTTGGAGTTTGCAGTGTTTCTTTCTCACCGCGGTCGCCTGGAATTTCTTTCAGGTTCTCCGGTTTTCCCCTCCACATTTAGCATGAACATCACGCGTTTAGAGTCTTTGGCTGTTGTACATTTCCACACGATAAGCCACTTCGTTGAGCTATCATTTGTGGCCAAGTGACTTCTGAAAAACAGCCACGTAGCTCATTGGGCCTTACCTGGTAAAATAAATATAGTTTAGTTACTAGTTTTTAGCTTAAAAGTCTAAGAAATTTTGTCTCCTACCTACTTATTTTTTTGTACGTTTTTACTTCATTATTTTTTGTTACTAATAGGGTTTTCTCCCTTTTTTCTGGCAGCAAAACTGACACCTTTTGCAAGGAATCATGTTCACATTAACCACAATACTTGCAGTCAAATGCAAAAAAACCCAATACTCTGATAATAAAGAGGGGAAAACCCCTATTAGTATATTTTGCTACTGGCAAAGGAGGACTCGTGAAATTTTTTTGTGTTGTTGGTAAAATTCTGAAGCTGTGAAAAAAGAAAAAGTATTGACCGGAAAACCTCTCAGGGGAAAAGGAAATCCTTGTGAAAATTGTGTCATTAGATTGAATGTTGCGTGAAAGCACGTGCAAGGGGAGAGAAGGGGAGCGAGTGAGTGAGAGCCAAAGGAGTGAGGGGGTGATTGACGGTGGCTGTGAGAGATGGAGAAAGATGGGCTATAAGTCCCTTACCGCGCGGCGCACATTTTTCTAAAAATATATATTGTTAAAAATGCAAGACTGTTAAACGCAAGGTATTCATCAACGTTGGAAAAAATGTTACATTTATTGAGCCATCGGTATTTCCTCAGGGTTAGGCGAACCAAAGTGACATAAACAAACACTTTTCTCGAGGTATTTCTATAAAAAAAAGTGCGTTTTGTATGGAATATTGTCAATCACACTTCCTGCACATACACCGCGAAAAAGCCTTGACTGAGTAAGAATATCTCCCCCTCCTTCTCATCACGGCTGCTGATTGGCGATCTTTTGCAAGCGGTGTCGCGTGAAATTCTCAAAAATATCGCCCGCGAGCAGAGCTCAATGTGCTGCACCCAAGCAGTGGACACGTTGATGACATTTTACTGGTAGGAACCTCCTGGTTACACCAGCCCACAGGAGATTATTGTGTCCGTCCGTCCGTCGTGCATCCAAAAATGGGAGAGGTGGGGCTGGGTGGAGAGGGTGGGGAGGGGCTGGGTGGGGAGGGGAGGGTGGGGAGGGGCTGGGGGGAGGGTGGGGCTGGGTGGGGAGTGGGTGGGGTGGGGCTGGGTGGGGAGAGGCTGGTCACCCCGTGGTGCCCTTATAAAACTCAACGTTTAACCTACTCACGCCGGCTTGTGCCCGCCCTCACAGTCGGCCATATTTGCGGAATACACCACGCCGCCGTTGACCCTGGCCATTGACCGAGCAACCCAACGTTCCTACCAGCTCCCTCCGCAGGAATGTGTTTTAATAATAATTGAACTTTATCCTCTTTGGCAATAAAACAGCGAGAGGGGAGAAGTAGGAGAGTGCGTGGAGGGGAGTAGAGTGAAATGAGAGGGGAGAGGTAGGAGAGTGCGTGGAGGGGAGTAGAGTGAGATGAGAGGGGAGAGGTAGGAGTGTGCGTGGAGGGGAGTAGAGTGATATGAGAGGGGAGAGGTAGGAGAGTGCTTGGAGGGGAGTAGAGTGATATGAGAGGGGAGAGGTAGGAGAGTGCGTGGAGGGGAGTAGAGTGAGATGAGAGGGGAGAGGTAGGAGTGTGCGTGGAGGGGAGTAGAGTGAGATGAGAGGGGAGAGGTAGGAGTGTGCGTGGAGGGGAGTAGAGTGAAATGAGAGGGGAGAGGTAGGAGAGTGCGTGGAGGGGAGTAGAGTGAGATGAGAGGGGAGAGGTAGGAGAGTGCGTGGAGGGGAGTAGAGTGAAATGAGAGGGGAGAGGTAGGAGTGTGCGTGGAGGGGAGTATAGTGAGATGAGAGGCAGGAGAGTGCGTGGAGGGGAGTGGAATGGGATGAGAGGGGAGAGGTAGGAGAGTGCGTGGAGGGGAGTAGAGTGATATGAGAGGGGAGAGGTAGGAGAGTGCGTGGAGGGGAGTAGAGTGATACGAGAGTGGAGAGGTAGGAGAGTGCGTGGAGGGGAGTAGAGTGATATGAGAGGGGAGAGGTAGGAGAGTGCGTGGAGGGGAGTAGAGTGATACGAGAGTGGAGAGGTAGGAGAGTGCGTGGAGGGGAGTAGAGTGATACGAGAGTGGAGAGGTAGGAGAGTGCGTGGAGGGGAGTAGAGTGAGATGAGAGGGGAGAGGTGGGAGAGTGCGTGGAGGGGAGTAGAGTGAGATGAGAGGGGAGAGGTAGGAGAGTGCGTGGAGGGGAGTAGAGTGATACGAGAGTGGAGAGGTAGGAGAGTGCGTGGAGGGGAGTAGAGTGAGATGAGAGGGGAGAGGCAGGAGAGTGCGTGGAGGGGAGTAGAGTGAGATGAGAGGGGAGAGGTAGGAGAGTGCGTGGAGGGGAGTAGAGTGAGATGAGAGGAGAGAGGTAGGAGAGTGCGTGGAGGGGAGTAGAGTGATACGAGAGGGGAGAGGTAGGAGAGTGCGTGGAGGGGAGTAGAGTGATACGAGAGTGGAGAGGTAGGAGAGTGCGTGGAGGGGAGTGGAATGGGATGAGAGGGGAGAGGTAGGAGAGTGCGTGGAGGGGAGTAGAGTGAGATGAGAGGGGAGAGGTAGGAGAGTGCGTGGAGGGGAGTAGAGTGAGATGAGAGGTAAAATAGTGCGTGGAGGGGAGTAGAGTGAGATGGTAGATTACTATTGAGAAGAGTGCTTGGGCTTGAGCAAAACGAATCGCTTCAATGTGACGATGACCAATGGTCGAGACGATCAGCAGAGTGCAAACCAAAGGAGGGAAAAACACACAACAGGGGACGTCCACTGTGGAGAGATGGAGCGATGCGATCAGCGCACGTACAGATGCTGGATGGACTGTCACATTCCACGAACTAAAAGAAGTCGCGACAGCTTGGGGAGAAGCCTTCATCCAGCAGTGGATAAATCATTCGAGATGATGATGATGATGATGGTGACGACGACGTTTAACCAGTTTTATAGTTGTTCGAAAGCTCCGCACGAACTGTCTACGTGCTGAGCAGTCTCATTTGTAATTTAATCTCCTATTCATGGCAGCCGTGCCCCAGAGTGTACTCACAAATCCCGCAAAGGGGTTGATTTGCTGCACGAGGAGTAACTCACCGACGGTCGTAATAATATTAACAACAATCCCAATAACTCACAATGCGCGCCGTTGGAACCCGAAACTTTCTGAAAGCGATGGCGACAATTTAAGATTCCTGGAGGCTCGAGGGAAAGCAGACGCCGGGACAAAAAACATCAACAATTACAGCGAGAAGCGAGACACCAAGGAAGTTTATGCAAACCACAAACTCGTTAATTGTCCTCCTAACTTCTTAGGCGTAGAGATTTGAAGACGTCCACTCTCCTACCTCTCCCCTCTCATCTCACTCTACTCCCCTCCACGCACTCTCCTACCTCTCCCCTCTCATCTCACTCTACTCCCCTCCACGCACTCTCCTACCTCTCCCCTCTCATCCATCTCACTCCACTCCCCTCCACGCACTCTCCTACCTCTCTCCTCTCATCTCACTTTTCTCCCCTCCACGCACTCTCCTACCTCTCTCCTCTCATCTCACTCCACTCCCCTCCACGCACTCTCCTACCTCTCCCCTCTCATCTCACTCTACTCCCCTCCACGCACTCTCCTACCCCACCCTCTCATCTCACTCTACTCCCCTCCACGCACTCTCCTACCTCTCTCTTCTCATCTCACTCTACTCCCCTCCACGCACTCTCCTACCTGTCCCCTCTCATCTCACTCTACTCCCCTCCACGCACTCTCCTACCTCTCTCTTCTCATCTCACTCTACTCCCCTCCACGCACTCTCCTACCTCTCCCCTCTCATCTCACTCTACCCCCCTCCACGCACTCTCCTACCTCTCTCCTCTCATCTCACTCTACTCCCCTCCACGCACTCTCCTACCTGTCCCCTCTCATCTCACTCTACTCCCCTCCACGCACTCTCCTACCTCTCCCCTCTCATCTCACTCTACTCCCCTCCACGCACTCTCCTACCTCTCCCCTCTCATCTCACTCTACCCCCCTCCACGCACTCTCCTACCTCTCTCCTCTCATCTCACTCTACTCCCCTCCAAGCACTCTCCTACCTCTCTCTTCTCATCTCACTCTACTCCCCTCCACGCACTCTCCTACCTCTCCCCTCTCATCTCACTCTACTCCCCTCCATGCACTCTCCTGCCTCTCCCCTCTCATCTCACTCTACCCCCCTCCACGCACTCTCCTACCTCTCCCCTCTCATCTCACTCTACTCCCCTCCACGCACTCTCCTACCTCTCTCTTCTCATCTCACTCTACTCCCCTCCACGCACTCTCCTACCTCTCTCCTCTCATCTCACTCTACTCCCCTCCACGCACTCTCCTACCTCTGCCATGAAAATCGTCAGCTCGTGCCATGCTCGCCGTCACCGCGGTCAACTCTGGAACCCCTCGCCCCATTCGAGGTCAGGGGGTTTCCGAGGCATTTGACAAATCTTCAAACCTCGACCAAAAAACGCATCTGCTTACAACGTCTTTCTCTCTCTTAAGTTATTTTCAAACGTCTTTCTCACCTCTTCTCTCCTCGGTTGTTGTTTAACTACTTCTCGCCCTTTCCATGGCAGAACGATCGCTTAAGGGAGCGCTTCATATAACTTCACATTGATATTATTCATATTCTTGGGGTTTTTCGGTAAAGTCACGTAGGTAAAAAATTTAAATTAATAAAAGTAAAATAAAAATAAAATAAAAATCACGACGTTTCGGAGGCAACACAAGCTTCCGTCTTCAGGTGGAACCGTCACAGCACGCTTGCTGTATCAAGTAATTTTAATTTTTTACCTACGTGACTTTACCGAAAAAAACCCACGAATATGAATCCTTGCAGTCACGAAAGCTTCAAATCTAGAATTGATATGATTATGACCAGCAACCTTGGTGATGACGACACCATTCTGTCTGGTGTGGTGGGGGAGTGGATGGGGCCCTCTTTCAGGGCTCGCATGGGGAGGAGGTTGGTGAAGCGAGCGGTGTTGGGGGGATGGCGGTGTTGGGAATACGCGTTAACAATGGGCAGTACACATTAACAAGAGACCTATAGTCTCACACAAAGAGCCATAGACTTACACAAAGACCCATAGAGAACCCAGAGTCTCATACACTCTCACATAGGTCCATGGAAATACTTGAGACCCATTGACTGACACGAGACCTATTGATTCACACAGAGACCCAAAGACTCAAACATAGGTCCATAGAAATACTTGAGACACTCAGACTTGCACAGATACCCATAGACTTAAGTAATCGATTAGGACACTGCCGCGCTATTGGTGACTCCATCACACCAACTAAACGAATTGATTTCAAATAAATATATAATCGTAACTACGATTCTTAATAATCGAATCGCAGCGGGTGGGGTCTGGTTTGCTCAGAGGCTGCGTCGCTCTCTCAATGCCTGAGCGAATGATTTGGGCGGGTACGTTCTGGGCGATCTCCACTCGTAAAGCGCTTTTTAGATTTTTTTATTCCATTTTTTGCGAGTCAAGATTTTCTCCAGGACGAAGAGCTCTGTGACGGATCAGCGAGGTCCGCCGCCTGTAACGAGGTCTCGTCAAATGCTGTCAAATGGGAAGTGACTGAAAATCTCTTTAATTATAGAGTCTAAAATGCAAGTGAATGCAGGCGACCGGAATTAATGTATCTTTCAGCAGCCGAATGGATATATATATTTGGTCTCGTTAACACGCCACGTAAATTCAAATGGCATTTTATAGCAGTGGCTATTCAGTTATACGGATTGGACAAATGCAGTTGGGGGTTGGGGGAGGGATTTTCTTTTGTTGTTACAGATTCCTGGCTTCTGTCAAGCGAGGCTGTCTTCTTTTTTTTGGTTTAATGACACGTGGATATAAAAGGATGTGGCCTCGTTCCGTGAGCGCGCCGCTGTGTAAGAAGTTGCGACTTCAATTTTGCGGGCCCCACTCTCATCGCTAAGGCGCAGAGCTTGGCGCACGCACGGCGAACGGAGCGAGAGAATTGATATCGTTGCTGGCGGGAGGCCGGAGCCTTTACAACCCACACGCACGAACCACGCACGCGAAGACCCCCCCCCCCCCCCACACATTATCCTGTTTTAGAGCGCTGGGCCAAGTGCTGTGGGCGAGCAACAATGACGAGCGACGTGGCGTCCACGAGGGTGATGGTCGTGGAGATTGCAACTTGGAACACTGCGTCGACGCTACCGCACAGTATTTGCTCGCACGCTCTCTCGAAGACAAACAGAAGGGACGACTCAGAGAGAGAGAGAGAGGACGACTCAGAGAGAGAGAGAGGGCGACTCAGAGAGAGAGAACGACTCATAGAGCGAGAAAGAGGACGAATCAGAGAGAGAGAGAGGACGACTCAGAGAGAGAGAACGACTCAGAGAGAGAGAGAGGACGACTCAGTGAGAGAGAGGACGACTCAGAGAGAGAGAACGACTCATAGAGCGAGAAAGAGGACGAATCAGAGAGAGAGAGGACGACTCAGAGAGAGAGAGGACGACTCAGAGAGAGAGAACGACTCAGAGAGAGAGAGAGGACGACTCAGAGAGAGAGAGGACGACTCAGAGAGAGAGAACGACTCATAGAGCGAGAAAGAGGACGAATCAGAGAGAGAGAGAGGACGACTCAGAGAGAGAGGACGACTCAGAGAGAGAGAACGACTCAGAGAGAGAGAGAGGACGACTCAGAGAGAGAGAGGACGACTCAGAGAGAGAGAACGACTCATATAGCGAGAAAGAGGACGAATCAGAGAGAGAGGACGACTCAGAGAGAGAGAGAGAGGACGAATCAGAGAGAGAGGACGACTCACAGAGAGAGAGGATGACTCAGAGAGAGAGGGCGACTCAGAGAGCGAGAAAGAGGACGAATCAGAGAGAGAGAGAGCGAGATAGAGGGGACTCAAAGAGAGAGAGAGGATGACTCAAAAAGCGAAAAAGAGGACGGCTTAGAGCAGGAAGTCAGCCAGGCAGTTCGCTGGCTCTAAACCCTCCCCCCAGCCCCCTCCCAAGATCTACGGTCCTCGATATATGAAGATGTCATCAGCCATTTAATGAGCGTTTCACATGCGAGAGAAAAGTGCCGCGCTCCGAGCCAATTCACACGTGCGAGGGGGCAACACCATATCCCGTAGAGTTGGTGCAAGTGTAATGACGACTTGACACACTTTCCTTGAGACTGCTTGTGTTGTGATCGAAACGTCGTCGTTTTTTGTTATTTTCTTTGAACCTATCTTTACCGAAAGACACAAAGAACATTGTCAATTCGTTACTATTATATTCTTGGTTCTTTCGGTAAAGTCACGTAGAAGGGAAATAATAAATAAATATAAAACAATAAAAATTCTCACGACGTTTCGACTGCAACACAAGCAATCATCATCAGGTGTGAAATCCAAATTTTCTTGCTGTGGATTTCACACCTGCTGATGATTGCTTGTGTTGCAGTCGAAACGTCGTGAGAATTTTTATTGGCTTATATTTTTATTATTTTATTATTTCCCTTCTACGTGACTTTACTGAAAGAACGAATCCCTGCAGTCACGAAAGCTTTAAATAAAAATTCAATTCGTTACTAGTACAGCACGCCGGTGTGACGGAGACTAAACCCGCCACAACATTTACAATTCGAGTACTTTTCGATTTAAAGCTTTCGTGACTGCAGGGATTCATTTTCTTGGTTCTTTCGGTAAAGTCACGTAGAAGGGAAGTAATAAAATAAAAAAAATAAAACATAATAATAAAAATAAAACATAATAATAAAATAATTATGTTTTATTTTTATTATTTTCTTACTTCCCTTCTACGTGACTTTATCGAAAGAACCAAGAAGATGAATTCGAGTACTGTGACGTTTCGCCAGTAATTACAACAACAACAACGACGAGTAGCATCATCAGGCGACAGCCAGAGTTGTCCCTGACTAGCCCCACCCCCCCAACAGTGAGGGACTCCGTCTCTCTGACCAGCGTTCCATAGGATGGGGAGCGGGTGGGAGATGGGGGGGGGGTATTGGGGGGAGGTGGGGGGAGGCAGTGGGGGGGGGGGGCGGGAGAGCGGCTTGCCCTAAGCACGCGTGAGTTACGAGGGCTTGCGAAGGCGCTCGGCGGGAGGGCCGGGCGCGCGATGGCAGAAAACAGTGAAGGATGGGCGAGGGCCACATTCATCCTCGTCCCCTTTTACGCGTCGCTCAGGCTGGGGAGGTGGGGGGGGAGGAGGAATCGAGAGGGTTGGGAGGCAGTGGGGGGGGGTAGTTTCATCAACGGAGCGTTTCGCTCGGACGCTGATTGCAGACAGAGTCGCGAGATTAGGCCCCTAATTTCTCACCGAATATTTTGCCCGCTCGCTAAATCCCCCGCATGACGTCTCGGGTGACTTGTAAAAACTAAAAGCGAAACGATAAAACATTTTCTTTACATTTTCTTTCACCAGGTGTAAGGTCCCACTGAGCTACGTAGCGATGATTTTTTTAAATCAGAATCGACAAAAAGGATGGGCAAACGAAGTGGCTTATCAAGTGGAACTGCGCATCGGCCAAAAGACTCGAAACGCGCGTTGGTTACACGTGTGGAGGAAACAACCCGCATGACCCGGAAAAAGAAAAAAAATCCACGCGATCACAGATACACAGCAGACGTTAGTGTCGGGATCGAACCCACGACCTCCTGCATACCGGGCGAGGGAGTTCACATCTCGACGCCGTGCTGAGATGTTAGCTGCACAGCCATAGCGAGAGGGGGATACTGGATGCGGTGTGCCGAGTTGCGACGCGGACAAACCATCGTGATCCAGCGGCTTTGCATGCGGGGTTGGTGGTTCGCGCACGGATGGAGTCTTTATGCAAGGTTATGAGGTGGTGCCAGCCGGTGATAGCATAGCAAGTAGGTTGCTTAGGTGGAACGTGTCTGGGCTGAAGTAGTAACTAATTGGCGTTTTGTTTACGCGACAAATCCATTGCTAATTGGCTATGTCGGGTGGTGGAGGGTTACGACACATTTATACTTACGGGATCTAACCCAAAAACCTTTATTATGAATTATATTGGTCGCGAAAGCCTGCCCCGTGTTACACTGATTACAGAGATGGTCAAGGGACGAAGAGGCGCAGACCGACGGATACGGACAATTCCAAGATAGATGCAGAGATAGACGGGGGGGGGGGGGGGGGCAGTGGAGCCACGGAAGTGGATGTCACAGAACTACACTTGAGATCACTTTCAAGTGACCGCTAGTCTCACACGCAGCAGCGCGCCATGTGCGGTGTGAACGGATGTGTGCGAGAGAGATGAAAGGCTCGAACCCTCGATCAGGTAGGCGGAAGGACACTCCCTCTCTTTTTTTTTACGATCAGTGAAAACAAGAAGATGCTCGGCGTATTCGGCACTTTGCTTCGTTCATCATTTCGTAATTTTTTTTTAAAATAATAACTTTGCTTTATGTAAACCCCCACTCTCTCGCTCACTCTCTCGCTCACTCTCTCGTTCTGCACGCAGCCCCTTCTCGCAGTCCGACGGCCTCCGACGGGTAGCTCACATCAGCATGCAGAGCTCCCAGTCATCTGCCACCGAGCACACGGCCTCCTCCATCGCCCACTGCTCCTTGAAGGCCGACACTCCCTCTCTGTATCTGTCTGTCTGTCTGTGTATACAAGCAGACAGACGCATCAACGTTAAGGGGGACAGGAGAGCGATCGAGAGCGAGCGAGAGAGAGCGAGAGAGCCGATGAGAGAGGGAGACACGGGGGAGGGAGAGTGATATACGAACGTAGATCCGGTAATAGAGAAGAGAGTCGGAGCAAGAGAGAGAGCGATAGAGAGGGGCTTAGTGGAGAGGTTGCCCACTGATAAGACAACAGATTGACTCTGGGACGGAGAGACTCACACTGAAACAAAGGGACGAGTGAGAGAGAGAGACGCAGATGGAACGAGTGAGAGAGACGCACGGAGTGCGAGGGTACGAATCCGCGGACATTCAGGGAGAAAAATGTGCGGCGGGAGAGGAGGGAGGGGGGAAAAGTTCGACTTTGTTTATGCTGCTAAAACAGACCTTGCTCTGAAGGCAATATGCAGTAAATTCTGCAGCGCATGCCCCGTTCAGCCCGGAGACGTAACGCGCTCTCAAGGACCGGTGGGGAGGTGGTGGTGGGGATGGGGTAGTGGGGAGGGGGTGGTGGGGAGGTGGTGGGGAGGAGGGGGTGAGGAGGGGGTGAGGAGGTGGTGGTGGGGAGGTGGTGAGGAGGTGGTGAGGAGGTGGTGGTGGTGGGGAGGTGGTGGGGAGGGGAGGTGGTGGTGGGGAGGTGGTGGGGAGGGGGTGGTGGTGGGGAGGTGGTGGGGAGGGGGAGGGGAGGTAGTGGTGGGGAGGGGGGTGGTTTGGAGGTGGTGGTGGGGAGGTGGTGGGGAGGGGGTGGTGGGGAGGTGGTGGTGGGGAGGGGGTGGTGGGGAGGTGGTGGGGAGGGGGTGGTGGGGAGGTGGTGGGGAGGGGGTGGTGGGGAGGTGGTGGGGAGGGAGAGGGAGGTGGTGGTGGGGAGGGGGTGGTGGGGAGGTGGTGGTGGGGAGGGAGAGGGAGGTGGTGGTGGGGAGGGGGTGGTGGGGAGGTGGTGGTGGGGAGGTGGTGGGGAGGTGGTGGTGGGGAGGGGGTGGTGGGGAGGTGGTGGGGAGGTGGTGGTGGGGAGGGAGAGGGAGGTGGTGGTGGGGAGGGGGTGGTGGGGAGGTGGTGGGGAGGGAGAGGGAGGTGGTGGTGGGGAGGGCGTGGTGGGGAGGTGGTGGTGGGGAGGTGGTGGGGAGGTGGTGGTGGGGAGGGGGTGGTGGGGAGGTGGTGGGGAGGGAGAGGGAGGTGGTGGTGGGGAGGGGGTGGTGGGGAGGTGGTGGGGAGGGAGAGGGAGGTGGTGGTGGGGAGGGGGTGGTGGGGAGGTGGTGGTGGGGAGGTGGTGGGGAGGTGGTGGTGGGGAGGGGGTGGTGGGGAGGTGGTGGGGAGGGAGAGGGAGGGGGGTGAGAGCGGCAGCAGCGACGACAGCGACGCTCCGTCTCCATCCCGTAGCGCTACGTTGCTCTGGGCGAGCGGTTCCCGAGAGAGAGAGACTCTTAAAGCGGCTGGGGTTGTTCTTGTTGTTGGTGGGGGGGGGGCTCATAAGCCAAAGATTGGTGGAGCGTTTTTATATTTATTTATTTTGCGTGCGCGGGAACGTTTCCCGGCTATGGGATGTGTGAATGTTGTTGTTGTTATTGTTGTTGTTGTGGAGGTGCTGTTGAGCCGTTAGTGCAGCGGGTTAGGGGCCATCCATTCAGCACGTACGCGTGGAGGGGGGAGGAATGCGTAGCTTGCGTATGGGGGGTTCTACTGACAATGTGCGTACGCATAGGAAACGGGGGCGGGGGTGAAGCCTCGATAATAATTTAGATAGTCGGGCGGTGGACAATCTGTTTGCTTAAACACGTTAATATGATTAATCCTTGATCGTTTCTGCGTGGATTAAACATCGGCCGTTCTATATGATTCGGGGGGGGGGGGGTGCGTCAGGCGTACGTACGCAGGTGGGGGGGGGTGTAAAAGTCCGTGTGCGTACAGGGAGGGAGGAGGGGTAGGTGTCAAGTTCTGACAGATTGTTGAGGACTCACTCAGTGGATGGCCTCTTACCGCTCTGCTGCGCTACGAACCGGGTGCGGCCCGGGTTCGATTCTCCGCTCACGGCCCACACCAGTGACGATTATCGGAATCGGACCCTCCCCAAGGTCGACTCAGCCTCAAATGAGTGTGTAAAAACGTCGCCACTCCGGGGGGGGGGGGACAAAGGCGGCCGCGCGTGGTGCTACGGTGGGGGCCCTTCATAAGCGCTGTCGCTCGCTAACAGCACTTGCCCCAACAGTCTGCTGAGGCTATCTGGGGAACCTTTGTCTTTGGTGGTGGCGGCATTAGGGGAGGTGGGTGGTTTAGGGGAGTTCTGGGCTCAAAAGGCATCGCATTGCAGCTGTTAACATGGGGGCTTCAAATAGAAGAAGAATCATAATAATAATAAAGTAACGTATTGCATCGAAGTGTCGGGGTGTAGCAGCCTGTAAAATGAGACTGAACGATTTAACTGCGCGTCGTTAAGCATGCGTTCGTGTGTTTAAAAAAAAAAGAAAAAAAACGTTACAAACAAGATTTCCCGATCTTTTTTTTTATTGTTTTCTGTAAAACTAAAATTATATTAGGGGAAGGCAGTGAAGCGACGGGATGAATTGCAGGCTGGGGCTTAGGGATCCGTGTTGGGCTAAACTCCCCTTTTGCTCGTGAACTCTGTTCGAGGTGCCACCGGTTCGGTGGGGGCCAGGAGTTACACAGAACTCGGGGGGGGGGGGGGCTCTGACCCAATCGAGAAGATGAAAATGTTTTTTTTCACGACCGTATCCCTCGACTCCCTCCTGCCCTCGTCTTTAACGCCTTCCTCACCCCCCCCCTTTCTCACCCCTTCCCCTTTCTCACCTCGCCTCCCTCTCTCTCTCCCTCTCATCACCCTTCCTCACCACCCCCTTCCTCACCCCCCTCCCCCTTCTTCACATCGCCTCCCTCTCTCTCCCTCTCATCACCCTTCCTCACCACCCTCCCTTCCTCACCACCCCTCCCCCTTCTTCACATCGCCTCCCTCTCTCTCCCTCTCATCACCCTTCCTCACCACCCCCCCCCTTCCTCACCACCCCCCCCTCCCCCTTCCTCACATCGCCTCCCTCTCTCTCCCTCTCATCACCCTTCCTCACCCCCCCCTTCCTCACCCCCCTCCCCCTTCTTCACATCGCCTCCCTCTCTCTCCCTCTCATCACCCTTCCTCACCACCCCCCCTTCCTCACCACCCCCCCCTCCCCCTTCCTCACATCGCCTCCCTCTCTCTCCCTCTCATCACCCTTCCTCACCACCCCCTTCCTCACCCCCCTCCCCCTTCTTCACATCGCCTCCCTCTCTCTCCCTCTCATCACCCTTCCTCACCACCCCCCCCCTTCCTCACCACCCCCCCCTCCCCCTTCCTCACATCGCCTCCCTCTCTCTCCCTCTCATCACCCTTCCTCACCACCCCCCCCTTTCCCTCCCCCAACACTCAAACCCCACCACATTTTCCAACCAGCCGATGCTAATGTACCACTTATAATTCTTGTAAAGCGCTTTGATAAAAGCGCTTTCTAAAATCCTACAAAAGATAACTGGATGAGGAGGAGGGGGAGGAGGAGGAGGAGGAATCTGATAAGCTACAAAGCTCTTTATCACATATTGTCCAGTAGAGAGGAGGCAGTGATTGACAAGTGACATCAACAACATAGTACAAGACAGGATACCAGAATAAGATAGAGAACATGTTAAAATGCTGCTCATGTCTTTAAAACTGCGTGGTTGGTGTTCAGTTTGTTGTGATTCCCCCAAAACTCCAATTAGCGCGGTTGGCTACGTACGGTGCGAAAGAAGTTCAGCGTACTGTTGCTGCTAAATCTCGGATGCTGCTTCTGTTACTTCTGCTGCTACTGTTGTTGCTACTACTGCTACTACCGCCGATGCTGCTGCTGCTCTTACTACCGCTGCTGTGGTATCAGCTGCTGCTACTACTGCTCTTACTGTTGCCGATCGGACACCTATCGCTGCGAACGCCGCTGCTGTCTAAGTTAATGTTGCTGCTGCTGCTGCTTGTGCTGTGACAACTCTAGAGAAGGCAGCTATTGCTGCTGCTGTCCAAGTTAATGTTGCTGCTGCTGCCATGGTGTGGAGCGTGGGTGGGTGGCTGGGTGGGTGGGGTATGAGTGGGTGGCTGGGTGGCTGGGTGGGTGGGTGGGGTATGAGTGGGTGGCTGGGTGGGGTATGAGTGGGTGGTTGGGTGGGTGGCTGGGTGGGTGTGGTACGAGTGGGTGGTTGGGTGGGTGGTTGGCTGGGTGGGTGGCTGGGTGGGTGTGGTACGAGTGGGTGGCTGGGTGGGTGGGGTATGAGTGGGTGGCTGGGTGGCTGGGTGGGTGGGTGGGGTATGAGTGGGTGGCTGGGTGGGGTATGATTGGGTGGCTGGGTGGGTGGCTGGGTGGGTGTGGTACGAGTGGGTGGCTGGGTGGGTGGCTGGTTAGGTGGGTGGCTGGGTGGGTGGCTGGGTGGGTGTGGTACGAGTGGGTGGCTGGGTGAGTGGGGTATGAGTGGGTGGCTGGGTGGCTGGGTGGGTGGGTGGGGTATGAGTGGGTGGCTGGGTGGGGTATGATTGGGTGGCTGGGTGGGTGGCTGGGTGGGTGTGGTACGAGTGGGTGGCTGGGTGGGTGGCTGGTTAGGTGGGTGGCTGGGTGGGTGGCTGGGTGGGTGTGGTATGAGTGGGTGGGTGGGTGTGGTATGAGTAGGTGGCTGGGTGGCTGGGTGGGTGGCTGGGTGGGTGTGGTATGAGTGGGTGGGTGGATGTGGTATGAGTGGGTGGCTGGGTGGGTAGCTGGGTGGGAGTGGTACGAGTGAGTGGCTAGATGGGTGTGGTATGAGTGGGTGGCTGAGTGGGTGGGGGGGTTGGTGCCCCCCCCCCACCCCTCCCCCAACGGGATTTATTAATCAGACATGACGCGCTTGGCGCAGACGTGACCTCCGTTTGGAAGACGGATGGAGAGTTCCACACCGCCCCAATGCCCCGAGGTCTTTCCTCTTGCTTCCTTCCTCGACTCCGGTTTTTTTTTTGCTCCACTCAGGAGTGTTCCCCGGTGCCCGACATCCAGCATTCATCATCGTCATCATCGTCGTCGTCGTCCTCGCCAGCCACCATCTCGCCACGTTGCCCCCCCCCCCCCGCCGCCCGCAACTGCGGTCCATCACAAACTAAACCCATGGGTCGTGCAACCCCGACTCTGGACGAAACAACTTCAGTCGTGCGCTCCTTCGACGGAGGAGGGGTATGAACAACAAGCCGACACGACCTCTCTCGATCTCTCTCTCTCTCTCTCTGCTGAAGCCCTCTCAGAATCAGAATCGTTATTCATACTGGAGGAATCCGATGAGCTATGAAGCTCTTTTTCACAGATGTCCAGTAGGGACACGGGGTAAGGACGTCACAACAACAAACAGTACAGAAACACGACAGGAGTGCACAGTACAAGAAAGGTAAAACAAATCACACAGCCACATACAAAAAGAACTAGACAATCCTCATCCTCTTCTTGGTTCTTTCGGTAAAGTCACGTAGAAGGGAAATAATAAAATAATAAAAATAAAAGATAATAAAATATAATAAAATATTTTATTATATTATAATAAAATAATAAAAATAAAACATAATAAAATAATATAATATAATGAAATATTTTTTTATTATATTGTATTATGGTTTATTTTTTTTATGTTATTATTTCCCTTCTATGTGACTTTACCGAAAGAACCAAGAAGATGAATCCCTGCAGTCACGAAAGCTTCAAATCGATATTTACTCCTCATCCTACCAAGCAAAGCCCCACTGAGGCATGAACTTCTTGTTCAGAAGCGATCAACAAAGTGGCCCGTCATTTGGACACGTATGGCACCAACATTATCTCAATAATCTCAATGCGTGTTATTAAACGTGGAGGGCAAAACCGGAGGACCCGGATAAAAAAAAAATCCAAGGCGACTACGGTAAAAGAGAGAGACGGAGACACGCAAACTTCAAATACACAGCACAAGGTTCTCATTTGAGGCTGAGTCGACCTGAGGGAGGCCCATAACCAGTTCGGATAATCGGTGTTGGCCGCGAGCGGGAATCGAACTCGTGTCGCGGGGTTCGTAGCGCAGCGTAGCGCTAACCGCCACACCACCGCTCCCCACTCCATGAGTATTAAAAACTTTCGTCTGGCATTGTTTCTCACACACACACACGACATTGTCAGCGGATTGACAGGCGCTGTTGTACGTGCCGGCTGTAAAAAAAAGGAATTTACAACTTTGCCCATATTACGAACGAGAGAACGTGCCCTGTGTTAATGTTCTCACCAGGTAATAAATACAGATCTCGCTCGAAACGTGAGGCAACGTTTTATTTTTATTTTCACCCGATCACTTTGTCTATAATTAAGTTCTAAAACTTGTTCCCAAGTTTGGCTGAGTTTTAGTGCAAGGACAGCAACAGACGATGCATACAGATAGCCTTGCCCTCAGCGCAGTGGCTAGGAGATGTTAACTACCTCGCCTGGTATACAGGAAGTCGTGGGTTCGCGTCTCTCTATCTTACCAAGTACGCCCTCATTGAGCTGTGTGGCTCTTTTGCAGGAGCGACCTGGCCACCATAAATGATACCTCAACGAAGTGGCCTTATCACGTGGACATTTATATCAGCAGCCCAATTACTCTAAACGCGTGATGTTGATTCCAAATGTGGAGGAAAATCCACGCGACCACGGGGAGAGAGAGAGGCACGCAAACTACAAATTTACAGCAGGCGTCAGGGTCGGCGGCATCCAGACACACACGCGTGCCCACGTGTGTACGTGTGAGTGTGTGCGTGTGTGTTAGAGTGTGTGTGAGAGAGTGTGTGAGTGTGTGCGTGTGTGTTAGAGTGTGTGTGAGAGAGTGTGTGAGTGTGTGCGTGTGTGTTAGAGTGTGTGTGAGAGAGTGTGTGAGAGTGTGCGTATGTGTTAGAGTGTGTGTGTGAGAGAGTGTGTGAGAGTGTGCGTATGTGTTAGAGTGTGTGTGTGAGAGTGTGTGTGAGAGTGTGCGTATGTGTTAGAGTGTGTGTGTGAGAGTGTGTGTGAGTGTGTGCGTATGTGTTAGAGTGTGTGTGTGAGAGAGTGTGTGAGTGTGTGCGTATGTGTTAGAGTGTGTGTGAGAGAGTGTGCGAGAGTGTGCGTATGTGTTAGAGTGTGTGTGTGAGAGAGTGTGTGAGAGTGTGCGTATGTGTTAGAGTGTGTGTGTGAGAGAGTGTGTGAGAGTGTGCGTATGTGTTAGAGTGTGTGTGTGAGAGAGTGTGTGAGAGTGTGCGTATGTGTTAGAGTGTGTGTGTGTAAGAGTGGGGAGCGGTAGTGTAGCGATTAGCGCGCTACGCTACGAACCTGGCGACCCGGGTTCGATTCCCACTCACGGCCAACACCACCAGTGACGAATATCTGAACCGGTCCTGAGATCCGACTCAGTCTCAAATGAGTACCTGGTGCGGTGCGTAAACATCGCCACTGGGGAGACAAAGGCGGTCGGGCGTGGTGCTGGCCACCCACCCCCTCGTGTACCGTTTCGGCCGTCATAGGTGCTGCTTGCTAACAGCACTTGCCCCAACAGTCTGATAAGGCTATACGGGGGAACTTTGTCTTTGGCATGTGAGAGCACATTGCCACTTGTTTTGGATATGCAAGCCAAGCCACCAAAATCACCCACGTGATATAATTATTGTCAGCTTCGTCGTGGAACACATTTATCGCCTTTTGTTCGGGTCGGTTTTTTTCAGCCAAAAATAAACAAATAAAAGTTTATGATATCAGCGAAATAATAACCGCAAACCAAAAATTCCAATGAGTATATTTTGTAAACAGCAATATAGGGACCGCGCATTCTCCCCCCTTGTCTCCGCCAGAAGAATTACATTCCGTGGGTCCAAAGTTAATAAAATACTTTGATACTTAAATGCCATAAATATTGGATTTAATTACGAAATCTCGATCGCTGCTGTGGCTTTTATGCTGGACTATAACTTAGCGGCGTGCTACACATTAACGCGAGATGATGGCTGCCTATGTAGGCCAGCAAATTTAACGTCGGAGCAATTTTCTTATCGTGGACAATATAACAACAACAACAATAATAACAACAAAGACAGAGAGGTCTGTTTTGCCAACACGGAGAAACACAATTATCAGTCCGATAGCCTACGAGCCTTCCTGGACCAGCATTTGCTTAATCATGAAAAACAATTATATATAAACGATAGACGTTTATATATTTATTTGTGTGTATCCTGGAAAGCCTCACTGAGTCGTCTGAAGGCTCCAGCTAAGGAGGGATTTATGTACCTACGTTGAACTTTTTTCGCGCCGTACGTAGCCAATGACGCTTAATCAGAGGTGCTGGGGGATGGACAACGAACGATACACAGCAAGCAGTTCTAAAGTAATTAGTGTTCAATCTACATTCAAATGTGCGTCGCACACAGTGGCTCCCTGATGTCGGAAGGAAGGATCCTGCATTGGTGTTTGGCAAATTCCATCAACGGCCGAGTGGCTCTTGACCTTTCAGCCTTGCACCCCGTCGGGTCCTCAGCAAGGGGAATCTCCCACCACCCCCCTCCCTGGGGGGTACGCGCACCGTGGGTTAAGAACCACCGGACCACAGCGAACACGTCCACGCGTCTCTCCATCCTCGTGTCTGTTTGCATTGCCGCCTGCCTGTCCGTCTGTCGTGACCCGTGGCGGCCTTTTCTCAGACTGTGTGCCCTTCCCCCCCCTCTCACCCCCCACCCCCCACCCCCTGTCCCTCCCCCCCTCCCCCACGTGTCCCACTCACGCCGTCCAGGTGAGAGCATCAGACGCACGGGAAGACGCGAGGAGGCGGGCACGGACGGACAAACCGCGCGAGTCGAGCATCACCCCAGTCCGTCGTCACCCTCCTTCTTCATCCTCCCAGCAGCCGCCGCACAGATGGATCGTACCGCACGCCTGCCCGTGCGGTACTCCTCGAATCCTCTTGTGCCGTCGTTCACGCGCTCGTTCACGCGCTCGTTCACGCTCTAACAATCACAATCAAAGACAAAGATCCCCCCGTGTAGCCTTAACATACTGCAGGGGCAAGTGCTGTTAGCGAGCAGGACCTATGGAGGAGGTGGGTGGCCAGCACCACGCCCGGCCGCCTGTGTCTCCCCAGTGGCGATGTTTACACACCGCACCAGGTACTCATTTGAGGCTGAGTCGACCTAGGGGAGGCCCAGGACCGATTCAAATAATCGTCACTGGTGGTGGCCGTGAGCGGGAATCGAACCGCTGCACTACCGCTCCCCACACAAAGCCTCCCCGTGTAGCCTTAACAGACTGTAGGGGCAAGAGCTGTTAGCGAGCACCTATGAAGGCCGGAACGGTGCACGAACGAGGGGGTGGGTGGCCAGCACCACGCCCGTCCGCCTTTGTCTCCCCAGTGGCGATGTTTACACACAGCACCAGGTACTCATTTAAGGCTGAGTCGACCCAGGGGAGGCCCAGGACTGGTTGAGATAAACACACTCGCACACACAAACACAATGATGCTGCTATCGCTCCCTTCCTTCTGCCAGATCCCCTCGATCAGCTGTCGCACAGACAACACTCGACCCACACAAGTTTGACCCGTACAGCAATATCACCAGCACTAGTAACATGTCATTAACACTGTCAATTACACACACCCCTTTCAGCACAATATATGACACACGTACCACCATTGTGGCCAATGGCTCTGCTTCTTTAATTGTCCTAATTTTGGCGGGCGGGGTGGCTTTATTGGTCGAATTATATAATTATAAAGTTTGACATTGTCCACAGGGTCAAACACAGAGTTCGCCCATGGTCAATACACGTTGACGCCTTCGCCATGTTTCATAGCGACGAGAATCAATAGATTTTTCCAATCAACCAGCTTTTCCGGGGTCATACGTAACAATAAACTTGGGTTTTTAAACATTTTCTTTCTATATAAACGGAGACAAAGATCCCCCGCGTGGCCTGTAACAGACTGTTGGGGCTAATGCTGTTAGCGAGCACCTATGAAGGCCGGCCATCCCTGGTGCTGATGTTTAGACACCGTGCAAGGTATTCATTTAAGGCTGAGTCGACGTAGGGGCGGCCCAGTACCATTTCAGATATTCGCCGTCACGGCGATGATGAACGTGAATAGAACTGTGGGTCGCAGGGTTCGTAGCGCTGCGCGCAAACCACACACGCAAATAAATGCACGAGCAACGAGTTGTGGATTTTATACGTTTGCGTTTTTCGGGGTTTTTAAGGACAATTTACGATCAATTGCGGCAATGGCTCTCGATCTTTCGGGAACAGCTGAGCACTCTCAAACCTCAACATCTCCCCCCCCTGCCCACCCACCCCCAGGCGCACCACCACTCCTTCAGACAGTGCTGGGAAATATGTTAACTTTACATAGATTTAAAAAACAACAACAACAAAACTCCCCAAAAAAAATATTCACGTTGCTTTCCACCGGCCTTCCCTTCTTCCGTGCAAAACAAAACTAAACTACGACGAGAGACAGGAGACAGCCGCACATGGAGTCGAACACGCGTCGGACTACGCACACCAAATGTTGCTCACAGTTCATCGCTGGTGCTGAGATATATTGCACCTCCCCTTGCCCCCCCCAAAAAAAAAACCCCGGCAGGATGTACATGTGTACATGCATGGTGTGCACGTGTACATGCATGGTGTGCACGTGTATATGCATGGTGTGCACGTGTACATGCATGGTGTGCATACATACTGTCTGTTAATTGCCATGAGAATGACCCAACCGGTAATGGATATCCATTGCAATTAACATTCATACATTAATTCTATATTTGAAGCTTTCGTGACTGCAAGGATTCATACTCTTAGTTCTTTCGGTAAAGTCACGTGGGTAAAACATGATTTTATTGTTTTTATTTTTATTAATTTTAATTTCATTTTTTACCTACGTGACTTTACCGAAAGAACTAAGAGTATTCATACATTAACTCACCCCGCCCCCCTTTTGACCCTCTCGCACCCGATTGGCTCACGTGTGATGACCTCATGTTAACCCCCCTCTCTATATAAGGAGCGACACGGGAGGATTTTCTCCACGACTCTTGGCTGTCGCCTGATGATGCTGGTGGTGGATTACTGGCGAAACGTCGTGCTCGGATCGTTAAATGTTGTTGCTTTACCCTCCAACGCACCGGTGTGCTGTACGAGTAACGCACTGGCCACGTTTTGTTTACGTGACGACCCTTAACTCCAGTGCCAGATTAAGCTAGTGCAAGGCCTCTAGCAGGATGTTAAAAAGGGTCCCTAAATAAACAAAAAAACACGTAAATATTAAACACACATCAAATTTTAACTTGCACAGTAAAGTAATTGTATTTTTTCATTGGCTATGCAGCCAGATAATATGACAAATCTCTAACCTTAAACACCCATTAATTCATAAAAGTTTAATGCGGTATAGTACTATAGTAATAGAACAAGTGCAGAACCACTGAACCGGGATTGATACCTTGAAAGCATTTAGTGCGGGGCCCTTGAAACCGCGGGGCCCGTAGCACGTGCAGCTACTTGTGCTACTGGCCTCAAGGTGCACGTAGCCTGGCACACGCGTCGTGGTGACGTCACCGCCACTTAGTGGCGTACGACGGTTGTTGTCGTCGTTGCTGCTACTACGATAATCCGGCAGCGATTGCAGGGCCTGCGCCTCTATCCTCTCGTCACGCACCGCCACCGCTCCCCTGCGACGCGAGACACCGCGGCGTGCAACCCCCGTGCCCTTTGCCCCCCCCACCCCCTCCCCCCGGGGCTAACGAGAGCTGTCCGCTCCGCGCCAGGTGGAGTGGCGACGTCTCGCTGAATGACAACGGCGGCGGTCGACGGCCGCAGCCGCAGCGGCAGCAGCAGCAGCAGCAGCGAAGGACGGGCACGCCGTGAGTGGCCACGGCATTCATCAGCGCGCGGAAGACAACCGCGTCGATAGACGCCCTGAGCGATGGCATCGCCGCCTCGCCCGCTCGCTCTCTCGCTCTCTTACTCGCTTCTCTCTCCCGCTCGCTCTCGCTCCACTCTCTCCCGCTCGCTCTCGCTCCACTCCTCCCGCTCGTTCCACTCAACCGCTTCTTCTCCCGCTCGCTCTCTTTTTTTACGATCAGTGGAAACAAGAAGATGCTCGGTGTATTCGGCACTTTGTTTCGTTCATCATTGCGTAATTTTTTTTTTTTTAACGGGGCTTTATGTAACCCTCGCTCGCTCTCTCTCTCTTACTCGCTCCTCTCTCCCGCTCGTTCCACTCAACCGCTCCTTCTCCCGCTCCGCTCGCTCTCTCGCTACACTCTCTCCCACTCATTCGCACTCGTTCCATTTTACCGCTCCCTCGCTCTCCCGCCCGCTCGCTCGCTCTCCCACTTTGCTCCACTCTCCAGCTCACTTCTGCAATATTTTGCTGTCTTTTCTTGGATTTTCTGTTTGCACATAGTCACTTTAAGATGCTTTCTTGTTCATGTTTTTTGTTTGTTGCGGTTGCACCTGATTCAAGAGCCGAATGGCTCACAGGGCTATACCTAATAAATTAACTTTGAACTTTTGAAATGAACTTTGAACCCGCGATGTTGATCTTAAATGTGGGGGCAAAAAAAAACTGGCGGACCCGCATAAAAACCCACGTGAGACGTACAGACTTCAAATTATACAGCAGGCGTCAGGGTCAGGA